>NC_136263.1:184839309-185387984 GCF_964187855.1 Myxine glutinosa | reverse complement strand
GGGATTGTCACCGTACTCGCAAGCCGTTCGCTTTGGACCAAACCATTTCATGTAAATAGAGGGGGGGGGGGATATAATTTTAGATATATACAGTATATAGTACGGGCATGCCCTAGTATGTCCAAATGTCACACACATCCATGCCCGTGAGATTCCCATGGGTGACCCCACCAGTAAAGCTTTAAAGCTGGAAAAATCGGCCCCAGATGAGTAAAGTTCATCTTTTCATGCGACATGATGATCTCCCTGACGTTAGTTTTGAATCATTTTGTTTCCATTTTCATACAGTACTGTACTAGCAAATACCACCAATCACTTTGCTGATTTAATATTAAATTAAGAGAGGGGGAGAGAGAAGGAGGGGTGGGTGGAAGAGAGGTGGGAGGGAGGGAGAGATAGAGAGGTGGGAGGGAGAGATAGAGAGGTGGGAGGGAGAGATAGAGAGGTGGGAGGGAGAGATAGAGAGGTGGGAGGGAGAGGTGGGAGGGAGAGATGGAGAGGTGGGAGGGAGAGATGGAGAGGTGGGAGGGAGAGATAGAGAGGTGGGAGGGAGAGATAGAGAGGTGGGAGGGAGAGGTGGGAGGGAGAGGTGGGAGGGAGAGGTGGGAGGGAGAGATAGAGAGGTGGGAGGGAGAGGTGGGAGGGGAGAGGTGGGAGGGAGAGATAGAGAGGTGGGAGGGAGAGGTGGGAGGGAGAGATGGAGAGGTGGGAGGGAGAGATAGAGAGGCGGGAGGGAGAGATAGAGAGGTGGGAGGGAGAGATAGATAGGTGGGAGGGAGAGAGAGAGAGAGAGGTGGGAGGGAGAGAGAGAGGTGGGAGAGAGAGAGAAAGGTGGGAGGGAGAGAGAGAGTTGGAGGGGGAGAGAGAGAGAGTTGGAGGGAGAGAGAGAGAGTTGGAGGGAGAGAGAGAGTTGGAGGGAGAGAGAGTTGGAAGGAGAGAGAGTTGGAGGGAGAGAGAGTTGGAGGGAGAGAGAGTTGGAGGGAGAGAGAGTTGGAGGGAGAGAGAGAGTTGGAGGGAGAGAGAGTTGGAGGGAGAGAGAGTTGGAGGGAGAGAGACAGAGTTGGAGGGAGAGAGAGTAGGAGGGAGAGAGAGTTGGAGGGAGAGAGAGTTGGAGGGAGAGAGAGTTGGAGGGAGGGAGAGTTGGAGGGAGGGAGAGAGGTGGGAAGGAGAGAGGTGGGAAGGAGAGAGGTGGGAAGGAGAGAGGTGGGAAGGAGAGAGGTGGGAAGGCGAGAGGAGGGAGGGAGAGAGGTGGGAAGGAGAGAGGTGGGAAGGGGAGAGGTGGGAAGGAGAGAGGTGGGAAGGAGAGAGGTGGGGAGGAGAGAGGTGGGAAGGAGAGAGGTGGGAAGGAGAGAGGAGGGAGGCAGAGAGGTGGGAAGGAGAGAGGTGAGAAGGAGAGAGGTGGGAAGGAGAGAGGTGGGAAGGAGAGAGGTGGGAAGGAGAGAGGTGGGAAGGAGAGAGGTGGGAAGGAGAGAGGTGGGAAGGAGAGAGGAGGGAGGGAGAGAGGTGGGAAGGAGAGAGGTGGGAAGGAGAGAGGTGGGAAGGAGAGAGGTGGGAAAGAGAGAGGTGGGAAGGAGAGAGGTGGGAAGGAGAGAGGTGGGAAGGAGAGAGGAGGGAGGGAGAGAGGTGGGAAGGAGTGAGAGAGGAGAGGGGGAGGGGGGGAGAGAGGAGAGAGGGGGAAGGAGGAGAAGAGGTGGAGGGGGAGGTGAGAGAAGTCACAAATTGGCATTTGCAGTTTCGCCACGTGTGCTCATATACAAACCTTCCTTTTTTGCATTAATCTGTTCTCAAGTTATAGCATGACAAACAGACAGACAGACACGGCTCCTTTTATAATTTCGATTCGCCCCTTTTTCATGTTCATCCTTGCCTCTTTATATATACCTGCATTTATTTCCTGTACCTGTATTTTTCATTTTTAGCTCACCTGGAACGACGTTCAGGGGAGCTTATGCGACGGCGCGTTGTCCGTGCGTCCGTCCGTCCGTAAACAATTGAAACTTCTTCTCCGAAACCGCTGATGGGGATGTCGACCGAATTTGGCACAAATTATATTTGTTGTGTTGTGACTAAAGTTTATTCACGGGATTAAGAAAAAATCGGGGTTTAAGGGGGCCTACCGGGGGTCAAAGTGGGTCCAGGTTTGACCCCCAAAAATAGGTATTTGCTTTCTTCTCAGAAACTACACACACAATTCCAATGAAACTTCACCACAACCTTCACCACCCATGCTGTACCAAAGTTTGTTCACGGCATTTAAAAAATCTGCCCATATGGGGGTCTATGGGGATCTACAGGGGGGGGGGGTTGTATTATTTTTGTATTATTTTGGTGCCCCCCAAAATAGTTTTTTTTTTTTTTTCAGTCTTATGATTATGTTAGTATGATTCTCCATGCTGCGCTGTCTTCAAGCAACCACTGAAATTGGTTTAAAATACCTTTAACCAGTGCAGTATACTATTTAATTCTACCAGGTGAGCGCCAGGGGTGTTGCCCCTACGTTTTGATTTACTAGCTGCTTCCCTTATTTGTTCTCTTTGGGCCATTGAAGTCTTTCAGTGTTTCATCTGCTCCGGAACAGTGAGCTCACGCAGTGTTCTGCTTTCAGCATGTCCTGCCCTAGCACATTAACGCTTCCACAATTAACTGCTTTCTGCTGAAGCCAAGTGTGGCACGGCCTTGTGTTTGGCCTTTTGCAGAACTGATCTTGTCCTTCTTCCTACGTGCTCTCGTCTAATACTCTTTTGCCTCACCAAGTCTTCATTGAAAGACCGTAGGATCTTCAACGACCACCAGCGTATCCAGCGGACGTGACACATCCTTTACATTCAAAATTAACTTGCATATTCCATTTATTTCATTTGAGGTGGACAATTTAGTTAAGCCAGCAGTCCTCAATATATTTTTTCTTTTCAAGAAATGCTGTCGGATCTTTTGTGACCACAACCTAAATGCAGAAGGGACAAGTTTGAGTCCTTTTGTAAAAGCTTTAATGTCCACTTTGTACTATAGCTGGAATGGTACGCTCTGTGGGATGATGGAACCCACGTAACAGCAAATTATGTCACCAGATGGCAACTTTTAGTTCGGCCCCATTCCACCACGTAATTCGGAAAAGAGAAGACCAACATTGAGCCATCCTGATGCCAATAATAACTGGAAAGCATCTGAAAAGGCAAAGCTCATCCACGTCTGTTTGTATTAAGACGTCTTCTTCTTCTTCTTCTTCTGCCATATGCTCAAAATAACAAAAACTTTTTTTTTTAAATACAAAATGAAAATTGATGATTTTTGCAGCCTTGACCTTTGAGCTCAAGATCTAAAAAAATAATCAGCTTCTAGCTTTTGGTTGGTGAACCAATTATGTGACCCAATATGCAAATTCTTAAAATTTCAGGTCAATTGGACAAAATTTATTTGATGCAACCTTGACTTTTGACCTTTTGATCTAAAAAAAACAAAAAAAAACGATCAACACCTACTTTTTGATTAGTGAACCAATTCAGTGACCCGATATGCAAATTCTTTAGATTTCAGGTCAATTGGGTGAAAATTGGTGATTTTACGCAGCCTTGACCTTTGACCTTTTGATCTAAAAAAATTGGCTTGTAGCTTCTGATTGGTGAATCAACTCAGTGACCCAATATGTAAATTCTTAAAATTTCAGGTCAATCGGAAGAAAATTGACAATTTTATGTGATGCTGACCTTTGACCTTTGGACCAAATTATTAATTTGCCTTCTCCATATTCTCATAATAAAGCTTTGTTGAAAATTTGATGACAATAGCTCAAATTATTTTAAAAAAAAGTTAAAACACACACACACACACACACACACACACACACACACACACACACACACACACACACAATTATGTAATTGTATTCCTGTGTTTATCGTCTCATCCTTCATCCTCTTAAGTTCAGTCTTCCAAATGCGCTGCCCCTCACTACCCCATGTGCTCAACAATGCATATCCACGATATCTTGCACACACTTCCCCGTCAGGGATCTGTAAATGACTCGACATCCAAAAAAAACACAAAAATCTGAATACTCCAAATCACAAACATCTTCCTATGCACATCCACTGACTCACCTGTGCATTTAATTACTCACCACTCTTGGATCCTTGTCCCACCAATTTTGCCATCAAGGCAAGCCTGCTGGCTTTCCGTGAAACAGAGGCTAGAGTGCAGGCCTTCTTTTTCTCTCCGTCAGCCATAGGTTGTGCTTACCCGGGAACCTAACTCCGAAAGTGCAACAAGTGTGAGAGTAAACAGTTTATTGCAAGCTAGAGCGGTCTTCCCTCTTTTAAGTACCCCCAGGACACGAGGGCATTGCCCACCACAAGGGAACTCCTTGGCAAAACAGCTACTTGTCGAGGCAACGGTTTCAGGTGGTTTTAAGGGACGCACTTAACCCTGTGTGCGTATGGTCTGAAATTATATTTTTTTTTTACAATATGTGTGGTTGGAAAACTGATGATTGCAGACACAAGTATTATCAGGAAATCATAAATCCTCCTTGGATCCAGTGCCACCTGAAAAATGCAGCTCATTTCCTTTTACAATACACAACAAATCAGCTGTTTCAGGAAATTCCTGTATAGCAGGACTTTGGAAAATGATCTACTGCATGGTAGTATCTACATTTTCTGGCTCACTACAAAGTCTATCTAGGATGGGAAACAAGATTCCAGAGTCATGGTCGTCTCCAAAGATGTTCAACCAACTAGTTTAGTTCAAACCATTATACTGTTGTGGATATGAGAATTGTGTTTTTTTTATTGTGTAATGAATTGTAAAATATCACCCTCCTTCCTCCAGTTGTTGTGTATAAAGGTCAAAAGGTCGTTCCTGTAGTTATTTCATATACCACACATAGCCAATCATATATCCTTCTATACAGTTATCTCCTTATTCTATGGAGGTTAAGGCCTTGTCTTCCATTAATTTAACACTCCATTGCACCGAATTCAAATAGAGTAGATTCCCTTTCATTCCCATTCCTAAAGCATCCATTGCCAACTGCATTTGGGCGGTTTTCTTCATCCCAAAACTCCATTGAGCACGCGGCCGGCTCGGCGAAGAAAGGCGTGCCTCCAAACCTCGTCATAGGAAGGAGGAGTGAGTCGGCCCCGCTCAACCAATCCAGCACGAAGGGGTTTGGCTTGAGAGGGCGGAGAGAGAACGATCTGGGAGGTTCACGAAGGTTCAAGGGTGGGGCTTATATAACCCGCGGGAGACGCCCCCACCTGAGATGAGAGACAGAGGATGAGCCCTTGGAAAGCACGCGACGCACCTGAGACGAGCTGCGTGATCCAGGAGAGGAGAGAGGGATGTCCCATGAGCTTTGAACCACCGCAGCTTTGAACCACCGCAGCTTTAAACCACCACAGCTTTGAGCTTCGACGACAGTTTCGACCGTGGCCGCGAAGGAACGGCGGCTGCTGAACGTGCCGATCGAGAAGGGGGCGGCGACTTACTTACCCGACCATGCTCCGGTTAGTGTTGGATCTTCCTCTCTTTCCAGCCAATCGTTCCTGCCTTCATCCCCCATTCTTGTGAGTTTGATTGTCGTCTGTCTTTTTGTCTTGTCCTGGGGTACTAAGTAAGACTGCATAGGTAAGCTAAGGTGCACTGTGTCCGCTTCTTCTTCTTCTTCTGTTTTTATTTTATTATCCTTCCTCCTTGGTTTCTTTTAATTGTGTAAATATTAGTAATAAATTATATTTGTCTTTCATACCTTTTGTCTTCTTCTTTCCATTACATCCTTCATCTTTGTCTTTTCCCCATTGGACACCTGTGGCATGATTTGGCCAACGTTTCAGGATCGGGTTTAGTCTTTGCTAATGACTCTAACTTCGGGTTGCTAAAAACCGCTCGGCAACTAGGCCATCCAAACCGGGGTTCGAGCGGGAGTCCCTCCCTTGCTCACGGTCAGGAGTGGCACTCAGGTCCTTGGGACTTTTTGTAGACTAAATACCCTGGCTGCTCCCGACCGGGAGGAGCGTTGGGACCCCAGGACTCACGTCGGTCAGTCGCGGACAAGGGGACTAATCCCCCCTTCTTAAGGGGAAAAGGCCGACGGAGAGATCCATAACAAATTGGTGTCAGGAGTGTCGGATTCGGACCTGAAGCGTGAATAGCGCGCTCAAAATTTCGAGTGGCCCGAGATTTTATTTTTAACATCCTAAATTGAAAATCGTGCCATGGATGGTCAAGGCGACGGGATGCCGGTGGGGGACGTAGAGGGTGTAGAGTCGACCCAGGACCTCGGGGAAATGTAGGTGGGAGAAATGGAGGAGAAGAACAAGGAGGAGGTGGTTGAGGAGGTATCAGGTGTGCAAAATGGCGCCCTCGCGCACGTGGTTACAGCGGCACCAAATTTCGCCGCGCCCATGATAGTAGCAGCGCCGCAAATGGACTGGGGCCTATTCATGCTGCAAATGCGGGCCCTCATGGAAGAGAACAGGGGGCTGGGAGACAAAATTAAAGGGATGGAAAGCAGAATGAGGGACGAAGCGAGGGGTACTAGTGAGCAATTAAGAGACGGGTTAAACAATATGGGAAATAAATTTGAGGGGTTAGACAAGAAATTTGAGGGTAAATTTGAGGGGCTCGGAAGCAAATTGGAGGGACTTGGAGGCAAATTGGAGGGACTCGGAGGCAAATTTGAGGGATTCGGAATCAGATTAGGGGACAAGGGCATGGTTGGCCAAGCCAAAGAAATTAATGAGGGGTTGGAGAGGGACAGAGACCGCAGGTTGGGCGAGCAGGTCCCACGGGTGCACGAGGTGGTAACGCGAGTCGAGGAGCACTGGTTAAGCAAAGCGGAGAAAAGCGCGGGTAAAATGATGGGTATAGAGATCGCGACCCGGGGTATGGGGCAGCTGGCGACCGCTGAGGTAGAGGGAATTTTATTAAAGCCAACGGTCGTCGAGGTGAATAAAGAAAAAGTGCTGGGATTTGAAATTGGAGAGACCGGGGACTTAGAAAAGCACTCGCGGCAGGGAGGAATGGATTGTGCACAAAGTCTGAATGCACATCCTGATGCCGTACTTGCTAATCCTTATAAAGATTTGCAGGTGCGCGTGGAGAAAAGGATCCCCCAGGTGAGTCGTGCTGTATGTTGTGCGGGGAGATTTTGTAAGAGGATGTTTGGCGGGAAGAGAATTGTCGCGCGATTGGGGTCAATATGGCACCCGGGCGTTGGTGAAGGGTCCCGTGTGAGTAAAAATGGCACGCGTGTGAGGAAAAAGTGTGCGTCAAAGAGTGAGCATGTTATAAAGTGTGGGAGTGATACCGAGTGCGAGCGAGAATGCACGTCGGGGTGTACGGAGTGTGACACAGGGAGTGAGAGCGATACGGAGTGTACGTGCGAGGGGGAGTGTGACACGGAGAGTAAGGTGGTGGTAGAACGTGTGCGAGGAAGCACACCTGAGTTGGTTGTGGCGCGGGTGTGGGAGAGCCCATCGGAGCGCGTTAGTGGGTGGATGCAAGAGTGCACGCCCATGGTGAGTGTTACGGAGGAAGTAACGGAGGAGAGGTGTGGAACGAAGTGTGCGAACGGCGAGTGTGCGCAAGACGGTGCGCGAGGTGTGTTAAGGAAGTGTGCGAACGGCGAGTGTGCGTGAGAGGTGTGGTGTGTAACAGGGAATGTGGTGGTGGAATGGACGGAGTGTGTGGGATGCACTGGAGGCGCCGAGACGCCAGGTTTTGTGAGTGTGAAACGGGTCGCGTATGCGAGTGAAGCATCGACGTTGAACGGGGTAGCGTTTAGGGTGACGGATAGCCGACGCGGGTGCTCGGTGCGCGGCGCGCTTAGATGGATGCGAAGCTCCGCGTGGATCGCGCTTTGTTGGATGCGAAGCTTCGCGCGGATCGATGCTGCTTCGCCCCGCTTTGGAGCGTCGCGCACGATTCGGGTCGGGCCCCTCACTGAACGGTCGGAGCCGCGTCAGAGCAGCGATCGGTGCGATTCAGGGGGAGGGGAGCCGGGTCGGACCTTCGCCCCCTGGCGGGGACGGGGTTCCGACCGGGCGAGCCTCGGTCGTCGGGCCGGAGACCGCAAGGTTCCGCGCCGCGATGATGCGTGGAATCTCGGCCCGAGCATGCCTCCTCCCCAGAGTCGTGAATGCCGGACGGATCCAACTGCAGGCGACCAAACCACCCAAATTCATTGCTCGGCTTTGGGAAGCCGAGTTTTAATGATGTGACGACGCACCGAGGCTCAGTTAAAGCGGACTGTGATGATGGTGATAGTGTTTTGGACCCGAAATTGGGATAGGGAATTTGTGATTGAAATTTGATGACAAAATTGATAGTGGTAGTGAGAGATGCCCGATGTGGTGGGATGGCAACTCTGCCATCCCTCACAGCGGGGGCAAAGGAGCACTAGTTATGGGGTTGGCAGTGAAAACTAGCCTGGGAGGGTTAGGATATAGTGTGTAGGGATCTAGAGAAGATGACCATAGGTAACGGTAAGGTTAAGTAGCGACTTTGAACAGGTAGTGGGGACATAGAGAGGGTAGTTGGATGATAATGACGTGGGATGTGCTTAGTTTAAAGGGAAGACTGGGAAGCGCGAGTTTTAGCAGGGCACCAGGTAGATTAGGTGATGCTGTATGTGTGAGAATCGTGATATTGAGCAAATGAGGCAATGCTCGTGAATGGTGCCGTGTGTGTGTGTGTGTGTGTGTGTTGAAAGTGTAGTCAGCAGCGTGTTGTGAGAAGTGTGAGATGAGTGACATTGTGTTGAGTGAATGAGCTTGCATGGGGTGCAAGTGACGAACAGGTGTGTGGAACGCTTGGTGGGTACGTCCGAGGGGCAGCCGGGGGGGGTGTGTCCGTGGTGCAGCTGTTGGGTATGGCCGAGGTGCAGCCGGGGGGTGTGTCCGTGGTGCCGCCAGTGCGCGTGTCCGTGGTGCAGCCGATGGGTGTGTCCATGGTGCCGCCGGTGCGTGTGTCCGTGGTGCAGCCGGTGGGTGTGTCCGTGGTGCCGCCGGTGCGCGTGTCCATGGTGCAGCCGATGGGTGTGTCCATGGTGCCGCTGATGCGTGTGTCCGTGGTGCAGCCGGTGGGTGTGTCCGTGGTGCCGCCGGTGCGTGTGTCCGTGGTGCACCCCATGGGTGCGTCCGTGGTGCAGCCGATGGGTGCGTCCGTGATGCAGCCGATGGGTGCCTCTCGGGCTTGGTGAAATGAGGAATTGCTAGGCAATGCTCGGGAGAGATGTGTGTGTGACCGTGGGAGAATTTGGGTGCCTGAGGCAATGGTGTTTGAGGATCGAAAGTGTATTGAGCATGGAAGTGTATGGAGCAGTGAGTGAGGAACGATTGAGATTGCACAGGTGTGCAACTGAACAGGTGTATGGAGCAGTATATGAGTGAGTGATGGTGATGTGTGTTGTGTTGACCAAATGGTCCAGGGAGGAAGGAGGGTGCAGGTGGCACCAGGTGAGATTGCACAGGTGTGCAACTGCAGGTGTATGGAGAATGGTTGTGTGGAATACATGGAGTGTGGAATATATGGAGTATGGAATGGATGGTCGTGGAGTGAGTATGGTGGAAACTGTGGAGTGGAGTGGATGGTGCGTAGGTGTGAATGGGTGAAGAGTGGACCCCTATCACGAATACCCGGGGAGGGTAGTTTAAGAGTTAGGTAGAGGGTACAGGTAAATTGTGGTTGGATATTGGCATCTGTGGTGCGTGGTGGAAGAATGATGGTTGGATGGGTGCATTAGTGACGTGGAAATGGCTGGGCGTGTGGCCTGTTAGTGTGTGTAGTTGGTTGAGCACTCCACCACTGTGAGGATGTCGGCCAGGTGAGGCCGCAGGTGGGCTCTGGGAGCCGTTAGAGTTGTGGATGGGGCCCGAGGATCCGGAGGACGGACCCGGGTAGCCCAGTGCCAGAGGGCACCGAGTGGGGAGAGCGCCAGAGGGCCTTCCCCAGGTAGATAGGTAGGGTAAGGAGCAGGTAAGCTCAGAGGCAACTACAGTGGTGGAGGTGTGGAGGTGGGTAGACCTGCTGGGAGAGCTGCACGACCCAGCCCGGAAATTGTGCGAAGGCACAGGGAGTTGAATCGGGGGAGTGAGACCCCAAATTGATGAAGCACCACAGTTTGGTCAATGGGAATAGGTTTTTAGAACCCATAGAGTAAGTTGGCCAATGGTTTGGCAGGGAAAGACCCCGGGTAGTGCAAAGTGTGTTAATGTCATTTAGAGGATAGTTAGGATTAAGAATCTCCTCGCACTATCTACATCCACTCACCTGAGGTAGCGGGACTCCACACCATGCCATGTTTTTTTGTTATTTTATTGTGCAAATGTTTGGAATGTGAGATGCATCATGACGTGGGTGTGACATTGTGCTTTGTGTTCCATCTCTCCCTCCTTATGAGGATTGATGATGAATTGGTGATGGCAAATTTTGGTTAGAGGGATTGTGGGGACGAATTTGGTATAGGGGAAATATGGGGAAGACGTGACAGTAGTGACGAATTGGTAAATGTGTAGATTTTTGTCAGTACGGGGAGGGGCAAGGGGGGGGGGTAGTGTAGGTCACATGTGGGGGGCGTACGGTAGGGACGAGCATTTCTCACTTCGCTCTCCATACGCACCTCGTCCTGCATTGCCTTGTTTGATGTGTACCCTTGTGACCCTACCCCTCGCTCACCTGTCTTCTTTCCCCCCCCCCCCTTGTCTCCCACACGAGGACTGTGTGCCACTGGGCGCCGAGGGGAGCATGCGGGAGTCCGCCAGTGTGTGCCCGAAACTCCCGCAACCAGCTGTCTGCATCGATGCACCACCATATGGACCACATGTCTGTGGCTGAGCACCACTCAAGGACCCCATGGGTTGGGGCATGGACCCTCTGCTGGAACCGGCCATGATGGCCCGAGATCTTGCTGGTGGACCTTGGTCACAGGGCACCTATGCCCCACAGGTGAATCCCCTAGTCAGCCCTGTGGGCCATAAATAAAAAATGGACACATTTTGTGCAAGTTTATTTCGAGCAAATAGGCCGCCAGCAAAGAAGTTGACAACATCTGGGTGAGCATTAGCCAGCAGAGGGAGCCGAAGAGGAAGACCAGCACCAGGGTTTGTTGGGTTCATTTTTATTATTGAACTGTGGTGACTGTGCACCGATTGGTGCTTGATGGTGCTTTGGTGCATTTTGGTGCTTTGGTGCTTTCTGGTGCGTCGATGCAGCACAGGCTGTCTACCCCCCCCTCCAAAAGAACAATCGCAGGTCCTGGGTTGCATTTTGTAAATACAAGTAGAGTCATTGTAAATAATGCGCCCCCACCCTAAGTGTTTAGTTTGAAGACAATTCCGCAATTCGGTTAGCTGTGGGCGTGAGTCTGTTAGGTAGGGTGCAATGGAGCAGCGGGACATATTTATTTGTGTTTTAAAACTGTCACACTCAGGGTCAGGTTAAATGTAGAGGGAACTACACCTACGTGCCACACTAAAAGTAAAAGTAATACGCCCGGGATGTGCCGAAGAGGAGGAGGGTGCAGTGTTGTGGATATGAGAATTGTGTTTTTTTTTATTGTGTAATGAATTGTAAAATATCACCCTCCTTCCTCCAGTTGTTGTGTATAAAGGTCAAAAGGTCGTTCCCATAGTTATTTCATATACCACACGTAGCCAATCATATATCCTTCTATACAGTTATCTCCTTATTCTATGTAGGTTAATGCCTTGTCTTCCAATAATTTAACACTCCATTGCACCGAATTCAAATAGAGTAGATTCCCTTTAATTCCCATTCCTAAAGCATCCAATGCCATCTGCATTTGGGCATTTTTCTTCATCCCAAAACTCCATTGAGCACGCGGCCAGCTCGGAGAAGAAAGGCGTGCCTCCGCACCTCGTCATAGGAAGGAGAAGTGAGTTGGCCCCGCTCAACCAATCCAGCATGAAGGGGTTTGGCTTGAGAGGGCGGAGAGAGAACGATCTGGGAGGTTCGCGAAGGTTCAAGGGTGGGGCTTATATAACCCACGGGAGACGCCCCCACCTGAGATGAGAGACAGAGGATGAGCCCTTGGAAAGCACGCGACGCACCTGAGACGAGCTGCGTGATCCAGGAGAGGAGAGAGGGATGTCCCATGAGCTTTGAACCACCGCAGCTTTGAACCACCGCAGCTTTAAACCACCACAGCTTTGAGCTTCGACGGCAGTTTCGACCGTGGCCGCGAAGGAACGGCGGCTGCTGAACATGCCGATCGAGAAGGGGGTGGCGGCTGCTCACTCCCGGCCCGACCGTGCTCCGGTTCCAATTGGACCTTCCTCTCCTTCCAGCCAATCATTCCTGCCTTCATCCCCCATTCATGTGAGTTTGATTGTAGTCTGTCTTTTTGTCTTGTCCTGGGGTACTAAGTAAGACTGCATAGGTAGGCTAAGGTGCACTGTGTCCGCTTCTTCTTCTTCTTCTGTTTTTATTTTATTATCCTTCCTCCTCCTTGGTTTCTTTTAATTGTGTAAATATTAGTAATAAATTATATTTGTCTTTCATACCTTTTGCCTTCTTCTTTCCATTACATCCTTCGTCTTTGTCTTTTCCCCATTGGACACCTGTGGCACGATTTGCCCAACGTTTCAGGATCGGGTTTAGTCTTTGCTAATGACTCTATCTTCGGGTTGCTAAAAACCGCTCGGCAACTAGACCATCCAAACCGGGGTTCGAGCGGAAGTCCCGCCCTTGCTCACGGTCAGGAGTGGCACTCAGGTCCTTGGGACCTTTTGTAGACCAAATACCCTGGCTGCTCCCGACCGGGAGGAGCGTTGGGACCCCCAGGACTCACGTCAGTCAGTCGCGGACAAGGGGACTAATCCCCCCTTCTTAAGGGGAAAAGGCCGACGGAGAGATCCGTAACAATACTTTTGTTGAGCTGTTATGGTATGTGCATGACTTCCATGGGGTTGTGGCAGGTGCATCTTACAAGGATCAGACATTGACTGGGGGATAAGGTGGGGTTAAGCGAAAATGGGGTTAAATAATTGGTTTCCCTTCTGCCTGTCCGTCCATCCATCCATCCACAAACGTCAGCTTATAATTGAGGAAAACTCCTTGTTGCTCCAGACGGAATCCTCTCCTCAGTGAAAGACACATGAAAGCCCACTTGGAGTTTTCTAAAAAGCACCTAAAGGACTCTCAGACTGAGAAACTTGATTCTGTGGTCTGATGAAACCAAGATTGAACCGTTTGGCTTCCGTCTGGCCACTCTGCCATGAAGCCCAGATCGGTGGAGTGTTGCAGTGATGGTTGTCCTTCTGGAAGTTTCTCCCATCTCCACACAGGATCTCCAGAGCTCAGCCAGAGCGACCATCGGGTTCTTGGTCACCTCTCTCACCAAGGCCCTTCTCCCCCGATTGCTCAGTTTGGCCGGGCGGCCAGCTCTCGGAAGAATCCTGGTTGTTCCAAACTTCTTCCATTTAAGAATTATGGAGGCCACTGTGCTCTTGGGAATCTTCAATGCAGCAGAAATTTTTTGTAGGCTTCCCCAGATCTGTGCCTCGACACAATCCTGTATCTGAGCTCTGCAGGCAGTTCCTTCGACCTCATGGCTTGGTTTGGTTTTTGCTCTGATATGCATTGTCAGCTATGAGACCTTATATAGACAGGTGTGTGCCTTTCCAAATCATGTCCAATCAATTGAATTTACTACAGGTGGACTCCAATCAAGGTGTAGAAACGTCTCAAAGATGATCTAGAGAAATGGGAGGCACCTGAGCTAAATTTCAATTGTCATAACAAAGGGGATGAATACTTATGTAAATGTGATTTTTCATATATTTTTTCTTTTTAATAAATTTGCAAAACTTTCTAAAATCCTGTTTTCTCTTTGTCATTATGGGGTATTGAGTGTAGATTGATGAGGGAAAGAATGAATTTAAACGATTTCAGCATAAGGCTGCAACATAACAAAATGTGAAAAAAGTGAAGGGGTCTGAATACTTTCTGAATGCACTGTATGTGCATGATGTAATACGTTAACGTAATTATGGTCCCTTAAGGTATATCTCATGGGGTTACCAAGCCAGTGCAGGTATCAAAGCAAGACTTCACGCTCGGTAACCTGGTCAACCCAAAAACTGATGCAATTGGGTTCATAGAAAAGAAAAGTATATCTGTCCACTGAGTTACTTTCTGAAATGGTATGATGTTTTCTCCATGGTCATCCACCTCTACATTCTCTTGTGTGTTGGTCTTGTCATTGAGTAATTAATCAGTCGATGTATCCATGGGGTGATGATGATTGCTCACTATGTATCAAGTGGCTAAGTTTTTATAATAAGTATAAAAAGTATTTTGATACTTTTTAAAAATACTTTTGATACTACTTTCTCTCTCTCCCCATCTTGTCCTCTCTCCCTTTATTATATGTTTTTATGTGTCCGGTTTTTTTTTTTTTGTGATTAATGTTAGCTCTTACACGAGCCTCGATCTTGTATACAAAAAAAAGAAAGAAAAAAAAGGAAGCACCATAAACTCTGGAATATGTCATTCAATCTAACAAAATGACATTTTCTCAGCAGAAGAATTGTCAGACAAACCCACCTATCTATTTCCTTGGTCATCCATTGGAAAAGGTTCAATCTCTTGAACCTCTCGGCCTCACCATGAGCCATAACATTTCTTCGGCCGACCACATAGCAAAGATGACCTCCAAAGTCGACCGCAGACTTGGCATCCTCCTTAGATCCATGTCTTTCCTTGGAAAATCAGAGCTACTCACAGTCTTTAAGGCTCTTGTCCATAGCTCAATGGAGTACAGCTCTCCACGATTGGCCAGGACCCCAGCATCACATTGGTCTCTTCTGGATTATGTGGATGCTGAAGCTCTCAAAATTATTAGAATCTCTCCTGATGAGGCCAAAAGACAGTGTTTGTTGCTCCCACATCACAGGCAGTTCAGTGTTCTCCATGCTTTTTTCAGCATATTTGCCAATATTTCTACCTCTCCTCTCTCAGTCCCTCACAGTGTACTCCAGGATGCATACTTTTTTTTCGAGTAACCCCCTCATCTTGCAAAATCCAGTCTGACTGTACACCTCAACTCTTTTAGTCGGCACTTCTCCCATCTATGAAACCACCTTCCAGAGCCTGTTCTGTCTCACTCTTCCTTCCCTCCGGGGCTTCAAGTAAGTAGTTTCTTGTCATCCCATTATCTTGTCATCCCATTATCTTGTCATCCCATTATCTTTATTACCCCCATTAACCTTTCCTAAGCCAAGCCTCTTACCTGGGAGTTCAGTGTTTCCTCCCCTCCTCCCTTTCCTCTTCTCCTGTTTGTTCACTCCCTGCAGATATATTTTGCTCTCGCTTTCAAAATGCTAAATGGAAGAACCGATTTCATAAAAATGGGAAGTTCCGTCACTCAAAAAAGTTATATTGGAGCCTGATCATATTTGAGAACATTTGAGAAAAGAAAATCATATTTAGAATTACAATTTTAAATATGTTAACATATCATATTTGATATATTCGATATATTATTAATTATTATTATTAATATTATTATTATTATTATTATAATATATTATTGGTGTCAGGTAAAGGGAGAAATACCCTCTTCCCCCTAAGACAAGACCACAATGGCAGCAAACCATCGTCCTAATATATTTAGTTTGGAGTATATGATGTATATTGCAATACTTACAGGAGACGTTGATAAAAAATTTGATCAATAAAAATAAATAAAAAAAAATATATTAATATTTTGAATAAAAAATAAATAAACGAAAAAATAAATAAATAATAAGTAAATAATTAATAATTAATAAAAATTAATTAATTAATTAAGAATAAAAATAAATAATAAATTAAATAAATTGATAAATAAAAAAGAAAATCATATTTAGAATTAACATTTTAAATATGTTAATATATCATATTTGATATATTCGATATATTATTAATTATTATTATTATTATATATTATTGGTGTCAGGTAAAGGGAGAAATACCCTCTTCCCCCTAAGACAAGACCACAATGGCAGCAAACCATAGTCCTAATATATTTAGTTTGGAGTATATGATGTACAGTCACATGAAAAAGTAAGTACACCCCATGTAAAGTTTTGACTTTTTCAACATATTTCAACATACAGCTATTTGATCTTCATTTCAACAATATTGATAGATAAAGGTGATATAATATAACAAATATCATGAAACATTTACATTTTGTAGTCCATTGTATTATTTAAATAAACATAAATGCAAATTTCGCATGTGGAAAAAGTAAGTACACCCCTACATTTATCACTACTTCAAACACCTAAAATTAGAATCAGGTGCACCAGCACAGGTGCAAATGATTAGAACATCGTTAGAGAGGATCTTGGAGGAACCTGTCTTATTTAAACCTCAGACATTTAGTTTGGTTTGCTCTTTGTTGTTGAAGTGCACGGCGTCACCATGCCTAGATCAAAAGAGCTCTCTGAGGCCTTCAGAAAGAAGGTTATAGATGCATACCAGTCTGGGAAGGGATTTAAAAACATCTCCAAACAATTTGAAATCAAACATTCGACTGTCCGGAAGATCATCGACAAGTGGAGAAGATTCCAAACAACTGCCAACTTGTTCAGGCCAGGCCGCCCCAGCAAGTTCAGCCCGAGAGGAGACCGCAAGATGCTGAAAGAAGTCTCTAAGAACCCCAGAATGTCATCACGGGACCTACAGGTAGCTCTTGCCACTGTTGATGTCAAAATGCACGAGTCTACCATTAGAAAAAGGCTGCACAAATTTGAACTACATGGGAGGTGTGCCAGGAGGAAACCTTTGCTGTCCAGAAAGAACATCAGGGCAAGAAAAAAGTTTGCCAATGAACACTGAGGCAAAGACCAGCACTTCTGGAACAATGTGCTCTGGACAGATGAGTCAAAGGTAGAGCTATTTGGCCACAGTACCAGAAGACATGTTTGGTGAAAACCAAAGACAGCATTTGACCACAAGAACCTGATACCAACTGTAAAGCATGGTGGTGGAAATATTATGGTTTGGGGCAGCTTTGCTGCATCAGGGCCTGGGCAGCTCACCATCATATAATCCACTATGAATTCTTAATTGTACCAGAGGATGCTTGAGGATAATGTGAGGCCATCTGTCGGAGAGTTGAAGCTCAGCCGAAGGTGGACCTTGCAACATGACAATGACCCTAAACATACCAGTAAATCCACCAAGGAATGGCTGAAAAGAAAGAAATGGAGGTTTCTGGAATGGCCAAGTCAAAGCGCGGATCTAAATCCCTTCGAGATGTTGTGAGGGGATTTGAAACGAGCTGTGCATGCAAGAAACCCCTCAAACATCGCACAGCTGAAAGAATTCTGCATGGAGGAGTGGGTAAAAATTTCTCCCAGTCGATGTCAGAGACTGGTAGACAGTTATAATAAACGCCTACTTGAGGTTGTTTCTGCCATAGGGGGCAATACCACCTATTAGAGCCAAGGGTGTACTTACGTTTTCACGTGACTGTATATTGCAATACTTACAGGAGACACGTTGATAAAAAATTTCTTTTCAATTTATTTTTTTCCCTTAGATTCATCCAGAAGATAATTTTTTCGAAAGAATCATTATAATATAACATGATTATAGTACTTTATGACTAAAGGCTTAAGGTTTGTTATAATTGACTCCTTTGAGAACAGCAGCATTCTCTACCTGCATATTGTTGTTCATTAGTCGCTTTGTTATCGAATGTGCAGTGCAAAGACACATTTTGAAATGCAAAGAATATTCTTTGTACACTGGTGTAACAGTGTTTATGAATGCTTCTTTGGATCCAGATGTAAAGCTGGCTGTCACATCTGCATTTTTGTTGTGGATTTGGATTTGCAAGATGCCATGGTGTTTCTCAAAAAAAATAGGCCACAGTTTGCCAAAGTACGCAGATAAATTTTCTGCCTTGAGATTGAATTAAATCTCCATTAATTGTAAAGGGATACGGATGCAAATGTAAATTAGGGCAACGTGTAGGAATGGCGTTACTAAATAGAAAATGCATACAGTGCATTCAGAAAGTATTCAGACCCCTTCACTTTTTTCATATTTTGTTATGTTGCAGCCTTATGCTGAAATCGGTTAGATTCTTTTTTTCCCTCATCAATCTGCACTCAATACCCGATAATGACAAAGAGAAAACAGGATTTTAGAAAGTTTTGTAAATTTATAAAAAAGAAAAACCCGGAATATTACATTGACATAAGTATTCAGACCCTTTGATATGACACTTGAAATTTAGCAGAGGTGCCTCCCATTTCTCTTGATCATCTTTGAGATGTTTCTACACCTTAATTGGATTCCACCTGTGGTAAATTAAATTGATTGGACATGATTTGGAAAGGCACACACCTGGCTATATAAGGTCTCAGCTGACAATGCATATCAGAGCAAAAACCAAGCCATGAGGTCGAAGGAACTGCCTGCACAGCTCAGAGACAGGATTGTGTTGAGGCACAGATCTGGGGAAGCCTACAAAAAAAATTCTGCTGCATTGAAGGTTCCGAAGAGCACAGTGGCCTCCATAATTCTTAAATGGAAGAAGTTTGGAACAACCAGGACTCAAGCTGGTCACCCGGCCAAACTGAGCAATCGGGGGAGAAGGGCCTTGGTAAGAGAGGTGACCAAGAACCCGATGGTCACTCTGGATGAGCTCCAGAGATCCTGTGTGGAGATGGGAGAAACTTCCAGAAGGACAACCATCACTGCAACACTCCACCGATCTGGGCTTTATGGCAGAGTGGCCAGACAGAGGCACCTGAGCTAAATTTGAAGTGTCATAGCGAAGGGTATGAATACTTAGGTCAATGTGATATTTCAGCTTTTTTCTTTTTAATAAATTTGCAAAACTTTCTAAATTCCTGTTTTCTCTTTGTCATTATGGGGTATTGAGTGCAGATTGATGAGGGAAAAAATGAATTTAAACGATTTCAGCATAAGGCTGCAACATAAAATGTGAAAAATGTGAAGGGGTCTGAATACTTTCTGAATGCACTGTATATTGAAAAAAGAAAGAAAAGTGAATTGGGTGTGGATATACCACAGGCATGATGGGCCAAATAGCCTCATCTGGTGTCTAAAATTTCCTCGTACTGTATTCATGCATTTTGAGCAAGACAGAACTCCTATTCTCTCTCTCTCTTCTTAAAAATTGACTACTTCCATTAAATATCATGAACAGCTGGCAATCAGCCAGTCAATCACAAGTGAGATCAACAAAGATGAACGTATCCTAAAAACCATTTGTCTTTATTTTCTACCAGGAAGTAAGAAAAAAAATCTCAATTATTCCAGTAAAAGCCAACTACTTTATAGACGTACTCACATTCTTAATAGTACATCCTTCATAGACATACTCACATTATTATAGTACGTACTTTATAGATGTACTCACACTGTAATAGCACATCCTTCATAGACATACTCACATTATAAGAGTACGTACTTTATAGACATACTCACATTCTAATAGTTCATACTTTATAGTCGTACTCACATTGTAATAGTACGTACTTTATAGACGTAATCATTCACATTCTTAATAGTACACCCTTTATAGACATACCGACATTATAATAGTACATATTTTATAGACGTACTCACATTATAATAGTACGTACTTTTATTTCGGTTGGGTAGGGCATATATCGATTTAGGTAGATCTGCTTAGGTAGGTGCTTCGTCTGTCGGGATAGGGAATCTCGATGTAATAAGTTATGTAGCCCAAATGTCGGATTAAGTGTGTACCTGTGATCAAACGAGGATGATCGGGTGATAGGTAGAATAGGGATTAGGCTAACTCCCCGGTATGTCAAACCTCTGATTTATCCATTGTCCCTTATGGCAACGCACTCTTATACAGTAGATAGATCCATTCGTGCACACACTAATTAAATCCCCTCTCACAATGACTGACAAAAGAACAAACAGGAGGCAACCACGCACTATGGCACCATAGCAGGCAAACATCAATCAGGCAGGCCGAGAGCCATGCCCAGGAGGCTCTCGATTGGCCGGGGGGAAGGGCAAGCAACAAGCAGGTCACCGATTGGCAGAGTAGGGGAGGACGTGTGATTGGTCAGGGGAAGGGCAGAAAGCTTCCCCGTGATTGGTGGAAGGAGCGACATACTGATTGGGCACCGACCGATGGCATGACACGAAGGGAAAAAAGCGTTCGGCCAATGCGAGGACACCAACGCGATCGGAAGATTAGCGAGGCCAAGGGGCACCATGCTGATTGGAGGAGGGGAGGGCTGGCGTCACGTGACGGCGAGTAAAACCTCTCGCTCACCGGCATTTTTCTCTCTTCCCTTGGCCCTCTTGCTCTGAACTGTCCGTTTTGTGTTGGCTGTTCTCGTTTTGCCTTTCCTTCCCGGTTGGACCTCTTCTCTTGCGATCCGGAGATTGCCCTGCTTGTTGGACGTTGGAGAGACGTTGGAGTGCCGACGGTCCTCTTGCCTGGCGTTCAGGCACGGGACCTCACGGGCGATCACGCAGGGGCGTGAGGCTTGCCGGCAGCGGCGTACGTGGGCCTGACGGAGCGCGAACATCAGAGTCTGGACGGCCGAACGGACCTGACATCCAGACAGATAAGCTCGCATACACAACATGACGAAACGTTAATTTCATTATTCATTCCCCTGTGCTGTATGTAAAGTCTGTGAGTGGGGACGTCCCAACCTCGGTATAGTTTTTATTGTCACGTTCCTTGTCCCAATAGTTATTATAAATAAACCCTTTTATTATTTTCTTTTCTATTCTAAATCCCGTGTTCGTGTGAGTTAATTTTCGCAGGGTGAAGACGCTGACGCGCACGGACCATGAGGTAAATCTCGCCGCTTATTCTTCCTCTTTCCTTCTTCCTCCCACACATGTGTAGCAAATCCGCCATTGACCCGGACGCCTCATTAAGCTAGTTTCCATCCGCGATTTCCCCGGTCTTAACCAAGGGGGAGTCGCGCAACAGTACTTTACAAGCGTACTCACATTATAATAGTATGTACTTTATAAACGTATTCACATTGTAATAGTACGTACTTTATAGACGTACTCACTCACATTCTTAATAGTACATCCTTCATAGACATACTCACATTATAATAGTACGTACTTTATAGACGTACTCACTCACATTCTTAATAGTACATCCTTCATAGACACTCACATTATAAGAGTACGTACTTTATAGACGTACTCGCATTGTAATAGTATGTACTGTATAGATGCGCTCACATTCTAATAGTTCATCCTTCATAGACACTCGCATTATAAGAGTACATACTTTATAGACGTACTCGCATTGTAATAGTACGTACTTTATAGATGCACTCACATTCTAATTATACGTACCTTCATAGACATGTTCACATTCTAATTGTACACACTTTATAGACGTGCTCGCATTGTAGTAGTACATACGATGTAGATCATACTCGCATTGTAATAGTACATACTTTATAGACGTACTGCCGAGTATTGGCTTAATGGTTAAGATGGTTGGTTTAGGATCTTAGGTTCTGGAGTTAGAGGCCCTGTTGTGCCATTAAATAACACCAGGTGGGTTGACCCAGCCTGTCATCCTTCCGAGGTTGGCAAAATGAGTACCAGCTTACTGGAAACAGGGCACTGCATCAGTGATATAGCCCGCTCCCAACAATGATGCACCCAACGGCTACAGGCTGCATATGAAATAATAATAATAATGTTATGAATTTGGGGTAGGGGGAATCTAGATTTAGGTAGATTTGCATAGGTAGGTGTCTGGCTGTCGTGATAGGGAACCTCACCTGTAAAAAGTTCTGTGTTTAGGCGGTTTGTCGGTGTAAGTGTATACCTGTGATCATACAAGGATGTTCAATTGTTCATGTGTTAACTAGTTCTAGGGACTAAGATAATTCCCCTGTGTGTCAGACCTGGTGATCATACCTGTGACCCTTATGGCAACGCACTCTTGTAGACATTAGATAGGCCCTTAGTGCACGCACTAATTCAATCCCCCCCTTACAATGACTGACCATAAGAACTGACCGGGAAGAAACAAGCAGGCAGCGGCCGCGCAGTGGTACACCATGAAAGACGAACATTGTGCCAGGCAGGTTGGGAGCCACGCCCAGGAGAACTCGTGATTTGCATGGGAAGGGGCGAACAACAAGCAGGGCACTGATTGGCAGAGTAGGGGAGGACGTGCGATTGGTCAAAGGAAGGGCAGAGAGCTTCTCCGTGACTGGGGGGTGAGAATGGTAAAGGAGCGACACACTGATTGGCCACCGACAGATGACACCTCGGCCAATCAGTGCGGAAGGCGTGAACATTTGGCCAGTCGGTGTGGAGGGCATGAAGGAGGATGCAACAAGCGACGCGCTGATTGGAGAAAAAGCGCGAGTGACGGGAGAAGACAAAAGTAAAACCGCTCGCTGGCCGACATTGCTCTCTCTTCCCTTGCCTTCTCGTTCCTGGTTCCTTCCTGCCCGGATCTCTTCCCTTTGCCTCTCTTCCCTTGGCCTCTTGCTCCTGATTGTCCCTTCACACTGGTCCTTCTCTTGCTTCAGACTTTGGTGGAGGAATGAGCAGTTCGAAAGACAGTGGAGAGAAGGAACACCGTCGATTCTCTTCCTTGCATTGGTGTGCGAACGACCAGCATACGGGCGAGGCTTGCCATGCAGCAGCATACGTGGGCCTGGTGGAGCGCGAACGGGGGTGGAACGAGGCCTACTTCCCACCGACCGGAGCTGCGTCGGATGACGCGCTCGAGCCAGACAATCGCTGACACTGCGAGACTGAGATAAGTTCGCATTCACAAACACAACGAAACGTTTATTTTCATATTCTCCCATTTGTCTTGTATTTGAAATCTGTGCGGGACGTCCCAATTTAGGATTTAGTTTTTATCGTCGCGTTCCATTGTTCTCGGGTTCCGTAATAAATATTTCTTTGTTGTACATTTTAAATTCCATGTTTGGTTTGATACATTAATTTCCAGGTTGAAGACACCGGACCGTGAAGGTAAGCAGCATAGTTCATCCCGGCTCGTGTATTGGTCCGCCATCAATTGGGATAAACGCCTCCATTAAAGCTCGATTCCATCCGCGATCCCCCGGGCTTAACCAAGGGGCAATCACGCGACAATAATAATAATAATAATAATAATAGAGGTAATCAGTTGGAAATGGATATGTGAAAAACAGGCTACCACCAGGTGGCATTTGTGGTTTCAGTACATTGTGCGGACAGACAGACGTACAAATAAACAAACGGACCGAAATGCAATAACCTCTCCTCTGGCAAGGTAACAACTGTAATTTAAAAAATTACATCAGAGGAATGTGGAAGGGTGAGAAGTTTAAACTGCGCTTTTATTTAAGGTTAACGAATGTGGTATCCTTCGGATGGGCATTAAGCTGGGTGTCCCATCTACTAGCATTAGCTGTGGAACAGTCCCACCCAGGTAACCAACTATGCCGCACCGAATCTATATAACTGTTGTTACAGCCAGCAAGGTGTCTCACCAGAGTTGGTCTGACATTGTTTGCTACCTGGGCACTTTACCTTTCAACGAAGAGAAGTTGAGTCATCACCGGCAACCTGGCCTGTAAGTTCCAAAATTCCTACCATAACATTTTTTGCCAACTCTCATTTGATAAGCATGGTGAGTATCCCCAAATAGGCTCCAACAAGAGTTGAGTGAAGCCTTCATCCTCCAGTATATTTAAATAAGTTGGAAGAAACAAGAAGTTTCCTGCCCAGAAACTATTCAACAACGAGGAAGATTACCAATCCCAAGTGATGGGAAAAGCTAGCATAGGATCCACCTCCCCTTCTCTCTTCCCTCCCCACGCCCATCTCTCCACCACTCCCTCCCCTGTCTTCCTCCTCACTCCCTCTGTCTCGCCCTCCTTCCCCCGTCTCGCCCTCCTTCCCCCGTCTCTCCCCTTCCCCACCACTGTCTCCCCTCTCTTAACCACTCATCTTCACGTGGGTTGAACGGAATACGTAACCATGCCAACAGTTTTTTCAACTAAGTAAATCAATGATTACCTTTCCAACGGTAGATAATCGGGTGAAGGTACAGGGCAGGGGTTGGAGTTCAAAACCGCAAACAGATCTCTTTGGGAGTGGAATACATTTCCAGTGAAAGAAAAGAGGAAGAAGATGTTGTCGTGTGCAGACAAACATTAACACTCTGCTGGGACCCGTATCAATAACAGTCGCTACATGGACGGCGATCTTACGCATTTGTTGTGCGACTTTATTCATAAACAATTAATATTTCAAACTTCCACTCGTCACTCCAAACTACCTTTCCCCACTGATGAGCATCCCAACTCTGATGTTCTTGGGCATATTTCAGTCTCTTGGCTTTTGTTACCTTTATATAGAAAGGGATATTTAACAGCACCTCACCCATGGAGACCACTTTTGGTAAGAGACATTCTGACAGTGGATGACCCTGATGCCGGTTCTTATGTAAGTTAAGCAATTGATTTATTTTTTCGTTATTCTGAAGGAACATGGCCGGTTGCATTCAATTCCCTAATCCTTAAGGAAAGATTAACCTTCAGGTACACTGTGATTACACTGTCCGCCATACAGTCCGCCATACTGTCCGCCGTACACTGTCCGCCATCGTGCCCGTTTCGGCGCCCCGTCGGACATCTCGTCCGACCGCGGCCCCCAGTTCACCTCGGAGCTCTGGGGGGCGGTCGCGCGGGGGCTCGGCGTCCAGCTGCACCGCACCATGGCCTACCACCCCCAGGCCAACGGCCTGTGCGAGCGCTTCCACCGCTCCTTGAAGGCCGCGCTCCGGGCCACCCTCCGCGACGGCGGCTGGGTCGACAGGCTCCCCTGGGTCCTGCTGGGCCTCCGGACGGCGCCCAAGGACAACCTGCGCGCATCCGTGGCGGAGTTGGTCTTCGGACAACCGCTGCGGGTGCAGGGCGAGTTCCTCCCCGACTCCACGGCACCATGGTCCGCGGCGCATCAGCGCTCCGCACTGCAGGAGACCGCCCGGAGGTTCGCCCCAGTGCCGACGGCGCACCACGGGTGCCCGCCAACGCATGTCGCCCCGGAGCTTCGCACGGCAGAGTACGTGTTCGTCCGCCACGATGCCCACCGGAGACCGCTGTGGCCCCCGTACGACGGGCCCTTCCGCGTGCTGGAGACTGGGGTGAAACACTTCACCCTCGATATCGGCGGTACTCCTGACCGCGTTTCCGTGGACCACCTCAAGCCGGCCCACCTCGATGTGGACCACCCCCCGCCAGTGGCTCGGCCCCCGCGTCGGGGCCGCACGGCCGCCATCCCCCGCCGGGCTTCGGCACGATGTGCAGTGGTGACGCCCAAGCGCTCTTGGAGCGCCGTACGATGCCTAGCCGCTCCAGCGTAGCGAACTCCGCCTTCGCCACCATGAGCTTCGTCGGCACGAGGTGGCGTGCCTGGGCGTAGACCGGTGGCCCGACGGTGGGGATGTGATGTTCCACCCCATGCTTGACGGCCACCACTGAGAAGGTGGGCCGCGTGAGGGCCGGGAAGCTGGCGAGGAGGCGGGTGAACTCGTCCGCTGCCGGAAGCGTACAGACCAACCTCGCCGGGACCGAACCGCTCAGCAAGCCGCTTGGCGAGCCGCTCGGTGAGCCGCTCAGGGAGCTGCCCAACGAACTGCTCAGCGCGCAAGCAAGCGAGCTGAACGTTTCGGCCTGGACGAGGCGTCTGTGCTTCACGTCCACCAACAACCCATTTGCACATAGGAAGCCCGCACCGAGCAATGCCATGGGCACGCTGGCAGTTACGAACGTCCATTGAAAGTGTTGCCCTCCGAACCGCAGGGAGAGGCAGCACTTCCCGAATGTTCGTATGGGTGTACAGTTGGCTGCAAGCAACGCGGGGCCCCAGCCCGCGGTTCGCTTGTCGGACGTGGAGGCGGGGATAACGCTCACCTGTGCGCCTGTGTCGCAGAGGAAGCGACGTCCGGACAAGGTGTCCGTGACAAAAAGGAGGCTGCCGGAAAGGCCGATGCTCAAAGCCGCTACCGAGCGCCGGCCCGGGCGTTTCCCGACTTGCCAAACGAGCACGGCGGGCAACAATTCCTAGCCTTGTGGCCAAACCTGGCGTGGAAATGGCACCAGGTTTGCGGCGGAGGCGGAGGCCGCGGCTTTTGTGGTGGTGGTGGGTGGGGCGTGGCGGGGGCCACGAGGTGTGCATCGGCATCAGCCTCGGGATCCACGAGGTGTGCAGCAGCATCAGCCTAGGGATCCACGACGGCCGCACCGACTCTCGCCCGCGTGTCACAAGCCGCGAAAAACTTGTCGGCCTGGACGGCCAGAGTGCGGGGTTCCTTTATTTTGGAACCGGCCAACGCGAGGTGTACCTGTGCCGGTAGCTGGCATAGAAAGAGCGCCCGGAATAAAAAATCCGGGGCTTTGTCACCCAGCAGCGACAGCATGTAGTCCATCCGGACCGATGGTCATGTGTCGCCGAGTTCGGGAAGGTCCAGGAGGCGGTCGGCCCATTCGCACTCCGTGAGGCCGAACGTGGTGATGAGGAGACGCTTGAGCGCCTCGTACCTGTGGTCGGCCGGTGGGTTCCGCAGGACGGACACGACTCAGGCGGCTGTGCCGGGCCCGAGGGCGGCGATGACGTGGTAATAACACGTCTCATCCGCCGTTACGCCTCGAACTTGGAACTGTGCCTCGGCCTGCACGAACCATACCTCGGCCTGAGCTTCCCAAAACTCAGGGAGCTTCACCGCGACCGCGTTGTTTGACATGGCGCGTTCTGTTGGTCAGTGGCGGCTGAACCAGCGTCGAGGTCACCAGTGACGTGCGGTGCTATGCGCACGACTTGTTTGCCAAGAAGATAAGCAATAACGCAGGTAACCAAAAAGAGTCTTTATTCCAAAGCTCAACTATAGCACTGACGTGCTCGGGGCTGCGCGCCCCGTGTATATCCCGAGGCCACGCCTACCCCTCGGGCGTGGCCGACACCCTCTTGGTGCGCGGAATGATGTCACTGTGCCAGCGAGCCATCGTGTCCGCCACAAAGGGATATTTAACAGCACCTCACCCATGGAGACCACTTTTGGTAAGAGACATTCTGACAGTGGATGACCCTGATGCCGGTTCTTATGTAAGTTAAGCAATTGATTTATTTTTGTTATTCTGAAGGAACTTGGCCGGTTGCATTCAATTCCCTAATCCTTAAGGAAAGATTAACCTTAAGGTACACTGTGATTCGTTAGTGAAGGATTTCCTTGAGGTTGCATAAACAACCCTGAAGAAATCCTCAACTAAGGATTTCCTCGAGGTTGAGGAAATCCTTAGGTGCCATTGCTATGTCAGGCAACCAATCAGGTTGGAGATAGGAAGAGGCGTCCGAAAGCAAGATGGCAGTGAAGTGACGTTCGTTATACAATATTGCTACATACATACTTATTATATGTTGTATGGGGAAGGGGAACACTTGCTTCCGCATGAAGGAGGAATAAATTGATTCTTGTATAAAATTCATTCGATTCAGTTCTCATTGAGCATTTTATTGTAAATATTGTCGTGTTCACCGGCGGGATTAACACCCATGGTGACGGATGGCCAACCGAGCTTTAACTCCAAGGCGTTCACCCAAACTATGGTGGTACCTTTTATACGTGTGAGGGTGTAGTGGAGGGCAGTGAGCTTACCTGGATGGATGGACCCGGCACGGGGTTATCTGATTCCCACAACAAATAAACGGACAAGACAAGGAATTGAATTGAAAATGCACAAATGATAATTTAATTAAAATAATGCGGTACAATAAAAAGAATGACACTAAATTACTACCTAAGGTGCCTCCCCACGGACTCAACCACAGACACAGGGAGAAATAAACGAATGAAAGCAAAAATGTGTGTGTGGTGTGTTTGCCTGCACGCCACCTGGCGTCCATGACCGTCCGGGGTCGTCAAAGACTCTACGTCCCTGCGCGGGAAAACACACGTTGGCGCCAAGTCCATTCACCGCCAGCCGCAAATGTGAAGCGCTCAGGCCCTCGCTCCTTTCTCGTCCCACACTCCACAAAGCACCGATCCGATATCTCTCCGGTGCACATGGCATGGCACACATCCGTCATGAAGCCAGCACCACCGGTGTCAGAGGAAAGGATGTGTCCGCCCCTCCACGCAGCCAGGAACAGAGTGAGCGAGCGAACGCCACTGCCAAGAGGGAGACAAACCGCGACCGCTCGCGATGCCAGCAACTTACCAAGAGCGAGCATGAACTGCGACCGCACACGATGAATGTCTGAACCAGAAGAGAGAAAATGCAACTGCTCGCTACGAATGTCCGACCCAAGAGAGGGAAAATGGCGGGAAGTGGTTTTTTTGTCCCTGGTGCTCGAACGTTCTATGATGACGTCCGCGCACGCTCCAATCAGCGAGTGCCATAGCATCGCTCCCTGGCCACAACCAATCATCACCCCTCGGATGACAAATCATCATCACCCGATGCCCCTCCCCCCCTTCCGTCCCTTGCGATGACTCCGCTGGTGGCGTCAGTGGCAGTGTTTGAATGTCCGGATCCGGTTAGTTTTATATGGTGTTTTTAGTATAGGTGCGGAGTGCATCGCTGGTGTTAGAAGTGTCATAAGGAACAAAGGGAAAACCAAAGATGCAATTTACACACAGGGAATTTACCCTTATAGCCTAACTAATTAGCATAGTTCCACCCCTTGCATGGAGATAAATATACGATCTTACGTGACATCCGGCCTGACTTAAGTACATGAAGGTGGCTTACACGACATACGGAGCACACTACCCAATACAATCCTACCTGGCCTAAGGTATTTCATTGCCTTAGGCTTAGAGAGCCCGCAAATGTAACACAAACGTAACAATATGTTAATGTGGGCAGTAAATGTTTGGAAACTTTCTGAGAATGGTGAAGCATGTTTCACAATGTAGAATCATTTTGAAATTGCGGTATTGTTCGATCAGCCTCTTGTATTCGCAACATCTTTTATGGTGATAATTGTCCTCTGCACGACCAATTTCCATGAAAAGCGCTATTTGTAAACTCAAAGGTTGGTGTTTGGGGTTGCTCCCTTGAGTTTAAGGAAGGTTTTAAGGAAAAACTACAGGAATATTCCAATATGCAACGATCCTGAAATTAAGGATGTCGTTACGGGGAAACTTAAGGAAATATTTAAGTAAATCCTCAAATCTTTCCTCAAGGATGCTTTATGCAACCGAGTTCTTGTCTTTAAGTATTGCTCATCTGTGTTGCTGAATTTTTGGCCTTCCAATCTGTTTTCTATCCTAAACTTCTCTGGTCTCATTACGCTTCTGCATTGTTTCTTGCATGCCACGTCTGGCAATAGCAGAAAATACAAAATGACAACTCCTGGACAACCGTATCGCGTTCGTATGACCTTTCGAACCATCCTCATACTGACCACGGTTATCATTAAAGTATTTTCTTTGCTTTAAAGTCTTTGCTGATGACTCCACTTTCTGCCGCTCCATTCCTCATCCCTCAGATTGGCAGTCTGCAGCCTCCTCACACTCTGCACTGGACAAAATCACAGACTGGTCAAAGAAGTGGACCATGTCTTTCAATCCTGACAAATCTCATTCTCTTACCATGTCTCTCCGAAAAGACCAACTGGACAACCCTCTCATCTACTTTCTGAACAATCCTCTCCAAGAAGTTCTGTCACTCAAGCTTTTGGGTCTCACTATCTGCCATGATCCTTCCTGGGAAAACCACATTTCAAATCTGGCCTCCAAAGCCAGTCGCCGACTGGGCATCCTCCGTCGTGTGAAGTCCTTCCTTGGCACACCTGAGCTCCTCACCACATACAAGGCTTTCATCCGCAGCTCAATGGAATACTGTTCTCCCCTATGGGCCGGTGCTCCTGCCTCACACCTAGCTCGGCTTCACGCTGTTGAAACCAAAGCTTTCAGAATTATTGGAATCTCTCGCGATGAAGCTAACTCCGAGGGCTTTTCACTAACTCACCGCAGGCAGGTTGGTGGTCGTTCTGTCTTCTACCGACTCCTCTCCAGCCTTGCTCCCCCAGCTCTCTCTGGGCTCTGTACCCCAAATATTCCTTCAGATCGAACAAGGTCTGCCAGCAACCCTCTTATGGTTAAACTGCTAAAATCAAGACTCTTTGCTCACCTTCACTCCTTCATTCCTCTTTTCTCCCGCCTCTGGAACAAACTCCCTCACTCTCTTCAATCCCACTCCTCCCTCCAGGTCTTTAAAACAGCTGTTCACCACCATCTCTTATCTTCCCTCATCCAAAACCTTGATATTTTCTACCCCCGCTAATTTCACCCCAGATCCACTTTTTTGAAATACCAACTTCTTTCCTGGAAGTCCTTGCAGTGTCCTTGTGTTTTATACTTCTCCCACCCACCCCCCCCCCTTCCCACGCCTCCTCCCCCCAAGCCCTGTCCCTCCCACAGATCTCCCGATGTCCCTGCTCTCAAATGTTGTATTTGTGTGCTTCCCTTCTCTCCCCATCTTGTCTACCGCTCCCCTTATTATATGTTTTATGTGTCTGTTTGATTTTTTTTGTGTGATAAATGTTAGCTCTTTCACGAGCCTCGTTCTCGTATACAAAAATAAATAAATAAATAAATATAAGAGAAACCTCTTGGTTGTAGAATTAAAACACCACTCAACTGCAGATGATGCAACTGTATTTCGTAGAACTTGCTGAATTTCATATTTATATGTACTCTTCATAAAATGAACTGATTCTTATTTATACAGTATATACCTTACTGGTTTGGTAGAACTTGCTCATCCAGCTGAGTCAAACCAAAATCTAGTTTGTTGTGTTCCACAAACACAACAATGGATATCACAAATGGCAATGCTGTGTGGAGTCTTATCTGCTGTGGATCGTTTGTGCAGTGCTCATTTGTGATAACTTTGTGCAATGGGAGTTGTACTCAAGGATATCCAGACGAATGTTGTTTCACACGAGCCTCCTGGGGTATTTAGGTGCTGTGCCACTCTACACCATGGCAACAGCAGAGGCAATCCTGTAGTGCCACTGAAAACACCTGTTTTATGTACAAAGGCAACAAATCAAGGAAATTGGAGGAGCGTTGTACAACACACTAACTATACCAACAAACATAAATGCTGTATTTGGGGTTCGGATATTGGATTCCCATATATAATACAGTCACGTGAAAAAGTAAGTACACCCCATGTAAAGTTTTGACTTTTTCAACATATTTCAACATACAGCTATTAGATCTTCATTTCAACAATATTGAGAGATAAAGGTGATATAATATAACAAATATCATGAAACATTTACATTTTGTAGTCCATTGTATAATTTAAATAAACATAAATGCAAATTTCGCATGTGGGAAAAGTAAGTACACCCCTACATTTATCACTACTTCAAATACCTAAAATTAGAATGAGGTGCACCAGCTCAGGTGCAAATGATTAGAACATCGTTAGAGAGGATCTTGGAGGAACCTGTCTCATTTAAACCTCAGACATTTCGTTTGGTTTGCTCTTTGTTATTGAAGTGTGCGGTGTCACCATGCCTAGATCAAAAGAGCTCTCTGAGGCCTCCAGAAAGAAGGTTATAGATGCCTACGAGTCTGGGAAGGGATTTAAAAAGATCTCCAAACAATTTGAAATCAATCATTCGACTGTCCGGAAGATCATCTACAAGTGGAGAAGATTCCAAACAACTGCCAACTTGTTCAGGCCAGGCCGCCCCAGCAAGTTCAGCCTGAGAGTAGACCTCAAGATGCTGAAAGAAGTCTCTAAGAACCCCAGAATGTCATCACGGGACCGACAGGTAGCTATGGCCACTGTTGATGTCAAAGTGCACGAGTCTACCATTAGAAAGAGGCTGCACAAATTTGATCTACATGGGAGGTGTGCCAGGAGGAAACCTTTGCTGTCCTGAGAGAACATCAGGGCAAGACTAAAGTTTGCCAATGAACACCTCGGCAAAGACCAGCACTTCTGGAACAATGTGCTCTGGACAGATGAGTCAAAGGTAGAGCTATTTGGCCACAGTACCAGAAGACATGTTTGGCGAAAACCAAAGACAGCATTTGACCACAAGAACCTGATACCAACTGTAAAGCATGGTGGTGGAAATATTATGGTTTGGGGCAACTTTGCTGCATCAAGGCCTGGGCAGCTCACCATCATAGAATCCACTATGAATTCTTCATTGTACCAGAGGGTGCTTGAGGATAATGTGAGGCCATCTGTCGGAAAGTTGAAGCTCAGGCGAAGGTGGACCTTGCAACATGACAATGACCCTAAACATACCAGTAAATCCACCAAGGAATGGCTGAAAAGAAAGAAATGGAGGTTTCTGGAATGACCAAGTCAAAGCCCGGATCTAAATCCCATCGAGATGTTGTGTGGGGATTTGAAACGAGCTGTGCATGCAAGAAACCCCTCAAACATCGCACAGCTGAAAGAATTCTGCATGGAGGAGTGGGCAAAAATTTCTCCCAGTCGATGTCAGAGACTGGTAGACAGTTATAAGAAACGCCCACTTGAGGTTGTTTCTGCCAAAGGGGGCAATACCACCTATTAGAGCCAAGGGTGTACTTACTTTTTCCACATGCGAAATTTGCATTTATGTTTATTTAAATTATACAATGGACTGCAAAATGTAAATGTTTCATGATATTTGTTATATTATATCACCTTTGTCTATCAATATTGTTGAAATGAAGATCAAATAGCTGTATGTTGAAATATGTTGAAAAAGTCAAAACTTTACATGGGGTGTACTTACTTTTTCACGTGACTGTATATATATTGTTGCGGATATGGCATTTGGCCTCAATATCCGCTTGTAAATACTCCCCTATTTCCCCAATACTCCCCAACTATCCCCAATCCCCCATTCCCTAGTCCCATTGCCTGTAAATAACACTCTGTAGAACCGACCTTCCCCTTTTTCCCCCATTAAATGTCGTGCCCAGGTCCACCGCATCACACGTAGACAACTTTCGGACATCTTGCTAGTTATTCTTAGTCTATGTCAGTTAAGGACTCGTTTCCATTAATTCTGACTCTTCGTTGCACCAGAATGTGATTATATGGCACCAGTAGTGAGTTTAGGACCTTCCCATACCTCCTCCCATCTTCTTCCCCAAACAACAACAACAACAACAACTACAACAACAGAGGGGTGCGGCGCGGCGAGGGGGGGAGTGTGCGTCCTCACACCGGCTCGGTTAGCCGCCATGACCATGCGCTCCACGGGGTTACCACGAAGGGGCTGGCTGTCAGCTCCTCGTCAAGGGCGGAGCCGGTAACCCCCCCGCACGCACCCAATGAGAAGCGACGTGCCGATTCCATCTGGGGCGGAGCTAACGAGCCGAGGGCGTGTCACTCCCCACCGGATATACGCGGCGACTTACCGGATGTGACGTCAGATGCGCCCCCAGCTTGGAGAAAGAACGTCGCCTTCCGAGCGCTGTGACCTCCCTGCATGCTGCATCTCTGGACCGGACCGAGTCGATTCTGTCCCTGAGCCCAGGTGCACCTGGAGCCATCGATTCTGCCTTTCCTTGCCATCAATCCCCGTGTGAGTCAGCCTTTTGTCCCGTTTATCTGTCGTCTGTTGGGGTTAATATAAGAGTGTGTCTAAGTGCTTGTCTTTCTATGCTGTCCCTCTCATTTCTGTAGTCTAACCTTCCGCCATAATATAACCTCCTCCGGAGGTCTTGAGAACTGAACCCTTGGTGTCGTGTCATTTTAATCCAGCCGTGTGTCTTTTCCTTCATTGACCTAGCGTAGCGCGATTAGTCAACGTTCGGGTATAATCGGGTAACTTGTGCAGACGTGGTCATACCAAACCGCTCGGTAAATAACATCTAAGCCGCGTCTGTAACAATTGGTGTCGAGGAGTGGAATTCGGACCCGGGACTAAATTTATTAGGCCCAAATTTGTAGTAGAATCGATTCGGAGCGCGTTTCCCACGCGAAATTATAACGGCGAAATTTGAATTTGTTATACGAAAATAAAAACCCGAATTTTGAAAGTCGCGCTATGGCAGACCAAGACAGCTGGGGTCCGGTAGAGGAGAGTGAGGCAGGGTCGGTCCAGGACCAAATTGAGGGACGCGAGGAGAGCGAAGCAGTGAGGGTAGCAGGTTCGCAAAATAGCGCCGTCACGCACGAAGTAGCGGGCGCGCAAAATGGCGCCTCGCAGATGGCCACGGCGTCCACGCCCGCGACCGTGGCAGCGCCCCTGGTGGATTTGAACCTTTTTTTTCTACAAATGAAGGCCCTTATGGCCCAGAATAGTGAGCAAATGAGGGCTAATAGTAAGCGATTGGAGGGCCAAATGGGGGTAATGGGAAACCAAATGGGGGTAATGAGGGACGAAGCGAGGGCTCGGAGTGAGCAATTGGGGGTAATGGGAAACCAAATGGGGGTAATGGGAAACCAAATGGGGGTAATGAGGGACGAAGCGAGGGGTACCGGTGAGGGGTTAGACAATAATTTTAAGGAGTTAGACAAGAAATTTGGGAAGTTAGACAATAATTTTGAGGGGTTAGACAATAATTTTAAGGAGTTAGACAAGAAATTTGGGAAGTTAGACAATAATTTTGAGGGGTTAGACAACGGGATAAAAGAGGTGAAAAATGGGTTAATGGGGGTAGAAAACAGAATGGCCGCTCAAGAGAATCAAATGGAAGGGATGCAAAAGGGGTTAGAGGGGTTAGAAAACAGGATGGAAGGCAAATTGAGGGACATGAGGGACCAAGCAGAAAGGGAAGTTAAACAAATGGGGCAGCAGATAGAGGGGGTCAGAATGGGGGTAGAAACCAAACTGGATGCTCACAGGGAGGAAATGGAGCAGATGAGGGTGGCATCTGGGCAGGAGATGCAAGTGATGGGAGAGGAGATCAGAAGAGGGGTGAGTGAGGAGGTCGGAGGAGTGCGCGAGGAGGTGAGGCACTGTAAGGAGCACATGGAGAAGGAGGTGAGAAAGGGGACTGTAAAGTTACAAGGGGGCATAGAGGACCTGACGCAGGAGGTGGAGCAGCTGACGGTGGGACAGACGGAGTTAGTGGAGCAGGTTCAAAGGAACACTGCGGTATTAGGAGGTTTAAAAGCGACACAGAAAGAACTAAAAGATGACTTGGTAGCGACGAAGAGGGAATGTCAGATGGTACGTGAGGGACTGACAGCGAGGTTGGACGAGGTGGTAGAGGTAATGGAGACGAAGGACCGGCAGGTGAGGACGCACCTGGAAACGGTCAAGGTAGCCTTAGAGGATGAGCTTGAGGAGACGTACCGGGGAATAAAAGAGGTGAAGCAGAAATTAGAAGAAGTGGAAGAAGGGATGAGCGAAATTAAGAAGCGACGGAGAGGGGATAAGAAAGAGATAAAAGAGGAGATAAAAGAATTGGTCCAAAGTCTGTGTTTGGATCGTGATGATGTGCTCATTAACCGGATGAGGGATTCGCAGGTGATGGAGGAGAAGCGAAGAGGAAGAGGACCCGGTGTAAGTGGTGACCAATATGGTCGTGCGTATGATGCGCCAGGGGATTTAAGAAGCTTGGGGGTCGAGATGGACCCGGGTGTTCGTGAGAGGCCGCTGGTGAAGTGTGCGACAGGTCTGGTGTGCGAAAAAGGAGGTGTGCGAGAAAGTCAGACTCTGGGGTGTGTGAGGAAAAAGTGCGTGCCAAGGAGTGAGGGTGCTGGCGAGAGTGAGTCGGTTGTAGCGTGTGTGCGAGGGAGCACATGGAAGCGTGGTGTGGTAAGTGTTACAGAGGGTGTGACGGGAGAGTGTGCGCAAGAGTGTGCGCGAGAAAGGTGTGTGACGGACAGGTGCACGAGGAAAGAGTGCGCTGTCAAGAGTAAGGGTGAGTGCGCTGTCAAGAATGGAGGTGAGAGTAGTGAGAGTGACAAGGAGAGTGAGTTGGTTGTGACAGGTGAGCGAGGATGTACACCTGGGATGGAAGGATGCACACCTGGAATGGTAGAGCGTGAGTGGGAATGCACGCTGGAATTGGTAGTGAGGCACGTGGTAGGATGTGCGAGTGAGAGCACACCTGTGATAGTCACAGAGGAGGTGACCGAGGAGGGGGCGCGAAGAGGTGTATTGGTGAGGTGGGCGACCAACGAATGTGTGCCAAAGTGTTCGGTGGTCAGGTGTGTGACCAAGGCTGTGAGTGGAATGGGTGTACCTGGGTGTGTAAGGAAAGGTACGAGGAGCATGGGAACGGCTGGATGTGTGAGCAAGGAACGGGCTGCAGGGTGTAAGCGTCCAGGTGAAGCATCGACGTTAGACGGGGTAGAGTTTAGAACGACTTATAGCCGAATCGGGCCCTCGGTGCGTGCTGGGCCTCGCTTTGAACGGCCGCGTCCGTGCTCCACTAGGCGGAGCGGGCGGCTGGATAGGAAGGGTCGTCATGGCGACCACTTTTTGTTGAGGCAGTCCGGCAGGTCGAGATCGGGACATTGGATGGCTCCACGCCGAGATGGTGCGTGGGATCTCGGCCCGGGTAAGCCCCCGTCCCTGCACCAAGTGCCGGACGCATCCAGCCGCTGGCACAGAACAACCCGCATTCATGGCTTGGCTTTACGAAGCCGGGCTTTGGACAGGAATTGGCGCACCGAGAGGTATTAGTGAGTAGACGGGTGATGAGGATAGTGTTTTGGCCCCAAAATTAGAGAAAAACAAAATTTGATGATTGGCAAAGGATTGGCAGTAGTGATTGGCAGATGATGGGTAGTGATTGGCAAATTTTTAATTTGTTGCAATTTGATGTGCAAAATTGGTAGTGAGCGATGGGCCCGGTGGGTAAGGGTGGCATCCCTGCCACCCTTCCCATGTGGGGCAAAGGAGCAATAGCTTATGGGGTGTATGGCAGTGAAAACTAGCCCGGGTGGGTTAGGTTATATTGATAGGGCCCTAGAAGATGACATTAGGTAACGTTAAGTTTAGTTAGTGACTGATACCTGTAGTGGGGACGCAGGTAGATTAGTGTGGATGATAATGACGTGGGAGCGCAATAGTTTAAAGGGACGACTGGGAAGCGCAAGTTTCAGAAGGGAGTAGTTAGATGAGATGATGCTGTGTGAGAATGGAACACGTGTGATTGCACAGGTGTGCAACTGGACAGGTGTGTGGAGCAGTGTATGAGTAGTGAGTGTTGTGGATCAGCGCGAATGCGCTTGGGGAGAGAAGGGTGCAGGTGGCACCAGGTGTGAGAGCACAGGTGTGCAAGTACAGGTGTGTGGAGAGAGTTGGAGTAAGTGGTACGGAGTGGTGTGCATGGTGCGAAGGTGTGGATGGGGGAAGAGTGGACCCCTTTCACGAGTACCCGGGGCGGGTAGTGTAAGTGTTAGGTAGAGGGTATAGGTAAATTGTGGTTGGAAATTGGCATTTGTGGTGCGGTTGCAGAATGGTGTTGCGAATGGGTGCATTAGTGTTGTGGAAATGGCTGGGCGTGTAGCCTGTTAGTGTGTGTAGTTGGTTGGGCACTCCACCACTGTGAGGATGTCGGCCAGGTGAGGCCGCAGGTGGGCTCTGGGAGCCGGTAGTTGTGAGTGGGTGCCTGAGGATCCCGGGTGTGGATCGGGCAGCCCAGTGCCAGAGAGGGCACCGAGTGAGGAGAGCGCCAGAGGGCCTTCCCCAGGTAGTTAGGTTAGGGTAAGGAGCAGGTAAGCTCGGAGGCAACTGCAGTGGTGGAGGTGTGCAGGTGGGTAGACCCGCTGGGAGAGGTACACGTCGCGGCCCAGAAATTGTGCGAGGGCACCGGGAGATGAATCGGGGGAGTGAGACCCCAAATTGAAAAGCACCACAGTTTGGCCAATGGGAATTGGTTTTTAGAACCCATAGTGTAAGAGGGCCAATGGTTTGGCCGGAGAAAGACCCCGGGTAGTGTAAAGTTGTTAAAGTCATTTAGGAAATAGTTAGGATTGATGAGCCTGTCGCACCATACGCAGCCACTTACCCGTGGTGATGATGATGACTCCACACCTGTGTTTTCTTTGTTCTGTGTGCAGGAAGCAAGGACTACTGTTGGATTTGTGAGACGCATCACGACGTGGATGAGACATTGGGGTGATTCCATCTCTCCCTCCCTAGGAGGGACTGATGATGAATTGGTAATGGCAAATTATGATGTTGAGTTGGAGATGGCAAATTTTGATGAGAGTTGGAAATAGCAAATTTGATTGGTTAGGAGGGAGAGAAGACGAATTTGGTTTATGGGAGGAACGGGGAAGACAGTAGGGACGTTTGTTGATTAGTAAAATAGATGTTTATGGGTAGTGTTGTGTTTTGTGGATACAGTAAGGGGTAAGGGAGGGGCCATGTAGGTTACCTGGTGGGGGGGGGGGAGCGTACGGTAGGAACGTACCTGTCTCACCTGGTTCCCATGTGCCCCCAGTGTGCATTACCTTGTATTGCGTGCACTTTTGCGCCCTTACCACCTTACTCACTTGTCTTTTCTTTTGTCTCCCACCTCCGAGGATCTGGCTTTGGGGTGGAGAGAGAGGAGAGAGAGGTGCTGGCTTCACAGTTGTGGGCCTGCACTTTCGCTGCTTGCTGCTTGGATCGATACACCATATGGACCGCAATGTTTGTGGCCACCCACAATGGACCGCAGTTCTTTTGCGGCCAAGCACCACCCGTGGATGGACCTATGGGTCAACGTGGCACCTATGCCAAACAGGTGAACCACTCTTAGTTGGCCCCTGACGGCCACAATACAGAAATGGACGCGGTTGGCGCCTTTCTTGATTTTTTAAAGAAGTAAGAAGGCCAAGTGCACCACATGAAGGCAAGACCAGCGGCAGAACATCGGCCGGCTGCGACACCACCGGTGATTTGTAAACACTTTATTGGTGCACCGGATGGTGCTCACTGTGTGATGGGGTGGTGCTTTTCGTGCTGGGAAAGGGTGCTCTGCACGTTATTAAAGGCCGTAGGCCACAGAGCACTCGTGGGTTGGTGTATCGATGCTGGCATGCGTGCTCTCTCTATGCATAACATCTGCATGTGTCCCTCCAAAGACAGGTCCTGGATCGTAGTGTAAATAGCAGCGTAGTCTTGTAAATAATGCTCCCTACCGGCTGTATGTTTAGTTTGTGAATTCTTTCCGCAATTCGGTTATCCTGTGGGTGTGTTTCTGTGAGGAGAAGGGTGCAACGTCGCAGGGGGACATATTTACTCATTTGTGAATATCTGTAAAACTGTCGCACTCAGGGTAGAGTTAATAGTAGAGGGAACTACATCTGAGTGCCACACTAAAATAGGTAAAAATTTATCGGGTCGGGCCGCCCCGAGGGTAGAGAAGGGTGCAATGTTGCGGATATGGCATTTGGCCTCAATATCCGCTTGTAAATACTCCCCTATTTCCCCAATACTCCCCAACTATCCCCAATCCCCCATTCCCTAGTCCCATTGCCTGTAAATAACACTCTGTAGAACCGACCTTCCCCTTTTTCCCCCATTAAATGTCGTGCCCAGGTCCACCGCATCACACGTAGACAACTTTCGGACATCTTGCTAGTTATTCTTAGTCTATGTCAGTTAAGGACTCGTTTCCATTAATTCTGACTCTTCGTTGCACCAGAATGTGATTATATGGCACCAGTAGTGAGTTTAGGACCTTCCCATACCTCCTCCCATCTTCTTCCCCAAACAACAACAACAACAACAACTACAACAACAGAGGGGCGCGGCGCGGCGAGGGGGGGAGTGTGCGTCCTCACACCGGCTCGGTTAGCCGCCATGACCATGCGCTCCACGGGGTTACCACGAAGGGGCTGGCTGTCAGCTCCTCGTCAAGGGCGGAGCCGGTAACCCCCCCGCACGCACCCAATGAGAAGCGACGTGCCGATTCCATCTGGGGCGGAGCTAACGAGCCGAGGGCGTGTCACTCCCCGCCGGATATACGCGGCGACTTACCGGATGTGACGTCAGATGCGCCCCCAGCTTGGAGAAAGAACGTCGCCTTCCGAGCGCTGTGACCTCCCTGCATGCTGCATCTCTGGACCGGACCGAGTCGATTCTGTCCCTGAGCCCAGGTGCACCTGGAGCCATCGATTCTGCCTTTCCTTGCCATCAATCCCCGTGTGAGTCAGCCTTTTGTCCCGTTTATCTGTCGTCTGTTGGGGTTAATATAAGAGTGTGTCTAAGTGCTTGTCTTTCTATGCTGTCCCTCTCATTTCTGTAGTCTAACCTTCCGCCATAATATAACCTCCTCCGGAGGTCTTGAGAACTGAACCCTTGGTGTCGTGTCATTTTAATCCAGCCGTGTGTCTTTTCCTTCATTGACCTAGCGTAGCGCGATTAGTCAACGTTCGGGTATAATCGGGTAACTTGTGCAGACGTGGTCATACCAAACCGCTCGGTAAATAACATCTAAGCCGCGTCTGTAACAATATATATATATATATATCGCGTCCGTCCTGCGTCGCGTCCTCGCTGCATCATGTTGCATTTCATCTGGAATAATATAACTGATCAATGAATACAAAATCCCTGATAAACCGTCAATTGAACAGAAAAACAAAACCTACCAATCTGTAGTGAACATGTGACATGCCGTTTCATCTTCACCAACACCTCCATTATCACCATGTTGGTCTGAATCGCTCGAATAAGGCTCGAAACGATAAGGCCACATAATTCCCCCAAAAGTGTATCCATCACTAATTTTGTCTCCAATAGTTTCTTCAAAATCCCAGTGATCAGTTTCAGCATACTGAAAACAGTTGCTATTGACGGAGGAATCGGTATCGGAATCCGAGCTCGACATGCACCGTTTCTCTATGTATTAGGATCAAGGCGAGTTCAGGACCATCAAGATCAAGGTGGGTTATGAGTGTGGCATCAGTGGAAAAATCGACACTTCAGGGCTTTTTTCTACACTTTCTGATTAGGAAAAAAAAAATTCACTATTTTTCACCCTTCAAATTACATCACGATAAATGATTTTCAATGGATTTCAGGAAAAACAAAAATTACGTTTGGGTTCCCCTTTAAAGATGCAACAATATCTTTCACTGGAGTATGCCATTGGGTATTGGCATCTTAGCCAACTTTCAAATTCATGCACTTAATGCTCCTACGATCGAGCAATGGAGCTGACTTCATGAGGTCCTCAGCGGACCCAGTGCATGAGCAGGGACTAAAAGTTGCATCACTACCAGATAATTGATCACCAGGGGCAGTCAGCCCCAGGAGAGGGCCTAGTTTGAAGAGAAAGAGAATAAGGCTGAATAAAAAGCTGTTTGGCCTCATACATCTATAAGATTTTTCACTATGTCGGGATTTGTATACGAGTAAACGACTACATTCCTTCCTGCATATATGCAGCTTCTGAATGTTCCTTCAAAAGCAAATTCTAAACACATCTTAAAAGGTGGAAATAAATTATCTATCATGTACTTTAACCTATTGTTTTTATACATACAGAACCCTAACAGCTTCTGAAATCTGAGCTTGTTTCGGGAGAAAGAATCATCATGCCACTTGGAGCCCCTTTAAAAAAAACCCAACTGACTCATTAATGACCCACAGGGAAAAGGCAATCTGCCCCCAACAACTGGTTTCCTCTACAACGTAGGCACTAAAATGCTACCTATGGTGATTCGTGTTCAGGCTGTGGCTGTTGGTTGCATCATTTTCAGGGGTCACGGTTGTTGTGCCACTGCTGTGCCCTCTATTACCAGTCCGCTGGACTCTGGTACTCATTTTGCGGACCTCAGAAGGATGACAGGCTGAGTCAACCCACATAGTGTTAATTCAACCGCATGACAGGGGCTCAAATTCAGGACCCTTTCAGGCGAAAGTGAAACCAACAACCAATGTACGTCGAACCTCCTCATCTGGGTGCTTCTTGTGCAATAATTATTCACGAACCACCTGCTTATTAGAGGATGTTGCTCGGTCGACTGTGGGTTGCAAAAGCCCTCTTCCTCCTGCTCCTGCGCTTTCCTCTTTAAAATGGCTCCTTATGGCTGGTTTGTATATATTATATATTTTTTGCTTTTCCTTAACTTTCTGAAGTGCTGCTGTTGTATTTTAGATGCCTTTTAATCTCCGGGACTTTTGACGCATCTGCACCAATGGTTTTTCACTTTCTAGAGATTGAAGACAACGCGCCAAACAGGAGACACAATACAGAAGAAATGGCTGAGACTTGACATCACCACTGTCCATTATGGAGACCACGCTCTGAAGGGTGCCCTGGAGGTAGGAGGCAAACATAGTTGTCTCTCTGCTCGGCAGAGGTTTCTGATAAGGCAGATTACTGCTTCAAGATAAATCGCGCAATGCCCGTGGGCCTACAGCGTTTAAATGCTTGTTCCAAATGACTTGTGAGTGACCTTTAACTGCTTTAATGTGGTCGCGTTTCATACATTTTTTACATCATGGCGAATGATGAGGGTTAGGCCTAGTGTCCAGGAATTGTGTATCTAGCCTATTTCACCTCGCTGATTCCAAACTCTGATAAAGTTAGTTTTAAAAAATTCAGATATGAAATAGCAATCAACTGGGAAAGAGGGTTGTGTCGTGGAGGAGGAAAGTACAAGGCTTGCCCAGTGATATAATGACGTCACTTTTGCACCATATCCCTTAGGGCAATGCAGTCTAGAACAGCATTTGTCTGTCCGTCCATATGTATGTATGTATGTATGTATGTATGTATGTATGTATCTATGTTTGTATGTATGTATGTATGTATGTATGTATCAGCATACAACCCGCTCCTATCAGCGAGTCCCATCTTAGTAGTCTTTTTGCCAATCAATCCCGGACCAATCATTGCTCCTCGGGGCATGGCTCCACAGCCCTGCCTGATTGAGGTGGTGATGTAGCGGCTGTGGTACCAGCGGTAGTGCTCGATGCCTGGTTTCCGGTTGGTTTTTAATTAGTTTGGTTATTGGGCGATTTCTTACCAGGTGTGTGTTCTGCGTGTGTCATAAGGAACAGAGGAAAAAATAACAGAGGCCATTACATACAGGGGATTGATTTACCCATAAACCCTAGCTAATTAACAAACCCCACCCCTCTCATGTGGAGGAAGATACAAGCTTACACGACATCCGGTTGAAACGAATTTCCTGCTTATGATACATTCAGGTTTCTTCTTCTTCACGACAGTCGGAGCACACTAACTATGCAATTATACCTGAACTTAGGTAATCACTGCCTTACCCCCGACAAATGTAACAGTATGTATGTCCCTTCTGCCAGCATTTTTTGGGTTTATTCCCTTCAAAATTCGTTTTCTCTGTAACCGTTGGTCTGGTTGACACCAAATTTTCACCGTAGGAGTGCCTCCACCTGTAGAATATTTTAATGATAATTATGACATAGCTCACGTGGTACGGGCGCCATCTTGGAAAAAAACGAAAAATTTTGCAGCTCCATCTCGGAAAATCGCTTCATGGACAAAAATTGAAAGGTGGCTCATTGTAAAGTACACCCCATGGGGAATAACATGTTAATGATTGTCATAGGTGCCTTTATTATGACGTCATAAATCGACAAGTAGAACACTTGATCTTAACAGTATGAAATTTATTGAGCATGATATAGGGATAGATTGGTCGAGAAAAAGAGAGATTGATGACACCATCAGTCACATGATTCGGCAGCCATCTTTTTACTGCGTCGACATAGCCCACAGGGCAATACCATCTGGAACAGCTTTTGTCTATCCATCCGGCGTATGTATGTATGTCCTTCAGAATCATTGGAATCTCCAGCGATGAAGCTGATTGTGAGGGCCTTTCACTCGCTCACTGCAGGCAGGTTGGTGGTCTTTCTGTCTTCTACCGACTCCTCTCCGGCCTAGCTCCCCCAGCTCTCTGGGCTCTGTCCCCCAAATACTCATACAGGTCGCACAAGATCTGCCAACAACCATCTTATGGTGAAACTGCCAAAATCAAGACGCTCTGCTCACCTTCACTCCTTCATTCCTCTTTTCTCCCACCTCTGGAACAAACTCCCTCACTCTCTTCAATCCCAATCCTGCCTCCAGGTCTTTAAAACAGCTGTTCACCACCATCTCTTATCTTCCCTCATCCAAAACCTTGATCTTTTCTACCCCTGTTAATTCACCCCAGATCCACTTTTCTGAAATACCAACTTCTTTCCTAGAAGTCCGAGCAGTGTCCATGTGTTTTTTACCTCTCCCTCCCCACCCCCCCCTTCCCACGCCTCCTCCCCCCAAGCCCTCTCCCTCCCACAGATCTCCCGATGTCCCTGCTCTCAAATGTTGTACTTGTGTTTTTCCCCATCTCTCTCCATCTTGTCTCCTGCTCCCTTTATTTTGTTTTATGTGTCCGTTTTTTTTTTGTCATTAATGTTAGCTCGTTCACGAGCCTCAATATTGTATACAAAAAAAAACAAAAAAACAAACACATGGTGAAATAATTAGAGTTCACTCTCGGACATCATTGGATTCCCCAGAAATGGAAGAGGCAAGGGTAGCACGAGAGGCCTCACGGTCTCTCACTTAACACTGGACTTATTATGGTGTGTACCTGCAAGTACCTCATCCTCATCTACCCCATCTCGACCCTGCACCTTAATGTTCAGGCTATCATTCTAACAAACTGCGAATATCAGTTATAACTGATGGGTATGATAGAGATAATGTGGACATATGTATATATGAAAGAATATTCGTTTTGAGGCCATTTTTCCCCACCAAAGCGGGGGTTAGCCTTGCGGGCCCCATGACCTCATGGTTTCCTTTTTGAGGCAGTTTTTTTTTTATGGCCGGATGCCCTTCCTGACGCCAACCCTTAGTCACCTCTTACGATGCGCAGGGATACAGTGTACCTATTCTAAACCGGGGTACACACCGGGATCATTCATCCCAGCAAGCTGGTACTCAATTTGCCAACCTCGGAAGGATGACAGGCTGAGTCAACCCCCCTGGCGTTAATTCAGCGATCGACCGGGATTCGAACTCAGGATCCTAGGATCCCAAGCCGGCACCCTAACCGCTAAGCCAACACCAGGCTGGACATATAAACTGTTTTTGAATGACATTCAAATGAAAAGAAGGGACCTTCCATAGCTTGTAGAAAATTCCAAAGAATACAAAATAAGTGACATTCAAAAAATCTCGTATGCATGCCGAACTACTTTTGTGTTCTTAGGAGGAACCAAGTAAATGCTCTAGAAAAGTTAATATAAAAGGTGCAACCACCCACCCCCCACGCCCTTTCACCCCCTTAATGAGAGCGGATTTTGAATTTGTTTTGAAAGCCATTAACTAGACCTATTGGCCGATGCAGGCCTATATTTCAAGTTTCAGCTAGTTTCAATGTATAGCCTTTGAGATACAAGCGCCAACACATTTTGGGCGGGTGGACTGACGTACAGACACCAACGTGATTTCAAGGGTTTTCTAAATATAACTCAAGAATGCGGAAACAGACGTTGCTGCAATTTCGAACGTATTACCTCGATGTACAAAGCATTTACTTCTGAAATTTGCAGCCGATTTTGTCCAGTAGAAGTGGAGAAACGTATTTTCAGTTCCCCATGTTAAAGCTGCATGGAGGTGCAGCTGTGATGGAGGTGCTGGCTCTGAATGTGAAGGAGGGTTTACCGTGGGAGTTGTTGTATGCAGATGATCTGGTGTTGATTGCAGAAAGTATGGATGGACTGAAGGAGAAGATGAACAAGTGGAAGGAATGTATGGAGACAAAAGGACTGAAGGTGAATATCGGAAAAACGAAGGTGATGGCAAGTGGTAAAGCATGTGGGTGAGGTGGAAAGAACTGGGAAGTGGCCGTGTGCTGTGTGCAAGAAGGGTGTCGGAGTGAACTCCATTCAATGTACAATGTGCGCTGAATGGGTTCATCAAAAATGTAGTGGTCTGAGAGGGGCATCAACCAGTGTGGCAGCTACATTCAAATGTAAGGTGTGCACAGGGGGAGCTGCAGATGGAGGAAATGTTGAGTTGGATCTTGGAGACGGCGTGAAGCTGGAAGGTGTGAAAACATTTTGCTACCTCAGAGACATGCTGAATGGAGAAGGTGGATCAGACTCGGCAACGGATGCTCGAGTGAGATTGTGCATGGAAGAAGTTTCGGGAAATGAGTGGCGTGCTGACGAGGAGGGGAGTGTCGTTGAAGCTGAAGGGAAAGGTGTGTGCTGCATGTGTGAGAAGTGTTATGATTTATGGGAGCGAGACATGGGTAATGAACGTGGAGCAGCAACGAAGGCTGGAAAGGGTGGAAATGCGAATGGTTCGATGGATGTGCGGAGTATCGTTGAGAGAGAGGAAGACAAATAATGAATTGCGAAAGATGATGGGAATAGAGCCTGTGATTGATGCTGCGAAGAGGAACAGGTTGAGATGGTTTGGTCATGTGTTGAGGAAGGATGAAAGTGACTGGTTGAGAAGAGTGATGGAAATGAATGTAGAAGGAAGTAGAGGACGGGGAAGACCGAGAAAGACTTGGCTAAAGATGGTCGAAGAAGAAATGCGGGCAAGGGGGTTAAACAAGGGGAGATGCAGAAAATAGTGCAAAATGGGGAAGATTGTCATGGGGACCGCAAGGCTAAACCCCGCTCTAGCAGGGAAAATGGCCTTAAAATGCCTGTTGTTTGTTGTATGTTAAAGCTGCATACACAGAAACGATCCCTTATATATAGGAAGGGGCACTTTGTGCCTCCCTTTGATATTGGAGTTCTATGAAAGAACTTCTGACTGAGTATCTACTGAGCGAAGTGATGTAGTATTTCTGGACTTTCAGAAGGCATTAGGGGATTGTTAGCCAAGGTGAAGACTTCTGGAGTGGCCAGTCAGGTAACTAACTGGATTGGTAACTGGATTAGTGATGGGAAGGAAAGAGTGGCTGTGAGTGGGAATATGTAACGAAGAGCATGTGTGTAGTAGGTTATTTCAGGGATCAGCACTCAGACCATTATTATTCATACCTTACATCAATGATGTGGACGGTGGGGTGAAGGCTTTTTCCAAATTTGCAGACGGCACACAGGTTGGAGGAAAGATAGATTGCAGACCTTGGGGTGATCAGATTTAGGAAAGACTAGATACTTTTAAAGATTGGGAAAAACATTGGCAGACGCAGTTTAACCTAAACAAGTGTAAGGTGCTGGGAATGGGTAAGAATAATGAAAATAGAGATCACGTGATGCAAGGGGAAATTTTGGAGCATGTCACAGAGGAGGACGATCTAGGGATGGTAATATATATGGGAGGTAAGCACACAGGACAAAGCCAGGTAGCTATAGGTAAAGGGTTTTAGTATGTATTTGTAGGGAGATAAATTATAAATCAAAAGAGGAAGTTTTAATATTGTATTGGAATTTAGTGAGGGCCTCATCTAGAATATTGTGTCTAGTTTTGGTCACCACAAGTCAGGAAGGACGTAGTACCACAGAGAGTGTTGAACACAGGGTTTCTAGATTGATTATTGGGCTTGCCAGACTCACCTATGAGGAGCGGCTGAAGGAGATGGGGATCTATACTTTAGAAAGGAGGTGGTTACGAGGGGATATGATGGAGATGTTTAAGATAATGAACGATCAAGACACAATTGGTGCAGAGGAATTATTCAGCACAGTACACAGTGATAGGACCAGGGGCAAATCCTGCAAGTAAATAAGAGGAGAGCTAGGATGGTACTTAGACAGGGGTCTTTCACCAAAAGAGTACTTAATGCATGGAATGGTCTTCCCAGAAAAGATGGAATGGTTTCCCTAGAAAAGATGGAATGGTCTCAAGAGAAAGGATGGAATGGTCTCCCTAGAAAACATGGAGTGGTCTCCCTCGAAAAGATGGAATGGTCTCCCGAGAAAAGATGGAATGGTCTCCCGAGAAAAGATGGAATGGTCTCCCGAGAAAAGATGGAATTGTCTCCCGAGAAAAGATGGAATGGTCTTCCTAGAAAGTATGCAATGGTCTCCCTCGAAAACATGGAATTGTCTCCCGAGAAAAGATGGAATGGTCTTCCTAGAAAGGATGGAATGGTCTCCCTAGAAAAGATGGAATGGTCTCCCTAGAAAGGATGGAATGGTTTCCCTCGAAAAGATGTAATGGTCTCCCTAGAAAAGATGGAATGGTCTCCCTAGAAAAGATGGAATGGTCTCAAGAGAAAGGATGGAATGGTCTCCCTAGAAAAGATGGAATTGTCTCCCGAGAAAAGATGGAATGGTCTTCCTAGAAAGTATGCAATGGTCTCCCGAGAAAATATGGAATGTTCTCCCGAGAAAAGATGGAATGGTCTTCCTAGAAAGGATGGAATGGTCTCCCTAGAAAAGATGGAATGGTCTCCCTAGAAAGGATGGAATGGTTTCCCTCGAAAAGATGGAATTGTCTCCCTAGAAAAGATGGAATGGTCTCCCTAGAAAGATGGAATGGTCTCCCGAGAAAAGATGGAATGGTCTCCCGAGAAAAGATGGAATTGTCTCCCGAGAAAAGATGGAATGGTCTTCCTAGAAAGTATGCAATGGTCTCCCGAGAAAATATGGAATGTTCTCCCGAGAAAAGATGGAATGGTCTTCCTAGAAAGGATGGAATGGTCTCCCTAGAAAAGATGGAATGGTCTCCCTAGAAAGGATGGAATGGTTTCCCTCGAAAAGATGGAATTGTCTCCCTAGAAAATATGGAATGGTCTCCCTAGAAAAGATGGAATGGTCTCCCGAGAAAAGATGGAATGGTCTCCCGAGAAAAGATGGAATTGTCTCCCGAGAAAAGATGGAATGGTCTTCCTAGAAAGTATGCAATGGTCTCCCGAGAAAATATGGAATGGTCTCCCGAGAAAAGATGGAATGGTCTTCCTAGAAAGGATGGAATGGTCTCCCTAGAAAAGATGGAATGGTCTCCCTAGAAAGGATGGAATGGTTTCCCTCGAAAAGATGGAATGGTCTCCCTAGAAAAGATGGAATGGTCTCCCTAGAAAAGATGGAATGGTCTCAAGAGAAAGGATGGAATGGTCTCCCTAGAAAACATGGAGTGGTCTCCCTCGAAAAGATGGAATGGTCTCCCTAGAAAAGATGGAATGTTCTCCCTAGAAAAGATGGAATGGTCTTCCTAGAAAAGATGTAATGGTCTCCCGAGAGAGGATGGAATGGTCTCCCTAGAAAAGATGGAATGGTCTCCCTAGAAAAGATGGAATGGTCTCCCTAGAAAAGATGTAATGGTCTCCCTCGAAAAGATGGAATGGTCTCCCTCGAAAAGATGGAATGGTCTCCCTCGAAAAGATGGAATGGTCTCCCTCGAAAAGATGGAATGGTCTACCTAGAAAAGATGGAATTGTCTCCCTAGAAAAGATGGAATTGTCTCCCTAGAAAAGATGGAATGGTCTCCCTAGAAAAGATGGAATGGTCTCCCTAGAAAAGATGGAATGGTCTCCCGAGAAAGGATGGAATGGTCTCCCTAGAAAAGATGGAATGATCTCCCTAGAAAGGATGGAATGGTCTCCCTAGAAAGGATGGAATGGTCTCCCTAGAAAGGATGGAATGGTCTCCCTCGAAAGGATTGAATGGTCTCCCTCGAAAAGATGGAATGGTCTCCCTCGAAAGGATGGAATGGTCTCCCTCGTAAGGATGGAATGGTCTCCCTAGAAAAGATGGAATGGTCTCCCTAGAAAAGGTGGAATGGTCTCCCTCGAAAGGATGGAATGGTCTCCCTAGAAAGGATGGATTGGTCTCCCTCGAAAGGATGGAATGGTCTCCCTAGAAAGGATGGAATGGTCTCCCTAGAAAGGATGGAATGGTCTCCCTAGAAAGGATGGAATGGTCTCCCTAGAAAGGATGGATTGGTCTCCCTAGAAAGGATGGAATGGTCTCCCTAGAAAGGATGGAATGGTCTCCCTCGAAAGGATGGAATGGTCTCCCTAGAAAGGATGGATTGGTCTCCCTAGAAAAGATGGAATGGTCTCCTTAGAAAGGATGGAATGGTCTCCCTCGAAAGGATGGAATTCTCTCTAGAAAGGCTGGAATGGTCTCCCTAGAAACGATGGAATGGTCTCCTTAGAAAGGATGGAATGGTCTCCCTCGAAAGGATGGAATGGTCTCCCTCGAAAGGATGGAATGGTCTCCCTCGAAAGGATGGAATGGTCTCCCTCGAAAGGATGGAATGGTCTCCCTCGAAAGGATGGAATGGTCTCCCTCGAAATGGTGGAATGGTCTCCCTCGAAAGGATGGAATGGTCTCCCTCGAAAGGATGGAATGGTCTCCCTCGAAAGGATGGAATGGTCTCCCTCGAAAGGATGGATTGGTCTCCCTCGAAAGGATGGAATTGTCTCCCTCGAAAGGATGGAATTGTCTCCCTCGAAAGGATGCAATGGTCTCCCTCGAAAGGATGGAATGGTCTCCCTCGAAAGGATGGAATGGTCTCCCTAGAAAGGATGGATTGGTCTCCCTAGAAAGGATGGAATGGTCTCCCTAGAAAGGATGGATTGGTCTCCCTAGAAAGGATGGAATGGTCTCCCTAGAAAGGATGGAATGGTCTCCCTAGAAAGGATGGAATGGTCTCCCTAGAAAGGATGGAATGGTCTCCCTAGAAAGGATGGAATGGTCTCCCTAGAAAGGATGGAATGGTCTCCCTCGAAAGGATGGAATGGTCTCCCTAGAAAAGATGTAATGGTCTCCCGAGAAAAGATGGAATGGTCTCCCGAGAAAAGATGGAATGGTCTCCCTAGAAAAGATGGAATTGTCTCCCGAGAAAAGATGGAATGGTCTTCCTAGAAAGGATGGAATGGTCTCCCTAGAAAAGATGGAATGGTTTCCCTCGAAAAGATGGAATGGTCTCCCTAGAAAAGATGGAATGGTCTCCCTAGAAAAGATGGAATGGTCTCCCTAGAAAAGATGGAATGGTCTCAAGAGAAAGGATGGATTGGTCTCCCTCGAAAAGATGGAATGGTCTCCCTAGAAAAGATGGAATGGTCTCCCTAGAAAAGATGGAATGGTCTTCCAAGAAAAGATGTAATGGTCTCCCGAGAGAGGATGGAATGGTCTCCCTAGAAAAGATGGAATGGTCTCCCTAGAAAAGATGGAATGGTCTCCCTAGAAAATATGTAATGGTCTCCCTCGAAAAGATGGAATGGTCTCCCTAGAAAAGATGTAATGGTCTCCCGAGAAAAGATGGAATGGTCTCCCTAGAAAATATGGAATTGTCTCCCTAGAAAATATGGAATTGTCTCCCTAGAAAAGATGGAATTGTCTCCCTAGAAAAGATGGAATGGTCTCCCTAGAAAAGATGGAATGGTCTCCCTAGAAAAGATGGAATGGTCTCCCTAGAAAAGATGGAATGGTCTCCCGAGAAAGGATGGATTGGTCTCCCGAGAAAGGATGGAATGGTTTCCCTAGAAAAGATGGAATGGTCTCCCTCGAAAAGATGGAATGGTCTCCCTAGAAAAGATGGAATGATCTCCCTAGAAAGGATGGAATGGTCTCCCTAGAAAGGATGGAATGGTTTCCCTCGAAAGGATGGAATGGTCTCCCTCGAAAAGATGGAATGGTCTCCCTCGAAAGGATGGAATGGTCTCCCTCGAAAGGATGGAATGGTCTCCCTAGAAAAGATGGAATGGTCTCCCTCGAAAGGATGGAATGGTCTCCCTCGAAAGGATGGATTGGTCTCCCTCGAAAGGATGGAATGGTCTCCCTAGAAAGGATGGAATGGTCTCCCTAGAAAGGATGGAATGGTCTCCCTAGAAAGGATGGAATGGTCTCCCTAGAAAGGATGGAATGGTCTCCCTCGAAAGGATGGAATGGTCTCCATCGAAAGGATGGAATGGTCTCCCTCGAAAGGATGGAATGGTCTCCCTCGAAAGGATGGAATGGTCTCCCTCGAAAGGATGGAATGGTCTCCCTCGAAATGGTGGAATGGTCTCCCTCGAAATGGTGGAATGGTCTCCCTCGAAATGGTGGAATGGTCTCCCTCGAAAGGATGGATTGGTCTCCCTCGAAAGGATGGAATGGTCTCCCTAGAAAGGATGGATTGGTCTCCCTAGAAAGGATGGAATGGTCTCCCTAGAAAGGATGGATTGGTCTCCCTAGAAAGGATGGAATGGTCTCCCTAGAAAGGATGGAATGGTCTCCCTAGAAAGGATGGAATGGTCTCCCTAGAAAGGATGGAATGGTCTCCCTAGAAAGGATGGAATGGTCTCCCTAGAAAGGATGGAATGGTCTCCATAGAAAGGATGGAATGGTCTCCCTCGAAAGGATGGAATGGTCTCCCTCGAAAGGATGGAATGGTCTCCATAGAAAAGATGGAATGGTCTCCATAGAAAAGATGGAATGGTCTCCATAGAAAAGATGGAATGGTCTCCATAGAAAGGATGGAATGGTCTCCATAGAAAGGATGGAATGGTCTCCCTCGAAAGGATGGAATGGTCTCCCTCGAAAGGATGGAATGGTCTCCCTCGAAAGGATGGAATGGTCTCCCTCGAAAGGATGGAATGGTCTCCATAGAAAAGATGGAATGGTCTCCCTCGAAAGGATGGAATGGTCTCCATAGAAAAGATGGAATGGTCTCCCTCGAAAGGATGGAATGGTCTCCCTCGAAAGGATGGAATGGTCTCCCTCGAAAGGATGGAATGGTCTACATAGAAAAGATGGAATGGTCTCTTTAGAAAGGATGGAATGGTCTCCCTCGAAAGGATGGAATGGTCTCCTTAGAAAGGATGGAATGGTCTCCTTAGAAAGGATGGAATGGTCTCCCTCGAAAGGATGGAATGGTTTCCCTCGAAAGGATGGAATGGTCTCCCTCGAAAGAATGGAATGGTCTCTTTAGAAAGGATGGAATGGTCTCCCTCGAAAGGATGGAATGGTCTCCTTAGAAAGGATGGAATGGTCTCCTTAGAAAGGATGGAATGGTCTCCCTCGAAAGGATGGAATGGTCTCCCTCGAAAGGATGGAATGGTCTCCCTCGAAAGGATGGAATGGTCTCCCTCGAAAGAATGGAATGGTCTCCCTCGAAAGAATGGAATGGTCTCCCTCGAAAGGATGGAATGGTCTCCATAGAAAAGATGGAATGGTCTCTTTAGAAAGGATGGAATGGTCTCCCTCGAAAAGATGGAATTGTCTCCCTAGAAAGGATTGAATTGTCTCCCTAGAAAGGATTGAATTGTCTCCCTAGAAAGGATGGAATGGTCTCCCTCGAAAGAATGGAATGGTCTCCCTAGAAAAGATGGAATGGTCTCCCTCGAAAGAATGGAATGGTCTCCATAGAAAAGATGGAATGGTCTCCCTCGAAAGGATGGAATTGTCTCCCTCGAAAGGATGGAATGGTCTCCATCGAAAGGATGGAATGGTCCCCCTCTAAAGGATGGAATGGTCTCCCTAGAAAGGATGGAATGGTCTCCCTAGAAAGGATGGAATGGTCTCCATCGAAAGGATGGAATGGTCCCCCTCTAAAGGATGGAATGGTCTCCCTAGAAAGGATGGAATGGTCTCCCTAGAAAGGATGGAATGGTCTCCCTAGAAAAGATGTGGCAGGTGAAACAGTAACAATAACCATTCCTTTCACGCCATGAGACACGAGGGCGCTGCCAAGGTAGTTTCATTGGCTATGGAGTACAATCTTGGATGGGTTGCCACTCCGACTCAGGGTACTCGAATGGCTTATTACGCTGGTAAGCTGGTACTCATTGTGCCGACTTGGGAAGGATGACAGGCTAGGTCAACCCACCTGGTGTTAATTCAACGGCTGACAGGGGGTTTGAACTCAGCACCCGAAGATCTCAAGCCAGCCACTTTAACCATCACGTCAACACCTGGCTGAGCAGAAGTAGATAGGTTTAAATTGGAATATTAGAGAGGTATCTGGATGCATTAATAGATAGAGGGGTACTGGAATATTGGCAGGACCTGGAAGTACCTTTTGTGTGGATGTTTGATGATTTCTGAGGTTGGTGCAGCACAGGCATCATGGGCCGAATGGCCTCCTTTGGCGTCAAAGCTCCTTGTAGAATTAATCTTTTGTAATAGGGTACAAGATACTCCCTTGCTTGACACTCAGCATTTTAACAAGAATCACAGCACTGTTGTCACAACCCTGCGACAAAATCTGGTAACGGGCTGATTCGGAAATGCGCATTTAAAGCAAAAACCAATCAAAACACCACAAAACCCATTGAAGCAAACTAAAACACACTAAAATCCATTGAAACACACTAAAACACACTGAAACACACTACAATCCATTGAAACACACTAAAACACACGAAAATCCATTGAAACACACTAAAACACACAAACCCACTACAATCCATTGAAACAAACTAAAACACACGAAAATCAATTGAAACACTAAAACACACTGAAACCCACTAAAACACACTAAAATCCATTGAAAGACAGTAAAACACACTGAAACCCATTGAAACACACTTAACCACACTAAAACCCATTGAAACACACTAAAACACACTAAAACCCATTGAAACACACTAAAACCCATTGAAACACACTAAAACACACTAAAATCCATTGATTAACATTAAAACCCATTGAAACACACTAAAAATCAATTGAAACACTAAAACACACTAAAATCCATTGAAACACACTAAAACACACTAAAACCCATTTAAACACACAAACACACTAAAACCCATTGAAACACACTAAAACCCATTGAAACACACTAAAACACTAAAATCCATTGAAAAACACAAACCCATTGAAACACATTAAAATCCATTGAAAAACAAAAATCCCTTGAAACACACTGAAACCCATTGAAACACACTAAAACACACTAAAATTCATTGGAAAACACTAAAACTCATTGCAACACATTAAAATCCATTGAAAAACAAAAATCAATTGAAACACACTGAAACACACTAGAATCCATTGAAACACACTAAAACACACTAAAGTCCATTGAAACATACTAAAACACACTAAAACACACTGGAAATCAATTTTAAGACACTAAAACACACAAACCCACAACAATCCATTGAAACACACTAAAACACACTACAATCCATTGAAACACACTAAAACACAGGAAAATCCATTGAAACACTAAAATGCACTGAAACCCACTAAAACACACTAAAATCCATTGAAACACACTAAAACACACTAAAATCCATTGAAACACAAACACACGAAAATCCATTTAAACGCATAAAAACACACTGAAATCCATTGAAACACACGAAAACGCACTAAAATCAAGTGAAACACACTAAAACACTCAAATCCATTGAAACACACTAAAACACACAAACCCACTACAATCCTTTGAAACACACTAAAACACAAAAACCCACTACAATCCATTGAAACACACGAAAATCCATTGAAACACATAGGCCATGGGCTACTATAGCTGGCCGTGCAACCCCCTCCCCCCAAACCTCCGACCCTATATTTTCCTGATGCCCTTGAGTGTCCTGAACATTAAATCAAATGTTAACATTGCATAAGTTGGGATGAACTTGTCATTTGGGGCCAATGTAATGGGGTACCCTCAAAACGTGACCAATTTCGCTTCGCGTCGTGATTCGTTGGCACATTTTCATATTTTGGTGAATTATGGGGTCATTATAGCAGCTACACAAACATATAATAGTAGGATCATTATGCAGACTAACCCCAAAAAAATTCCTAGAAAACATTTTATGGTGTTTTTCAGTAATATTGTGGCCAGAGAACAGCATCACAAAAGTAGGCCAAAATATGAGAACCGCAAAGGGTTTAAATATGACGTCAAACAAAATGGCCGCCATTTGACCAAAAATCCTAATATCTTCACATTTCTTTTGAAACAAGCAGTACTAGACCACTTTAAAAGTGAAAATTATTCATAAAGCTTATGACCTTAGAAGTCTTGCAGTCAACAGAAGTGTCTCTAAGTTATGTCATGACGTCATGACATGACATGACGTCATGAAATAACGTCATGACCTAATTTTTTTATCTGATAGTAAATTCCAATTTATGAAACTGAGATTCACATGAAATTAAATTGAACTAGTTTTTGTCCTGTATATCTGTGTGAGATGGCATCATCAAGTCGCTGATGAGGCCAAAATGCTCCACACTCTTTTAACACACAGTCTCATACACAAATAAAACCAATGTCCACCTTTTCTTAATTAGTTGGTACCCAGGATGGCATTCAAGGTGGGGAACCATTTCTACTTTACAACCGCCACCATGGCCACAACTCTACTACTCACCACCACCAACTACACACTAGTCACAATATTATCAGTCCTCATTTTCATCTAAAATGGGTGCATGGTTCATATTTTCACAGTTGCCATCCTGGCAAGGTCCACAAGCCCCGGTGCACTCAAGTCCGTACTTCTTACAACTACATCTAAGCGTGTTGCATCCAGCTGAGCAGTTGCAGTGAATCATTTTTAGCAGGATGTCAGGAGCATGGTTATTGTCCATCATTACTGGTGTGAGTTTGTCCTCTTGAATATCCCAGCCCCATTTTGCAGGGTCCATGTTGTCACTGTGGCCCATCCATTGCATGACTTGAAGGTAACTTCGCTGTGCATGATATTTTGTTGCTGAGGTTGTGGGGGGCAATCGCTCTGGTGTTACGAATGTCTTTGCTGTCGCCACCTTTCTGCAGAGGTAACTGTACCGCATCGATGCTAGAGATTCAGACTGTGTCCCGTTAAACAAAGACACCATTGCCTTACACCCAGCACTTTCTACAGAAACTTGATCTGTGATTGGAGCACCAAAAATCTTTGAACAGGTACGCAAGACACAATCACCCTTGATGACTTTTTGAAACACTGAGTTTTTCCCAACACCAAAGACTCTAGATGTAGTGTCACACCCAGTGAATGCATGGACAAACAACAAATCTGTGCAGACATTATCCCCAAGTAACTTCTTCAAAACTTTGATATTGTAGGCCTACACATTTGGTTTCCCTTTGTCCGAACGAAAGTAGAGTTCTTTACTGTCTATTTTCCCATGGTACAGAAGCAATATGAGGAGATCTGTATCTTCTCCGATAAGGGTGGTTGATTTGGTGGTTGACATAGCGATAGCTGCTTTCACTATATCCAAGTCTGCGTCCCCCTCTGCCTGTACAACATGGCAGTCGTTTTGCCTCAGGCGCACCGTAATCATGTCAATTAGTGACTTTTTATTGTTTTCATTCGAAAGGAAATCATCCTTCTTTCCCACAAATTTTGTTGTCTCCGTAATATTGACAGTATTTTTCACAGTTGTTGTCTTTCGTCGCTGGTGGGTGTTGTCCTTTGTGCTGGGTCCTCCATATCCGTCAAAGACGATGGTTGCTTTTCCATACTGTTCTGTTGTAAAAGATGCATAAGCATCAGCAATTGAACTGTACGTACTCCCTTCAGTCCATTTCAGCCGATGTAGGGGGGAACCCCCATCTAAGACGTAGTGCTCAGTATTGGGAATAGACTGAAGGACAGCATCATCCACAGAAGTAGCATGGTTCCGTATAGCCTCGAGAAGTGCAGGTTTGTCTGGCTTTCGTAGTCGATGTTTGGCTTCGAACAAGGAGGGTGGATACGGGCAAAGTTCGGACTTCATCACCTCATATAAGCTCAACTCTCCAGACTGAGACACTACCAGGAACCTCTGAAATAACAGTGCTGGATCAATGGTTCTGTCTTCAGCAACCTTGACAGCCCTTGCTGATGCCAATGTCTTCACTTTAGTGTTGCGTTTGTGTGAATAGGAAAATATCAACTGACTTTCCATTTTGCTAACGGTGTCCCTGCCAACAGTGAAAAGGTCATGCACGTTTACGTCATCATCAGCATTTATTCCTGTTATAATGTTCCGCAATGTCGTTTCATCTGAGAATGGGGTATAGAGTCCAAGCATTGTGGCAGGTTTGGTGAGATCCTCTTTATCCCTGACTATTCTTGCGCCAGTTGCTTCTTTGTGCTGTTCGCTAGTTGTATACTGCATATCACGAAATTCCTGCATGGCATAGTTGTACGTACATGATATGGGAGAAGACATTGTCCAGATGGCCCTTTGGTGTTCTGACATCCCACTACCCCTTGTTAAACCCCCTGTACTTTTGAGTGACCTCATAAGTGTCTGTTCTATGACCAAGTCACATCCAAGACCAGCCCAGAATTTGTTGCTTCGCCGGATGACATGGTATCCACGCATGAATTTCTGAAACACTTCTGGGTTTTCAATCTCCAACGACATCATCTTTTGGAGATACAGATAGGCAGACTTGAGGTAATTTGGGTGACCCGCGGCGGCAAATATAGGCAAACAATCTGAGACAGCATGGAGGTGCATTTGCCATGATCCCGTGCGATCCGCCTCAATAAGCTCCCGTGCAAATCCCAACATTCGCAGATAGTTCAACCACAGTTTGCTTGTTTTGGAATTGTCAGACAATTCAGCCTTTTTTGAGGTTACTGCACTAGCAAACTTTTCCATACAATCAGATACAATCACTCTGTCAACATCTATTTCAGCTTTCTCTGCTTGACAGTATAATTCTTCAAGTTCTTGTATGATGCTCTCAAATCCTGGTTCAATTTCAATGATCTTGGAGATGATTTGGTTGGTGAGACACTTGTCAACTAGGAGATGCCCACGAAGTGCACGCTGCACAGCCTTTCCAGTCATCATGTGTATGACAGCATTTTCCCCATAGATTGCCTCCAGTATGTCTTTGAGTCCACTGCCCTCCATCAATGTCCCAATAGCACCCAACAGGTTCATTAGTGTATGGAAGCTCCCAAGTAACAAGACAACATCTTTTATTGGGCTATTGTCTTCAACCTCGCTCACTATTTCAGAAGCTTCCCAAAAGAGAGGCTGGTCGAAAGTGACTACAGGTGAAATGTTGTGCTTTGACGCGAGCTTGCATATGAACTCAAGAGTGGACAGGATGCACGTCATGTCTCCAGGATACATATCAATCATTGGCAGGAACAGCACAGATGATTGTCCTGGGTGGCCCCGCTCACTGGTCAGCATGTGCATCATTCTTTGCCAATTTGGGATTTGTACATGAAATCTGAAGGACATCTCCCAAAGCAAATCAATTTTATGGTCATCGTTATTCAGCAATGGTAGTGGTTGGAATTTGATGCTGTGGCAGGCGTGCTTTGAGAAGCGGTATTCGCCGATTGGAATTTTAGTTTCATTCATGACGTTTAGTTCACACCATTTTTGCCTAAGAATTGTGTATCTGACTTTACTGCCCGGAGTTGCAGCGGCAATCAGTCCCATTCCATGGAACGTACCCTTCCCATCAAGAGTCACAATGTTGTGGTCCACATTATCTGTGGCAAATAACAGCATCGTGTCGCTTATGGCTGTTTGACCACCTAAAATATCTGGAGCAACTGAAGACGCAGCATTTTCTTCAAATCGCTGAACTTCGGCATATGATGCACAATAACCCATTGCAGAAAGACTGTCTATAAGAAATCTAGATCGAAAGTGGTGGTGCATTTGTGCTGCAAGTCCTAGCTGTAGTGGGGCTATAACTGTCCTTGGACGAACTGCCTGAATGATTGAGTGGCCTATACTTGCTTCTTTCCTCCGAGTGGCCTTTCCGACAAGAAGATTCTGAAGCATGTAACGCAAGCTCCGGGGAACATACTCAAGAGTGGACTCCAGTTTCAGGTCTGTGGCTTTGGGATACTCACTCCTGATAGGCATTATAGCAGTCTTGATATCGCTTTTGATTAACTTCGCTGCAGTTTGTATTATTGCTCTCTTCTGGGCTTCCTCGTCATCCTTGTTTTGCATCTTAAAGTAGTCCCGCCCCGCAGAATTGTACTTGTTTTTTCTCGAAAAGTCACAATATCATGTAGTTCCGCACCCTCAGCCACAAATATAGAATCCCCGTAGTGTGTTAATAATTTAGACTTCAAATACTGATTGCCATATGCACGAGAATCACTATCATGCAAGTACTCTTTCATCTTATTGGAAAGGTCTGTAATAGTAAACTGTTCTTCATCATTGTCCTCAAAATAGGCAAGCACCTTCTGAAAAGCTTGGTCCTGGTCATCGTCGGTTGGCCGCCCAACTTTCCTTCTCTTATTGCTCCCTGGTCCTGACCTATGCTGTGTTGGAATATCACATAATGTGCGAAAATGTGAGTCACAAGAATGATGGTACATACATTCTGCTGCATGAAGGTCTCCACCAAAGTACTCAACACGTCCCCGGACTGTAAATGCCCAATCATCATTTCGTGATTTAGACATTAAAAGTATCTTGTCCGCAAAGTTGTCTGTTCTAACAAAGCTATAATCATCATAATCAGGACTCCTCTTGCTCGTCACTACTTTATTCCCACAGAATAAGCAGTCTGTTTTGCTATCATAAGGGCCAGTAGAGACACGTGTACTTCTTTTGGCAGCTTGAGCAGAATCTAGTTTACCTTTCTTATGGCTCTCAATGTTTTTTTTGTTTGTGTAATTCAAGCGGCAGGTCTTGTGAATCTTCGTTGCAGCAGCTACGATGATGCTGTCACCTCTCTCGACACTTGCACTGTTGATGCCGTCAGCTCCTTTTTGAGTAATAACAATGCTGTCCTCACTTTCTGAAGCAATTTCCTTTTTGCACAAGACACAGGTTTCTTCACTTGCGTTCATTTTCATGGTCTGAAACACAGAATAAGCTTTGTTTTGACTAGAGTTCTCAATATATGTAGAGTACAATCAATCACCCATGAAAAAGTTAAACAAGTACCTGATCTGACACAGAACAACAAGTGCACATAGAAAGTCATTTACACTATTGTCTATTGACCTAAACAAGACCAATCCTGATATTAGTCATCCTTCACCTGGCAATGGCCTCTTAATACATACAGTAGTCTATACTCTATGTTATATACACATGTCTCAAGAAAAGCACACTTTGATTAGGGTCCGGGGGGAGGGGGGGGGGGGGGTCCACCAGGGGTAAACGTGACAGAGTGCACAGCAAGTAACTTGAGAAGTTGCAAGTAACCTGTAGCACATACGGCTACAACATCCATGTAGCACACGATAATGTTTTATCAACAAGTTAACTTTTTATGTTTTGCCAGTATAACCTGGAGGCTCCTTGAAGAGGAGGGTTCATACAGTCAAGTCAAGTCATGGCCTTAGCATGCAATGTTCACCAAGTGTTTATCAAGTCAGAAAGTAGAAAACAATGGCCATTGAAAAGTTGTTTTATCTTACCTGTATGATCTTTATTAGCTTAAATACATTGTGTCCTTTTCTATATCATAATGAAACACTTTGATTAGGTAAAATTTGGAGAAATGTGAATCTGATTGGAATCTTTTGTCTTATTCTGGAGAAGAAATGTTTATAGATGGCAGCACTACACTTATGGACTGCCTCACCAGGGCAAAATATGCTAATGCACTCATCTGCTTACTGTTTTTCTGGCATGACTGGAGTTTCCTACACAAAATTTAATAGCTAAAATGTCAGTACCATCTTCCATCTTTAATTTGCCACAAAAACTTGAAATAATGAAAAGCTACATCATGACATCATTGATGACGTCATGACATCATTGATGACGTCATTACATCACTTGGGTACATTGGGCAATAATACATAATGATGAATTCACTGATATACTGGTTTGAAGAGTTTATTTTCACACGTAAATGGGTAAAAACAGCTACATTTATAGGATATTGATAGGATATGAGCAGATATAAGGCACTTTTTAATAGAGGCGGTCATCTTTTTTTTGACGTCACATTTAGACCCTTTGCGATAGTCCTATTTCAGCCTACTTTTGGTATGTTGTTCTCTGGACCAAATACTACAGGAAAACACCATAAAACGTTTTCTAGGAATTTTTTTAGGCTTTGCCCATTTATTTCATATTTTGACCTAACTATAAGGTACCAAATGAAAGCTGAGCTTGTGTCAGTTCGTTTCAAACCCACATAAGTAAGTTTCAGACATATGCAATATGAGGTATTTGGGTACATATACACACATCCCTTATAGATATCCGGCGCGTCACAAAAATAATCAAATTTCTACATTAAGTTTGTTTGAGGTATATCTGTGAGACTTTATTAGTTCAAATCATATTGTAAACTACACTGTGACCCAAGCGCTACCATTCAATACCACAACTATCATTCTAGGACATAAACTGACAAAGTTATGACAATTTAAAACTTGGCACTCGGTAATAGCGCAAACATGGCAAAGCAAAGACAATACGTTCCTATGATTCAATACATCAATAACTCCTTGATCTATTTTCAGTGAACGGTCTCCACTTCTCCTGACGGACCGGATTTCAGGACGAGTACCTCCATGTTGCTCTGGAGTTCCTTTGATGTCCTGAAGCATAATACCGTGAGCTGTGTGAATAGAACCCATGCCTGTCAGATCATTCAAGAGCTGATCAAAATTGTCAAATTCGGAATTGGACCACTGAGGGAGCATCAGGATTACGGGCTATTTGGGTGGACAGAAAACTCGATGGTTCTGCCACAGCCTGAGCGATAGCTGTCTCAAGATCGAGAGAGAAGGAGTAACTCTCCGAGTGTCCCATTCTGTTCAACAGGATGATCAGTCGTTCACTCCTGAACAAGTGGCGCATTGTCATACAGATTAGCATGTGCTTTGGTAGTTTCCATCCGCCATTGGTGGCAGCCCTGCATATGTCTTGGACCAATAGAATGTACCAGCCTGTGGGATCGTGACGTGGCAGCAGTTGGTTTCCCAGTGATCACATAACTCAAGAACTTCTTCAACTGAGGTGGTTGTATCTCCTCACTGTTTTCTAGGGCGTTTGCTGTTGGTGGCCATTTCAGTTCTTCAGCTTCTTCAAAACGGTGCAGAATCGACTGATGTAAGTAAGTGGCGGCATCCTTAATCATGTCTGTTGAACCGAGTGCATATGCACTCTGGACAGCACGGTTTACATCAATATCAGAGCTGTATACGATGTATGCTGTAAACGTCTTCTTGTTATGAAGTTTGCAGAACGATAATTCCCCACAATAGTTGACATCCTTCTCCAGCTTGGCCTTCAATTTTTCGCTGCGGTAGCTTGGATTGGGGAATTCTGTATGTGCCAGACTTGAGATGTACTCCTGACTGAGCTCACTCAGCTTGACAACCTTTTTGTCACATATAATGTCTTTGTCAATCTTCTCACACACGTCCGAGTATGCTGTCCTATGTGCTAACTCAAGATTTTCTTGTTGTGCTCGCTTTTCGTCATCAGTACTCCTCCATTGCTTTGGATCCATAAGGCCTCAGTCACACTGGATCGTACGATTTCTGGATCGTGCGATTGATGGCAATCTGGCCGAGGTACGACCAATCGTCAATGTTTGCTATGCTCTCCATTTGCGATCGCAAACAGCGATTGGTCTTAGTGTCATCGTACAATTGGTGGTACGCGTGGTTGTGCAATCACCAACGATTGGAGAAGATCGATCGCAGGGTCAATCGTAGGTAATCGTGCAAATAGTGGTGGCGATCAGCGACCAATCATACGGTCAATCGTGGTGACTTGCGAACGCTCGCACTACCGATCGTGAGGTTGAACGACAGGTGGCACCACCAATTGTCAGGTGGCAGGACCAGTAGCATGACCAATCGTGCGACTACTTGACCCGCGAACATGCACGACTGGTGGTGCGTCCATGCGCGACTGGTGGTACAACCATGTAAGACCTGTCTGCGACCTCTTACGATTTGGAATCGCAGGTCAGAAGTTTTGAACATGACCATCGACCTTGCTGCGACTGATTTTGCTCTGGCGATCACCCACGACCTCTGCGACCAGTCTCGCGCTCTTTCTACGATTTGCCCGCGATTCACCAAATTTTTGGTCGCAGCTAGGTCGTAACCTTGTCGCAGGCCCGGTGTGACTGGGGCTTAATGTACTTGGCTCGACAGCTCTTGTGGTACTGTGCCTCACCTGCAAACAAATCATGCCCCCTGTTCCTAGTCAACAGTTTTTCGTCCGCTTTCCGCTCAGCTGATTCCAGAACTCTTCTCCATCCATCAAACTCAAATTTAGATGCTCCCTCGGTTGACCAGCTGCCTTTCACTTTGATTTTCTTGCGTCCTTCAGAGTTACAGAAAATACAATCAGCCTTGAAGAGAACGTTAGCACTCTCAGTTGACGATCGCCGACTTCTTCTGGATGTTCCAGGTGTGTCTGTAGGAACCTTCATGCGTTTAAGATTCATGGTGAACCCCTGGTAACATTCACGATGATATCCATCATAGTCTGTATATGTATCAGGAATGAGGTCACACACCTGTTGCATTCTGTGTATGGAATCAACTGGTTGGCTCAATCTAAGGGATCGTACTTCTTTCAGTTTGTCCAGTCTTTTATCACCATCTTTCATGCTGACGAACAACTGCAGTGGCTTACAGTTTGATCCTGGAACATGGACTACGCATCTTGGTTTGAAGGTAGAGGCTTTACCACTGCCATCGCGTTTTCTCTTCGATGGCGGGCTATCCTCTTCAGTTGGATTCCGAGTATCAGCAGAATCGTGCAACATTGTCTGGTTGTATTTAGTAGATTACACTGTGGCTTGGATCTGCAATAAACAAAACAATACGACATTCACAATTGGTGCACATCTGGCATGAAGGAATACATTTCATAATGAGGAAGAATGATCACATTTAAGAACTTGTGTAATGAAAATCTATCTTAAATAAATGTCAGTGATCTGTATCACAATTGGAATCAGCTGAAATATGGTGGAATATTAGTTCAAATACGCTTAAATAATATGGTTAATCATTCTCAGTTCTGCAAGTGAAGCTTAACTAACCTTGTCTGTCCCTGCGATTCTTGGATGCCAAGTCCAAAAACTTAAGCTGGAAGTGAAACCTAGCTAAACTGTTCCAACATGAAGAATGAAGTGCTGAAATAAAACTTACCTAATAATTAATAAAGGGAAAGTAAATTAATACACATATCATTATGTGATGCGCCGGATATCTACAAGGGGTGTGTGTATGTACCCCAATAACTCATATTACATATGTCTCAAACTTACAAATGACCCCATAATTCACCAAAATATGAAAATGTGCCAACGGATCACGACGCGAAGCGAAATTGGTCACGTTTTGAGGGTAACCCCATACATTGGCCCCAAATGACAAGTTCATCCCAACTTATGCAATGTTAACATTTGATTTCATGTTCAGGACACTCTGGGGCATCAGAAAAATATAGGGTCGGAGATTTGGGGGTGGGGGAGTGCACGGCCAGCTATAGTAGCCCATGGCCTAACACTAAAACACACGAAAATCCATTGAAACACTAAAACACACTACAATCCATTGAAACACACTAAAATACACGGAAACCCACTAAAGCACACTGAAATCCACTAATACACACTGCAATCCATTGAAACACACTAAAATCCATCGAAACACTGATACTCCCCTAAAACACACTAAAATCCATTGTAACACATTAAAACCCACTAAAACACACTGAAATCCATCAAAACACACTGAAATCCATCGAAACACATTGAAATCCATCGAAACACACTTAAATCCATCGAAACACTGAAATCCATCGAAACACACTGAAATCCATCGAAAGACTGAAATCCATTGAAACACACTAAAACACATGACAATCCATTGTAACACACTAAAACCCACTAAAACCCATTGAAACACAATGACATCCATTGAAACACATTAAAACCCACTAAAACACATTTAAACCCACTAAAACACACCGAAATCCATTGAAACACACTAAAACACTGCAATCCATTGAAACACACTAAAATCCATCGAAACACTGAAATCCATCGAAACACTGAAATCCATCGAAACACTGAAATCCATCGAAACACTACAATCCATTGAAACACACTAAAATCCATTGAAACACACTAAAATCCATTGAAACACTCAAATCGATTGAAACACACTAAAACCCACTAAAACACACTGAAATCCATCCAAACACACTGAAACACACTGGAATCCATTGAAACACGCTAAAATCCATTTAAACACAAACCCACTACAATCCATTGAAACACACTAAAACCCATTGAAACACACTAAAAATCCATTGAAACACTAAAACACACTGAAATCCAAAGAAACACACTAAAACACACTAGATTCCACTAAAACCCACTAAAACACACCGAAATCCATTGAAACACACTAAAACACACTGAAATCCATTGAAACACACTAAAATCCATCGAAACACACTGGAATCCATCGAAACACTGAAATCCATCGAAACACTGAAATCCATCGAAACACTACAATCCATTGAAACACACTGAAATACATTGAAACACACTAAAACACACTACAATCCATTGAAACACACTAAAATCCATTGAAACACTCAAATCGATTGAAACACGCTAAAACCCACTAAAACACACTGAAATCCATCCAAACACACTGAAACACACTGGAATCCATTGAAACACACTAAAACCCATTGAAACACACTAAAAATCCATTGAAACACTAAAACACACTGAAATCCAAAGAAACACACTAAAACACTTGATTCCACTAAAACACACTAAAATCCACCGAAACCCACTAAAACACACTGCAATCCATTGAAACACACTAAAACCCACTAAAACCCACTAAAACCCATCACAATCCATTGAAACCCACTACAATCCATTGAAACATTAAAACCCACGAAAACATACTAAACCTAAAGGCTGACGTTCTGATTAGCTGCCAGCAGGGGGAGCGCTGCACCGTGAAGTATACGGTTCTTCGCAGAGTATATAAAGCCGGCGGTTCTATTTGCAAGCAAGAAGTGTACGAGGTCGCAATGTGTGTCGTTTGAACGAACCAGCGAGCAGAATGTTTGTTTGTGCCGCCATGAAAATGATATTAGAGCGATTTCGGCTAAGGCAGGTAAACTGATTAACTGACACGTGTTTGCTAAATGAACGTTCATCATGTCGTGCAGGTTGTGATTAAAATCGAGAGGTGATAGAAACCCAATACTAACAGTACTGTCCGAGTTTGTTTCATTAACCAGTTAGTGCTCTGTTTGTGGGGTTTTTGGATATAAAACCGAGGCCCGGGGAAGGGTCTTTGTACGACCCCTCCACCCCACTCCTGCCAATGCCACGGCTACCCGTTGGACACACCTGAGCTCACCGGGGGGAGGGGCTCGAGATCCTTAGGTCACGTGGTCCATTAACACAAAACAGAGCGTTAAGGGCGCCGTGGGATATTGAACGTCACGTTAACCGTTAAATGCTGTGACGTTTAGCTTATAATCACTCGCTCTGTACTTTAACGAGCAAAACAGTGCAGCAGGTGCGTCATCAAATAAAATGCTGGCTTTGGGGCACCATCAGTATACGTACCTGGTACCTGTACTGTCCCACCCATCGTTCATACGTACCAACCAGAATCCTGTACCACCCATTAGATAGGTTTAAGGATCCTGTATCACCCAGGATCCTGTACCAGCATAGTGAATACGTACCACCCATAGACCATAGTCCATATTTCAAACGTACCACCCCGTGACCCAGGATCCTGTACCAGCATAGTGAATACGTACCACTCAGCATCCTGTACCACCCATAGTCAATATGTACCAACCAGGATCCTGTACCACCCATAGTCGATACGTACCAACCAGGATCCTGTACCACCCATAGTCGATACGTACCAAACAGGATCCTGTACCACCCATAGTCGATACGTACCAACCAGGATCCTGTACCAGCATAGTGAATACGTACCACCCATAGACCATATTTCAAACGTATCACCCACCCAGTGACCCAGGATCCTGTACCAGCATAGTGAATACGTACCACTCAGCATCCTGTACCACCCATAGTCAATATGTACCAAACAGGATCCTGTACCACCCATAGTCGATACGTACCAAACAGGATCCTGTACCACCCATAGTCGATACGTACCAACCAGGATCCTGTACCACCTAGAGACCATATGTACCACTCAGCATCCTGTACCACTCATAATCCATACCTCATACGTACAACCCAGGATACTGCACCACCGATAGTCCATACGTACCACCCAGGATCCTGTACCACCGATAGTCCATACCATGAATACCACCGAGGATCCTGTACCACCCATAGTCCATACGTGCCACCCAGGATCCTGTACCACCCATAGTCCATACGTACCACCCATAGGCCATAGTCCATACCATAAATACCACCGAGGATCCTGTACCACCCATCGGTATCTGGTGCCATTGAATTGGTCACTTTGTGTTCTCCGAGCGGATTTGTCTTACACGGACGTTTCCTCCGCCTAGAGGTCAAGGGACCGAGCAGTTCGAGGCGCCCCGGACGTTACACGGCGGCGCGGACGTCCTGTTGGGAGTCACAGCGGCCAGGGTGCTCCGAGGCTCGCCGAGAGGAGCCGCAGGATCCGCGCAAATTAGCCCGAGCGGCGTGGGGGCTGCAAGGGGCGGGGCCGACGCGCGGAGGGAACAATGGCTCGAGCGCTGTGATCAGGGCCCGGGTGGGGCGGAGACCCCGCGGGCAGCACCGTGCTTTGTCATGCACGAATTCCGGCTTCAAACGGCACTTTCCTTGTTCCACTCTCGCGGAGACCCCGGTGCATAAAACCGGGGGAGAGGGACTCGTCACTCCATGGGTGGGGAGGCCATCACTGGCTGCACCGACCACGTGGTAACGTTTCATTCGATGCTCCTGGAGCGCAAAACTTGCTCAAGTCCGCACCTGATCTCGTGCTTATAAACAACTAGCAGAGGTACCCGGCTTTGCACGGGAGTGGGAGGAGGAGGGGAGGGGGAAGAGGAGGGGAGGGGAACGCTAATTTTAAAACCCGAAATTTTTTTAATGTTTATGTCTCCGTGACATTCCTGGGACCATCCCGAGTCGAACAGTACTTTCCGCTCGCAAATCCGTCCACGGGTTCTCGAGATCTTAGAGATTGTAGACCCGAAGTTTTTTTAATTTTAAGGTGTGCTGTAGTCAGAAGCGCTAGAAGCGCTGCGCTCCCTCCCTTCGAATCCCTCTCTCTTCTGCTAGTGCTAATAATACGCTAATTTTAAAACCCGAAATTTTTTAAATGTTTATGTCTCCGTGACATTCCTGGGACCATCCCGAGTCGAACAGTACTTTCCGCTCGCAAATCCGTCCACGGGTTCTCGAGATCTTAGAGATCATAGATAGAGGCCAACTCTACTTTATATATATAGATAACGGACATTTTTCAAATCGTTCTGCAGGTATCTCGCCGGTCACCTGTACCTGGTCGTCCTTTCTGCCAGATCATGCTGTTTGAATATCCACACAAATGGATCATCGAGATCCACAACTACAGGGAATTCGACAGACACCATAACACAATGGCCTACCCTTGACGACCACATTGTTTATTACAAATATCGACCTCACCTGTAGAATCAGCCCCCGTGATGTCGCACCTGATGGCATATTTTAGTGAAGGCGACTTGATGACCCAAATGTTATGGGGGTTGGTACCCGAGATCCCAGGGTCTCCAGGTAAATATACTCACAAGAGAATTCAAAACCGACCGACCCAGTTACCTGTGCGATTGATGCAAACGAAATCTTTTTTGCTTTATTATAAATGGTATTCGTCAATACGTGAGCCCATCTTCGGATGTACGTTAAGCCGGCTGTCCCATCTACCGGCACGAGCTAGTGGACGTTGAAGATCCTTCGTGAAGAGTGGGTGAATTATCTCCGGCACCCTGAACAACATCCAATACCCCCAGTTGATGTTCGCTGTGCAAGTGGCATCACCTGGCACCTGCAACAAGGTGGTCGAACTGGGAAGTGGATATGGCACGGCATGACGGTCCAAATGGCCTTAACTCGCGCCGAAAAAGCCTTGAAAATTAGAACGGCAATCGGTAGGGGTAATCAGACTAGAATTACCATAAGCCATCGTGGGACATGATTTAGTAAATTACAAGTAAATTACAGGTAAATCCAGCAGAACCTGTTTTGTGAACAAAAAAACATTTTTTTTTCAGAAAACGAATTTCGCAAAGATCTCGGGGTTGTCTTGAGGACTTGTCCCGCTCGACAGTGTGTTCGCCATTAGGCTTATTAACAAGTCTGCATTCGGTCTATAACTGGCCCGCACTAAGAATTGTAAATTTAAAATGGCAGCGCAGGAAGTGGATGCCGCATCCAGGAGTATACCGCAAAAAACAACAACAAAGCAGCTTGTGCTTTGGGAGATGCATATTCAACACTAGTCTCGTCTGCCATTAGTGAAGCTCATAAAGATCAAAGAATAATTTATTATTTTATTGATTAATTAATTAGTTAATGAAATAAATAAATATAAAATAAAATAAATGAATGAATGAAACGATTTCACTTATCAATGACCCTTATGGTATCTTTGCTGATCTGATCATGAGCCTCACTGATCATTAGCCTGTTGCTCATAAGACCATTTGCTTACTGTCATGTAAGCGAGTTATCATGGGCTGGCAAGATGCCCTCGAGGCACCCACACTCGGCTCTAGGCTGTCTAGACCGGGTTCGAATCCCGACCCAGCTATAAACTGCCATCCTGGTGGTTCACAGGGCAGGGTGATTCATCGGTGTGTGTGTGTGTGTGTGTGTGTGTGACGTCCCTCGGATGGACGTTAAGCCGGCTGTCCCGTATTCGTTGGTGGACGTTAAAGATCCCATGATGTCCTTCGTGAAGAGTAGGAGAGTTATCTCCGGCACCCTCAACAAATTACAAATTCCTGCTTGACACAGAGGTTGCATCAGTGGCACCGCTTCCTTAGCCAGTGATGCTACCCAGCAGACTCATGCTGCATACCAAGGAAGATTAAGAGGAAGAAGAAGAAGAGGCCAATCTTCATCAGTACATCTACAGAATTCCTTTAGATTTTAACCGGACAATTATCCCTAACTACCTTGTTGCCTACAAGGCAATTAGCATAACGAACAGCTTACACATGCTTGATTTATAAGACCATTCATTAGCTAAATGAAAAGTTTGTGTCTCGTTGTTTAAAAGACCATTAGCATGTATGAAAGAGCTTGTAGCTTGTTGATCTATAAGACCATTAGCATAACGAACATCTTGTATCTTGTAGCTCCATAGATAGGACATTGTCGCTCGATAGGATCATTCGATACAAACTGTACACTTGGTTAGAGAATCCGTTCACATTGAAATAAGCAATTATGTCATTGTATGAATGGTCGTTTACAAGACCATTATTGTATGAATGGTCGTTTACAAGACCATTATTGTATGAATGGTCGTTTACAAGACCATTATTGTATGAATGGTCGTTTACAAGACCATTATTGTATGAATGGTCGTTTACAAGACCATTATTGTATGAACGGTCGTTTACAAGACCATTATTGTATGAATGGTCGTTTACAAGACCATTATTGTATGAATAGTCGTTTACAAGACCATTATTGTATGAACGGTCGTTTACAAGACCATTATTGTATGAATGGTCGTTTACAAGACCATTATTGTATGAATGGTCGTTTACAAGACCATTATTGTATGAATGGTCGTTTACAAGACCATTATTGTATGAACGGTCGTTTACAAGACCATTATTGTATGAATGGTCGTTTACAAGACCATTATTGTATGAATAGTCGTTTACAAGACCATTATTGTATGAACGGTCGTTTACAAGACCATTATTGTATGAATGGTCGTTTACAAGACCATTATTGTATGAATGGTCGTTTATAAGATCATTATTGTATGAATGGTCGTTTATAAGATCATTATTGTATGAATGGTCGTTTATAAGATCATTATTGTATGAATGGTCGTTTACAAGATCATTATTGTATGAATGGTCGTTTACAAGATCATTATTGTATGAATGGTCGTTGATAAGATCATTATTGTATGAATGGTCGTTTATAAGATCATTATTGTATGAATTGTCGTTTATAAGACCATTATTGTATGAATGGTCGTTTATAAGATCATTATTGTATGAATGGTCGTTTATAAGATCATTATTGTATGAATGGTCGTTTATAAGATCATTATTGTATGAATGGTCGTTTATAAGATCATTATTGTATGAATGGTCGTTTATAAGATCATTATTGTATGAATGGTCGTTTATAAGACCATTATTGTATGAATGGTCGTTTATAAGATTATTATTGTATGAATGGTCGTTTATAAGACCATTATTGTATGAATGGTCGTTTATAAGACCATTATTGTATGAATGGTCGTTTATAAGATCATTATTGTATGAATGGTCGTTTATAAGATCATTATTGTATGAATGGTCGTTGATAAGATTATTATTGTATGAATGGTCATAGATAAGATAATTATTGTATGAATGGTCGTTGACAAGATCATTATTGTATGAATGGTCGTTTACCAGACCATTATTGTATGAATGGTCGTTTATAAGATCATTATTATATGAATGGTCGTTGATAAGATTATTGTATGAATGGTCGTTTATAAGACCATTATTGGTATGAATGGTCTTTTATAAGATTATTGTATGAATGGTTGTTTATAAGATCATTATTGTATGAATGGTCGTTTATAAGATCATTATTGTATGAATGGTCGTTTATAAGATCATTATTGTATGAATGGTCGTTTATAAGATCATTATTGTATGAATGGTCGTTTATAAGATCATTATTGTATGAATGGTCGTTTATAAGATCATTATTGTATGAATGGTCGTTTATAAGATCATTATTGTATGAATGGTCGTTTATAAGATCATTATTGTATGAATGGTCGTTTATAAGATCATTATTGTATGAATGGTCGTTTATAAGATCATTATTGCATGAATGGTCGTTTACAAGATCATTATTGCATGAATGGTCGTTGATAAGATTATTGTATGAATGGTCGTTTATAAGATCATTATTGTATGAATGGTCGTTTATAAGATCATTATTGTATGAATGGTCATAGATAAGATAATTATTGTATGAATGGTCGTTTATAAGATCATTATTGCATGAATGGTCGTTGATAATATTATTGTATGAATGGTCGTTTATAAGATTATTGTATGAATGGTCGTTTATAAGATCATTATTGTATGAATGGTCGTTTATAAGATCATTATTGGTATGAATGGTTGTTTATAAGATTATTGTATGAATGGTCGTTTATAAGATCATTATTGTATGAATGGTCGTTTATAAGATCATTATTGGTATGAATGGTTGTTTATAAGATTATTGTATGAATGGTCGTTTATAAGATCATTATTGTATGAATGGTCGTTTATAAGATCATTATTGCATGAATGGTCGTTGATAAGATTATTGTATGAATGGTCGTTTATAAGATTATTGTATGAATGGTCGTTTATAAGATCATTATTGTATGAATGGTCGTTTATAAGATCATTATTGGTATGAATGGTCGTTTATAAGATCATTATTGGTATGAATGGTTGTTTATAAGACCATTATTGGTATGAATGGTCGTTTATAAGATCATTATTGGTATGAATGGTCGTTTATAAGATCATTATTGGTATGAATGGTTGTTTATAAGACCATTATTGGTATGAATGGTCGTTTATAAGATCATTATTGGTATGAATGGTCGTTTATAAGACCATTATTGGTATGAATGGTCGTTTATAAGACCATTATTGGTATGAATGGTCGTTTATAAGATCATTAATTGGTATGAATGGTCGTTTATAAGACCATTATTGGTATGAATGGTCGTTTATAAGATCATTAATTGGTATGAATGGTCGTTTATAAGACCATTACGTTGGTGACAAACGCTCGTCGACTGTCGATCGATAGCACAGATGATTCAGAGACGAAGCTTCGGGACGTTGATTGCTATCAGAAGACTCGGGCATTCCATCAGGTGGTTGTCCGGCTGGGGCGGGTGCGGTTCGAGTGGTCGACGCCTGTGACGCCGCTGGGTGCGCGGCCCGTCACTCATGTTTGCCCGTTTGCTGCTCGTTACCTGCTTTCAGGTGCAAATCGCGGGCCCCGGGGGTTCCCATGGGGGTCGAGTCTCATTGTCTTGGCCGGAACTCGGAGATCAAGTTCAGAAAAACGCTGCACAGAGTAACTCTTTCCCTTTGGGCGTTTTCACGCTGTCAGGGCACCGTCCCGTCTGCCAGGCCGAGCTTAAGTCTTTAAATGCTCGCATTTCCGATGAACAACGTTCCATGCGGGAAATGAGAAGCAATGCCTTCCTCTTCTTCCTCTGCTTCTTCTGTAATTCCCCCTCCCCTACAGTTGTGTTTATCTGATGGTGCAAAGGGTTGTGAAATGATTTTTGAAGTTATTTAAACTAGAACTACAATCGGTAGAAGAGCATACCTCCACCTGGTGAACAGTTTACGTTTCATATCCCACTGATAGGCCAGATCTGGATTCGGACCTGAACCAAAATCTAATCTGCTCGTTCTTGTCGCCTCACCAACTCATCCAACAAGTTTAGTCATAACTCGTCCATAACTTTTTGAAATATCGTGCTATGTATCGATTTTGGCCCGATCTGTCAATGGTGAAAAATTGCAGATTTTGTTTTTAATTCTCGGACCTCGATCCGGATCTTCACCATGATTGAATCAATTCTTCCTCGTCACACACCCGACATTTGCACCAAGTTTTATCAGAAGGCGTCCAAAACTTTGAAATATCATGCCATGTATCGATTTTGGCCCTGTGGCTCAATGATGAAAAATTGCAGATTTTGTTCTTAATTCTCGGACCTAGATCCGGATCTTCACCAAGATTGAATCAATTCTTCCTCGTCACACACCCGACATTTGCACCAAGTTTTATCGTAAGTCGTCCAAAACTTTGAAATATCATGCTATGTATCGATTTTGGCCCTGTGACTCAATGGTGAAAAATTGCAGATTTTGTTTTTAATTCTCGGACCTCGATCCGGATCTTCACCAAGATTGAATCAATTCTTCCTCGTCACACACCCGACATTTGCACCAAGTTTTATCAGAAGGCGTCCAAAACTTTGAAATATCATGCTATGTATCGATTTTGGCCCTGTGACTCAATGGTGAAATATTGCAGATTTTGTTTTTAATTCTCGGACCTCGATCCGGATCTTCACCAAGATTGAATCAATTCTTCCTCGTCACACACCCGACATTTGCACCAAGTTTTATCGTAAGTCGTCCAAAACTTTGAAATATCATGCTATGTATCGATTTTGGCCCTGTGACTCAATGGTGAAGAATCACTTTAAATTTTAAGAAAATCTTCGTATCCGGCTTCGAAAAAAAAAAAAAAAATTAAAAAAAAAAAAAAAAAGGTTTAGAACTTTTCAAACGGAAATTTTAATAACAATCATCCCATACTGACTTGTGTTGCCCAATCTGTGTTAGAGCTTTCTTGGCCGAAGGTTATACTGGGTGGTTTGCCATCCCTCTCCCGGCAGTAGTTAGGGCAGGGATTTGTAAATTGTTCAGGGTGCCGGAGATAGTTCGCCTACTCTTCGTGAAGGACACCGTGGGCATCTTTAACGTCCACAAACTAATGGCGAGAGACTAGCCGATTAATTAATCAATCATCCTATAACGAACCTGTAGATGTTGTTAATATCGAACACACACTCATGCGGCAACGCCCAAAGCAGCAGTGTCCGCAATGTCTACAGACAAAAGCCCCGTAATGTCTATGATGTGCAAGAATATACGAGCAGTTTGGACACACGAGGTCAACACCGCATTAATTAAATAAATCAGTTTCTCGACTTATTTTATATCCTGGGATGAGAGTTATAATGTGAGGAAGAGATGTAGGGAGGGGGACAGTGGGGCAGGGATACAGAACATCTATCACCTGCAGCTTGTAAGGTGAGAGATGAGCCAACACCGACAGCACATTCACCTAATGGCAAGACCTTGGCATGACGTCACAATTACTGCACGTGTCATCGCTAATACGTGGAGAGACACGAGTGGGCTGATCAGGAAATTCGTGGCCTGCGTTTAACGAGCTCTTTTGCCATTTGCAATGTTACTCCTCTCCAAATCTTTGGACATTATGGCATTTGGCGACAATCAATGATATCCCTTTTGGCCGAAACAATTTCGCTGCTTACATATGCGTTTGGCCATGGACTTATTGATCAGCCTTGTAACATGGAGACCAATTTAAGAGAACTTTTCGAGGGATCTGAAACCGGCGATATTCCGATACTCGCACCTCTTTTGGCTTGAGTGACAAATATATATATATATATATATATATATATATATATATATATATATATATATATATATATATAGCATACACATTCGGGCGTTGCATAACGATTTCACAACGGGGAAATTAATGCTCCCGTAACATGTTATTCAATTCGACACCTTAATGCGTGTTGTATAATGTCTCCTCCTTTCAACGAATGAATTCGTGTAATGGTCGTTTTGCTAATTTCACGCATATAGGCGGATTTGGCCCTGGAATGCTGATGAGAAAATTCCCCTCAAAGCGCAAAGCGAGATGTGCGTGAGAAAAGTGAGAACTGGAAAAACTGGGATGTGAGGGTTGGAGTCTAAATATCTGCATCAACTATTACTACTACCACTATTACTACATCTACATATACTACAACATCTTTTACTACTATTACATCTACATATACTACAACTACATCTATTACCACAGTATCTGCTACTACTACATCTTCATGTACTACTACATCTACATCTACGACTACTACTACTACTACTACTACTACTACAACAACATCTATTAATACTACTACTACTGCTACTGTTACGTGCTCCTCTCCAAACCCCGGTCACGGTGTACTCCGAGCCCCGAAAGGAGTCACGGCAGAAAGAAGTGCTATTATGTGTGCCAATGACCAATGGTGAAACCACACCAATCAGTTGTTACCAAAAACCAAGTATTGTATTAATGTCACACAAGAATAACAACTTGCACAAGTACAATATAAATTCAATTGCACAACAAAATACCATATAATCTATGATGGTACCACCAGTTTCTTAACTCAATAACTCACCGTGCTCCACGTGAGCGAAATGTAACAACCCCCAAATCACTGTCCCGGCACCAGGCCAAAGTCGATCCACGCTCCAGTGATCACAAGAAAAAGGTCATATTGAGACCAGAATCCAGGACGGCTGACCGTCGACGCTGCCGAAGAGCCGCTGGGTGGGTGTCGGGCCGACGTCTGTCAGGCAAAAGTTCACCCAAAAGGCGACTGGGAATTCACACCTTCCGTTCACCAATGACGCTGGTATGAACGTTCAGCGGCTCCCAAACGGAGAACTGTGAATTCCTAATCGAAATCCATGTTACACCTGCGAACCAGGCTAACAGCTGGTGTGCGGGGGAATGGCTGGAATGAGGTGAAATGGCGGACAGGCCCGTAATGGAGGCGTACATGCTCTCCAACAACGATTCACTTCGGAACCACAAAACCCGTCACGCAGGTTTATCTGTCACAGCAATAACGACTCTGTCACAGGAATCCCTTTCCCGGAGAAACCAATATTCACTCATGACCAACGTTCGCCAAAGTCCGCTCGATACCTCCAAGCAGATCGGCCTTTCTCTCCCGACCTCACTTGCTCCGCTTCAGCCTCCTCCTCCTCTTCTTCCGGTTTCTCCCAATCCATTTCGTTTTTCTTTTAAAACACTAATTTTTCCTTTTGAAGACAGTTATCTCCATTTCACTCAAACTATAACAATAATAGTACATGGAACTAAAAATGCTTCCAGTGGATGAAAACCACAAAGACGGAAGTGAGGAATCCGTAACATTCCCCACCCTCAATAAAGAAAGTTTGGACATAGTGAAAACTTTCTTTTCATGCAAAAACCCTTTTTAACAAACAAAAGTAAAACTCACACCCAAATGATCAACTCACGTGAGCAACAATAATTAATATTCCCCAGAAGAAAGCAACAAAACTTCCAAACAACCTACAGGAATTTTCAAAGTTAGCTCACTCTGGTTAAAGCATCGGCCACGACATTGTCCCTGCCCTTTCTATGCTCAATTTCCAAGTTGAACTCTTGCAAAGACAAAGTCCATCTTATCAACCTCTGATTTTTATTTTTCATTTTTTTGAATGAAGGTTAAGGGGTTGTGATCAGTGAAGAGTTTTAACTCTGGATTCTCTTGCACCCCGACTACAGGCACGACAGGTGAGACAGGACCCATTTTTCCTCAGGCTTCCTCTCGTAATATTTTTTCAGTCGGTTGACCTGACACAGCTGCCGCTTTTTCCGTCGGTCGGGAGTTGTCACCATGTAATCTGTTTCATTAACCCTCCTATCGATTGCAGAGGGACCAAAATACTGAGCCTGTAGTGGCTGACCTGGAACAGGAAGCAACACTAACACTCGGTCCTCAGGACTGAAATTTCTTATCTGAGATTTCTTGTCATGTCTCACTTTCATTTTATCCTGTGTCACTTTCAAGTTTCCTCTCGCAACTTCACAAGCCTTTGCTAATCTGTGCCTAACCGTTGATAAATACTCTACCACTGTTGGTTGCGACTCCTCCTGTAGCCACTGTTCTTTCACCAATTTCAATGGTCCTCGAACGGTGTGTCCAAACAAAAGTTCAAAAGGACTGAATCCCAATGACTCCTGAACAGATTCCCTCATAGCAAAAAACAAATACTGGTATTCCCTCATCCCAATCCTTGTCACATTCAAAACAGTACGTTCTGGTCATATTCTTCAATGTCTGGTGAAACCTTTCCAAGGCCCCTTGGCTCTCGGGATGGTAAGTACTTGATCTTACCTGCTCCCCTCCCAACAGGTGTACCACTTGTTGAAAAAGTGTTGACATGAAATTGGAACCCTGATCAGACTGGATGACCTTAGGTAGGCCAACCAAAGTGAAAAATTTAATCAAGGCCTTCGCAATAACTGCCGCAGTAATTTTTCAAAGAGGCACTGCTTCTGGGAAACTCGTGGAAGTGCACATGATGGTCAGCAAATACTGATGTCCAGCCTTAGTTTTAGGTAAAGGGCCTACACAGTCAATAATGACTCGGCTGAATGGCTCTTCAAAAGCTGGAATTGGTTTTAAAGGTGCAGATGGGACTTTCTGATTAGGTTTTCCCACCAGCTGGAAAGAATGGCAAGATTTACAGAACTCCGCCACGTCACCTCGCAATCCTGGCAAGAAAAAATGTACCAAAATTCTGTCACATATCTTGTTCACTCCAAGGTGTCCGGCCAATGGTGTCTCATGCGCCAAACTCAATATATCCTTCCGGAACGGCGGTGGCACCACAATTTGGTAATTAAATTTCCACTCATCATTTGCTGGCACCTCCGGCGGTCTCCATTTTCTCATGAGTATTTCCGCTTTCATGAAGTAACAAACAGGTATCTTCATAGCCTCTTCCTCTGTAATGGCTTTACCAATCAAACTCCGGAGCTCCGAATCTCTGTGTTGTTCTTCATCAAGTCTCTTTAGGACCAGCACCGTTTGTTCATCCTCGTTCCCAGATGTCTCCGACAGACACTCTATCTCCTCTTATGGTCCAGATGCCACCTTTTCCTTAGGTTCCTTGATGTCAGTCCCTTACCTATTATCTCTTCCAGACTTTTCATCCAATATCTCAATGGAACCCAAATCCACATCACCCTCCTTCTCCTTCTCTTCGGAGCACTTCCTACCCACAGCATGTCACTGCACAGGATGGAAAGATACCCGGAATCTCCTGCTCTAACTGTGCCGTATTATTTTCCATACTGGGCTTTCAACTAACATCGGATTAACAGAAACTCGACCCCCGGCCAAATCATTCCCAATAATGAAAGAGATTCCCTCTACAGGAAGAGTGGCTTGTAACCCCACATTGACCGGTCCTGACACCAACTCAGACTTTAAATGGATGACATAAAGAGGAGCTCTAACATAGCCACCAACCTCCTGTAAGAGAACACTAACCCCGTTGCCGTCTTCTCCGACAATGGCAAAGTGCCCTCAAGCATCAAAGATTGATGTGCTCCTGTGTCCCTCAACACCCCCAACAGGTCTCTGGTTCGTTAAGTCCCCATCCAGTGACACAAACCCCTCGGAAATAAAAGGTTTGTAACCCTCTTGGACAAGGTCGTTCTGTGATGCCGTAACTTTGGCACGGGAACCTTCACAAGGCACTGTCCTCCAAGGATGATTTCTCGCATTGGCCAACGCATTCGGGGTTGCACTAGTCTGACTCTGCTCATGATTTTTCCTTTTCAGGGCGTAACATTGGGACATCAAATGCCCAGGTTTCTTGCAAAAAGCACAAGTAGGCCCGGAGGAAAACCCGTGGTCTGCCTCGGGCCCCCCGGAAGATAGGTATGCCTTGGAACTGCAGTCTTTTGATCCCTAAAAGTTGCGGTATCAGATTTTTCCCTATAGTCCTCGCAAGGCCGCCTCCATGAAAGTTTGTTCTCCGAACCTGATTGAACATAACTCCCCTGGCTAACTCTAGGCGGGAAGTTAGGTTTCTGAAACCCCATCCGGTGTGTCAAGGCATAGTCATCTGCCACTGTTGCTGCCTCATAGAACTCCGGTACCTTTTTTTCATCCAGATGCACTTTAATGTCCACGTGGACACACTGTTTGAATTCCTCCACCAAGATCAATTGTCGTAAAAGGTTGAAGTCTTTCCCAATCTCCTTCGAGTCACACCACCTATCAAACATAGTTTCCTTCATTCTGGCAAACTCCACATGGGTCTCATTCTCCCTCTTCCTGGCGTTCCTGATTTTTTGTCGGTAAGCTTCAGGGACCAATTCATAGGCTTTGAGAATGGCTTTCTTCACTATCTCATAATCTGCACATTGGTCAATCGGTAAAGCCGAATAGATATCTTGAGCTTTACCCACCAGAACACTTTGTACTAACATTGTCCATGACCCCACAGTCCATTTAAACATTTGAGCCACCTTCTCAAAGTGTAAAAAGAACTTGGCTACCTCCTTTTCATTGAAGGGTGGAACCAGCCTCACATGCCTACCAACATCCCAAGAGTTCTGACTGGTTGTCGAAATAGCCGGCATGGATACTACTTCTCTCCATTCCCCCAGTACTTCAAGCTCCTTGAGTTTAAGTTCCCTCTGATACTCCATGTCCTGTTCCTTTAACTCCCTTTCGGCTTTCCTTGCCTCTGCTCTTTCCTCGGCTCTTCTCTCCTCGAGTTCTCGTTCTACTCTTTCCTCTGCTCTTTCCTTTTCAGCTCTCCTTTCCTCTGCTCTTTTTCGGCTCTTCTCTCCTCGAGTTCTCGTTCCTGTGCTGCTCTTTCCTTTTCCGCTTTCCATTCCAACTCTTTTAACCTTTCCTGGCTCTGCAGTTGCATCTCCATTTTCCGGAGCTCCATATTTCCTTTTTCCTCTGGTAACCAATCCAAGGCTACCTCTTCCCATGTTCCTTGGCCCACTGGAGATTCTACCACCAATGTCTGAATCTCGGCTTTCTTCATACTAACTCGGACCTCCAAGTTACAATATTTGGCCAATATCATGAGTTCCGATCTTTTTAACGCCTGGAACTGTGCCTTGTTAGGGGACGTCACAAACTTTTCTACGTCAAACACCACGGTGACTATTAGTTAGCACCTGTTAACCTTCACACAAAAATTTCCAAATTTTTAGAAAGCTTTGGGAATGTTCAAAAATTCCAAATTTGGGAATTTTGGGAATGTTAGGGAATTCTATCCTGGACGAGCCCCAAATTTCTGTTATGTGCTCCTCCCCAAACCCTGGTCACGGTGTACCTCCGAGCCCCGAAAGGAGTTACGGCAGAAAGAAGTGCTATTATGTGTGCCAATGACCAATGGTGAAACCACACCAATCAGTTGTTACCAAAAACCAAGTATTGTATTAATGTCACACAAGAATAACAACTTGCACAAGTACAATATAAATTCAATTGCACAACAAAATACCATATAATCTATGATGGTACCACCAGTTTCTTAACTCAATAACTCACGGTGCTCCACGTGAGCGAAATGTAACAACCCCAAAATCACTGCCCCGGCACCAAGCCAAAGTCGATCCACGCTCCAGTGATCACAAGAAAAAGGTCATATTGAGACCAGAATCCAGGACGGCTGACCGTCGACGCTGCCGAAGTGCCGCTGGGTGGGTGTCGGGCCGACGTCTGTCAGGCAAAAGTTCACCCAAAAGGCGACTGGGAATTCACACCTTCCGTTCACCAATGACGCTGGTATGAACGTTCAGCGGCTCCCAAACGGAGAATCGAGAACCAGGATGAAGCCTTTTTGTCAATCTTTTTGAATTTTTGGCAAGCCTGGAGGAATAAAAAAGGAGATTTTGTGCTCACCTGGATTCTGGTGGGATGTAGGCAAGGTACAATTGAAATTGCTATGTCAGGAATACTCGTATGGATCGAGCAAAACACTTGGGGTAGGGATCAAAAGACTGGAAGAGGAACTGCTGCACCTTGAGAAGCACCTGACCACACTTACCTCTACTGAACTGCAGGCATACGAAGAAAAGAAGAGCACCCTTAAAGCATGTAGTTGTGTGAAGACACGAGGGGCGTATGTGCGCTCTCGTTTGCAGTTTATTTCTGAGGATGAATATGTCCTGAATTATCTCAAAGGGGTGGAAAAACGCAAAGGTCAATTCAGGACTATATCGAGTGTTCTCGCAGAAGATGGTCTCTTGCTCAATGGCTCGGAGGGTGTTCAAAAACGAATTAGAGCCTTTTACACTCAGCTGTATTCGGGTAAGAGCACAGATGCAGGTGCAGGTGGCATTTTGTGGAGTAGTCTTCCTGAAGCCTCTGTAGATGACCGGGAGCAGCTGGAGACTCCATTATCTCTGGAAGAATTGAAAACCGACCTGCACAGCCTATCAAGAGATAAATTCCCTGGCATGGATGGCTTATTATGTGAATTCTATACAAAAGTATGGGACTTGGTTGGACCTGATTACCTAAGCGTAGCTCAGGAAGCATGTGATACAGGTATAATGCCCCTTTCTTGGCGTCGAGCGATTCTGGTCTTGATTCCCAAGGAGGGTGACTTGAGAGACTTGAAGAAATACTGCCCTGTGTCTCTGCTGTGTGTGGATTATAAGGTCATGGCTAAAATGTTGTCACTCCGTCTCGGACCAGTCCTGACAAAATTAGTCAGCCCGGACCAATCTTTTGCCATTCCAGGCAGGACAATACATGACAACATATCCCTTGTCAGAGACCTGATACAGTATGCGGACATGACTCGAACTCAAGTCGGATTTCTTTCCTTGGATCAGGAGAAAGCCTTTGACCAGATGAACCATGAGTATCTCTTTGAAACCTTGCTAACTTTTGGGTTGGGGAGGAGATTTGTAGGCATGATTCAGACGTTGTACATGTCGGCAGAATGCCTAGTTAAAGTCAACGGTTTCTTGCTCGCGCCCTTTCCATTTGAGAGAGGAATAAGACAAGGATGTCCCCTATCCGGCCAATTATATTCCCTATGTATCGAACCCTTCCTTTGTTTGATGAGAAGAAGGCTAACTGGCATTGTGGTGCCACACAACAGGGTCAACAGGTTTATTTTTTTTACAAATTATTACGTTATTATTAATTAACGTTATAATTAATTATTTTACAAAAATTTCATTACAAATTATTGATGGACGTCATGTGAAAAGAGGAATAACAGCCCACTTGACTACTGTGCAAGCTTTGTTTACCTTGTACGTTGAGGCTTTCTTCAAAGACAAAGGGGAACTACACCACAAATGCGCTGAAAAGGCTGACAAGCTCAACAAGGCATGCAGAGATAATAATGTTGAGAAAATACAGAGAGCTCATGAAGATATGAAACATACAGTGGATTCACTTGGAATCCTGGATAAGATGAGTGAATTTGATGAAGCTATAGCTAACAGAACACTGGCACGGGCCATCTGCCAGTATATGACGATGGTTTTGGAAATGCTAACGTACATAAGAGCAGTGCAAAGCGGTGACTGGATGCTTCATCTTGATGCAACGGAAACGTGTGTAAAGTACTTCTTTGCCCATGACAAGTTGAACTATGCCCGCTTGCTTTCTGTGTACTTGGCAGACATGAAAGCTTTGGCCAAATCAGATCCAGAAATATGGGCCGAGTTTATGGATGGAAATTGGGTTGTCAACAAGAACATCAACCTATTCTGTGCAATTGGTCCCGATCACGCTCTCGAGCAAGTAAACCGGATGATAGTCAGGTTCACTGTGTATTTTCGTTGGTTTTTCTTGGAGATTTGCAAAACTATACTTTTTGGGAAACTTTATAGTATAACCAATCGGAAAAGTGATGTTTTCATTTGCATGGAAGGTTCCATGGCGGCCATCTTGGATTTTCAAAATGGCCGCGCAAAAAATTGATATTTCTCAATATCTTGGCTTCTAGATGACCTAGGGTCTTAATTTTAACAGCTAAACCTACATTTTCTGGGGCAAGGAATCCAATCGTACCAAGTAAAATAAGCTAAAATAATCATAGAGCCAAATATTATGTTGACGAATGTTTTATTCTGTAGTACAAAGACGATAACCTGCATGGAGAGTTGTGAATTTCAGGAATAGGTAACCTCAAGCATTAATTTTAGGGCAACCTCTTGGATGCTATGTACCTGGACTTCAGCTAAAAATCAGCTTGAATATCATGGCGTAGGAGAACACATCAGATCAAGTATTTATATAGGGACTAATCGATTACAGCGTCTCTGACAATAAACACGTTTACACATCGTCATCACTCTCATCAGACAACATCACATCGTGGGAGTCCTCATCGTTCTGGCACTGGGTGCTGCACTGACAGAGGTCTGTGCATGTTAAGTTCTTTGATCTGCAAGAACATCTGGAAGATGAACAGTCTGCCTTGCATTGACATCTAACCATCTCGATGATGGCCTTGGGGGCTGGGAGGTGGGAGGACCTCAGTTGTGGTGGGCTTGACCTGACCATCTGTGTCCTTGTAGAAGCCACTTTTCAGTGGATCCAGGAACTCCTGCTCAGGGATACTTGCCTGACCCCATACTCTGGCCTGGATGTGGACTCTGAGGATGTGCTGCTTGAGAGCCCCAAGGGTAGGAAGAAGTTTGTCACTTTCTGCCATGTGCTTACAGAAGAGATGCCATCGTAGCTCTGGGATCGTCTCGATGTGAATGCCCTTTGGTGAGTATGCAGCACATACAAATGTAGATAATGTAGAGAGCATATCTTCAGTCACCTCAGTGGCATCTTCAAGCATCTGCAGAGCCTTGATGACATCTTGATGACATTTGATGTAGACTTGCAGCCATGTTGCCTTGCCTATTCTAGAGAATCTCCCAGTATTGTCTGCCCCCGTGAATGCATGGAAGGCGGGCAAAGCCTTCGCTCTTTCGGGACCTAGAGCTGTCCATATTGGCTCTACTTGGACAACTCCAGATGTCATCGAAATTGATGTGTTTCTCAGCAAGAGGTCATAATTTGCTATGACCAGCACTAGTACGTCTGTGTCTGGAGAGAAGAACATGAACTCTGCATCACGTGGGTTCCGATGTGATGCCAGCACTGCCTGTTGGATCATCAGTGTGTCTGCTTCTTCACACACGTGATCATGGATTCCTCACACACGTGTTGACCAAGCTCACGTACCTCACTCATGATGGATTAGGACCTGCAAATACACAAAATCAAAACTACAGCTAGAAGGGTCATATGCAAATTAGAAGAGTCGCGAAATTCTTCCACGAGAATCTAAATGGATTCTCGCGCAGTGTCGCGAACTTCTGGGCCTGGTACCAGATATTCTGCCACTTGTTTCATTGATTTATTTGCTAGCTGTACCATTACATGGGTCTCAACAAATGTATATATTTATTACTGTGTGGGAGCATGAACCTACGCCAAAGACCAATGTCAGGCATAGGACCACGTGGCTAAACTTGCGACAATCCAAAATGCCACAATTATTGCCAATGGGCAAAACATACAGTACTCTGGTCCTCGCTGGACCAGTTGCAACGGTAGTTGTCACTACACTCACTAGGTGGCACTGCAATCACATTACTGCACATCTTATGATTAGTGTGGAGTTTATAATAGGACCAGGCATCATAATAGTGATGTAACAAGTGTAATGGTCTAATGGACAGTGGAAACACGATATATGTATATCAAACTATGGAAAAAATAGTAGGACAAAAGGCATAACTGACCGTAACTGGTCTAGGGATGGGTATATGCCATTTTACTTGGTACGATTGGATTCCTTGCCCCTGAAAATGTAGGTTTAGCTGTTAAAATCAAGACCCTAGGTATTCTAGAAGCCGAGCTATTGAGAAATATCAATTTTTAGCGTGGCCATTTTGAAAATCCAAGATGGCCGCCATGGAACCTTCCGTGCAAATGAAAACATCACTTTTCCGATTAGTTATACAATAAACTTTCCAGAAATGTATAGTTTTGCAAATCTCCAAAGAAAACCAACGAACTTAACAATCTGAACATAGTGAACCTGACTATGATGAAAGTACTTGGTGGACTCATTGGTATTACACTCAGCCCCTTGGCCCGCGCAAAGTTTTTCTTAGTGGCACCAGATCTTGCCCGGCTAGCAAAAGAAGCAGAGGCAATAGCTGTTGTACCAAGAAACCAAACAATGAAGCAGCATCATGAGAATACAGATGCCAAAACCAAACTACAGGTGAAGAATGTAGCTGCACTGAAGGATACTATCAACAAGTTCACAAACCCCTTTACAGATGAATGTGAGCAGTTGATCAATATGGTTACCAAAGCCGTCATGCCAGAGAGAGTCCTACATGACAATTGCAGAAGAACACAGATTGGAGAGGGGTGTTTTGCTCAATTTGTTTCAGATAGAATCACTACAAACAATGTAAACATTTGGGCGCCAATGAAGAAACAGAAGTTGCAGATGTGGTCGTCAAGTGCGATGAAAACTCAGACAAAAATTGAAGACAAAATTGTGGAACTCCAGGAAGATCGGGCACTGTTTGCCCGTTTACTGGTAGTATCCAAAGCAAGAGATATTGACCTTAAGCAAGCTGTTGGTACATATGAATTTTCTGTAGTACCGAGGTCGTTGTTTGCAGCCGATGGTTCACTCCTTCACACCACATCGAAGAGTGACCTGATGTTGATACTAGAAAACCTGCCAAAGGTTGAAGCAGTGACCCAGGAAAATAATAACCAAAGAGTTGATCAAGCTGGAGTCATCTATAAGTGTGTTGCTGTCATCGATGCAATGGCTGATTTACAAACATTGGACAAGCCAGAATGCATCAAAACCTGTCATGACCTAGCAAACCACTTCATTGGACGCCACTGGCAGAAGTATGGTGACTACGACGAGGTACATTTGGTGTTTGAGCGTTATGACACTGGAGAATCTCTGAAAGCTTCAACCCGTGAGAGACGTTTGGGTGGTAACAGGGCAGTGGCGTATCATATTACTGATTCCACATCAATTGGCAAACTAAGCATGCAGCAGTTGCTTGCCCACGTGTCAACGAAAGATGCATTAACCACCTATTTGGCTGAAAAGATACTGCAACATGATGTAACAATGGGCAAGTCCCTTGTGGTTGCCTGGTGGAATAAGGCAAGAGCTACACATAGAGCAGTAGTTGACCTCTCAAGTAGTCAAGAAGAAGCAGATACCAAACTCATTCTGCATTCCATTGATGCTTCTGTAAATGGTGCTACCTCTCTAGACACCCACTCACCAGACACCGATGTGCTTGTACTTGCCATCAGACGATACCCCAGTTTATGTCCAAATACTTCCTTTGTAACAGGGGCTGGTCAAAAACATAGGGTGATACCCCTTGAGCCCATCTACAGTGCCTTGGGTCCAAGGAAAGCTGCAGTTCTACCGGGATTTCATGCACTATCAGGAGCAGATGTCACAGGAAAATTTGCTGGAAAAGGAAAGAATAAATTCTGGAAAGTACTGCAGGAACTTGATCCAACTGACGAGATAGTAAATGCCCTTGTACAGCTAGGAACAACAGATGAACTACCTAACACTTTGTTTGCTGCAATTGAATCATTTGTATGCAAGTTGTATCTCCCTAACACAGAGCTGTTGAATGTAGCTGATGTAATGTGGTGGTTATTCAAGAAGAAGCAAGCTCAATCAGAAGGTTTACCTCCAACCCAAGCTGCACTGCGTAATGCCATCTTGAGAGCGCACTACCAGGCCATGATTTGGAATAATGACATCATTGCAAATCCAGACCTACCAGAACCGCTGGAATGTGGTTGGAATTTGGTACATGGCCGATATAAACCAGTCATGACAACCTTGCCGCCTGCTCCGCAAGCAGTAATTGATCTGGTGAAATGTTCCTGTGCAAAGACACGATGTTCAAGTAATCGCTGCAAATGCAGAAGGAATGGATTGAAATTCACAGATCTTTGTAGCTGTAGTGAGGACTCAGAATCATGTGACAACTCAGAAGACACAGTTCTCTCAGATGATGAAGAGGAGGATAGTGATAGTGAAGATGAGTTATTTTAACTTCCACAAGGATTGGAGCAGGCAATAAACTCTGGCAACCAACCACACAACTAGCATGTAGTATGGACAATGTACCACTGACTCAAAAGGATGAAATATTGATGTCATATTGGCAGTCATTTTGAATTTTCATATATTCATTCCTTGACTTGATAAGTGTATGTTCAACTACTAAACTTAGCCTAACCTCACAGAACATTCATGGCCTTATAGCAACAATAGGCCTTAATACGTCAATTTTGGTACCTATTTAACACATTCATATAGGTGGGATCTTCTAATCATAAAAATCCTACGGGATTGCATAGTCTCCCTGACTAGACGCACCGCGGAGCGAAAGGGGGACTATGGTTTTCCCTTCCGTCCGTGCGTGCGTCCGAGCGTGCGTGCGTGCGTAAGCGAAGGACCGAATTCTAATTTGGTGTGTGGGTGCAACCCACGTCAAAATCCAAGATGGCCGCCGCCATGTATGTCTGAACCTTGTGAGCGGAATATCTTGAAAAATAAGCGAAGTACCAACTTCTATTCTGGTGTGTGGGTGTATCTAGGCATAAGGAAGAACGCTATTAAGTGGGTCGCCACGTCAAAATCGAAGATGGCCGCCGCCATGTATATCTGAACCTTGAGCGGAATATCTTGAAAAATAAGTGAAGTACCAACTTCTAATCTGGTGTGTGGGTGTATCTAGGCATAAGGAAGAAAGCTATTGAAAATTGGGTCGCCACGGCAAAATCCAAGATGGCCGCCACCATATATGTCTGAACATTGTGAGCGGAATATCTTGAAAAATAAGCGAAGTACCAACTTCAAATCTGGTGTGTGGGTGTATCTAGGCATACGGAAGAACGCTATTGAAAATTGGGTCGCCATGTCAAAATCCAAGATGGCCGCCGCCATGTATGTCTGAACCTTGTGAGCGTAATATCTTGAAAAATAAGCGAAGTACCAACTTCTAATCTAGTGTGTGGGTGTGTCTAGGCATAAGGAAGTACGCTATTGAAAATTGGGTCGCCACATCAAAATCCAAGATGGCCACCACCATATATGTCTGAACCTTGTGAGTGGAATATCTTGAAAAATAAACGAACTACTAACTTCTAATCTGGTGTGTGGGTGTATCTAGGCATAAGGAAGAAGGCTATTGAAAATTGTGTCGCCACGTCAAAATTCAAGATGGCCGCCTTGCGTCTTCCACTTTGTCAACTCACATCACTTCAACGACGGGGGACCGAGGCATAACGCTTGTTGCTCATTAATTCACAATTGAAACACTCGAGAGGAAAAATACAGGTGAAGACTTCAACACTAGAACACAAGCACCTTTTGGCACTTTCAAAACCCTCCGTTTAGCACGACACGGGTTGTGTACAAGGGTGGTGTACAAGGGTGGTGTACAAGGGTGGTGTACAAGGGTGGTGTTCAAGGGTGGTGTTCAAGGGTGGTGTTCAAGGGTGGAGTACAAGGGTGGTGTACAAGGGTGGTGTACACGGGTGGTGTACAAGGGTGGTGTACAAGGGAGGTGTACACGGTGGTGTACACGGGCGGTGTACAAGGGCGGTGTACACTCGTGCTAAATTTCCAGAATTTTTTAACCGATCATTAAAATCATGATTTTATTTCGATTGAATTGTTACTTGAACAATGCGTGCGGTGTCGTGTTGTATGAACTCTGTAGTGTTCTTCTATTATGTTCCTGTCCGTTATGTTCTCACGCTTCTATGAGCCTCGACTTTGTATACAGTACAAGAAAGAGTAGGTGAGTTTATCGCTATCACCCTGAAAAAGATGCAACTCCTGCTTATATTGTTACGTGCTCCTCCCCGACCCCATGGTCACGGTGTACCTCTGAGCCCCGAGAGGAGTCACGGCAGAAAAATGTGTTATTCTGCATGTCAAAGATCAATAGTGAAGCCACACCAATTGTTACCAACAAACAAATATTGTATTAAGATCACACATGAACAACAGTACAACAATAATCGTAATCAAAAGTACAATCAATATATCCTATGATGGTACCATCAGTTTCGTAACATATAACTCACTGTGCTCCAAGTGAGTGAACCAAGAACATTCCCAATGTCTCTTTCCCGGCTTCAAACCCAAAGTTGTTGATTCCGGCTTCAAGCCAAAGTCGATCCTGGCTTCAAGCCAAAGTCGATCCGCTCCAGCGATTGTCAGAACGATGTCTAATCGAGACCAGAATCCCGTTCGGATGATAGTCACAGTCACGCGGCCAAAGCTGCGTAAAGGCGCCCTCAAGGCGACTGGGAAATCCAAAGGCGCCCTCCAGGCGACTGGGAAATCACACCCTCGGGTATGGACGTTCCACGGCTCACAGTCGGCGAACCACAAATTAATCTTCAAAAGCCACGTTGCACACACACACACCAGATACATCTGAATCCGGTGAAAACGGCTGACGAAGCAAAGAAACCTTGCTCGACGTGCAAAGCGTGCGAGTCAAAAAGGCCGACGGCCCGTTCTCGAGACGTAACGGCCCTTCGATGATTCTCTTCGGAATCAATCGCAAAACCTGACACGCAGGATGATCTGTCACAGCGATAACAACTCTGTCGCAGGAATCCCTTTCCTGGGAAACCCAACGTGACTGTCATTCGCCAATGTTCGCTCCAGACCACAAAACCTATGCTTCTTCTCCGACTCCACTCGCTCCGCCTTCTTTTTCTCCCCTTCCTCTTCTTCTTCGTCCGGTGCCGGTTTCATTTAAAACATTAACCTTTTTACCTTTTGACAATAATAATATAATTGCTATTTCCCTCAAACAACAATAATAATAATACATGGAATCAAAAATGTTTACAGTGGATGAAAACCACAACAACGGAAGTGACGAATCCGTAACAATATCACCTGCATTCTAACGCCAGGTTTGGCCAAAGGGTTCGTGAAAGACGAGCCAAATTTACCCATTGGCTGAAACCCTGAGATTGTTGGATCACTTGCAGCGTAGTGGTAGTGGTAGTAGTGGTAGTAGTAGTATTAGGGTAGGTGCTAGTAGTAGTGGTAGTCGTAGTAAGGTATAGGTGGTTGTGGGTAGTAGTAGTAGTAGTAGTAGTAGTAGTAGTAGTAGTAGTAGTGCTCGTAGTAGTAAGGTATATGTGGTTGTGGGTAGTAGTCATAGTATAGGTTGTAGTAATAGTGTTAGTAGTGATGATAGTAGTAGTAATAGTCATAGTATAGGTAGTAGTTATAGGTGTAGTCGTTGTATAGGTAGTAGTAGTAGTGGTTGTAGTAATAAGGTATAGGTGGTTATGGGTAGTAGTAGTAGTATAGGTAGTAGTGATAGTAGTAGTAATATAGGCAGTAGTGGTAGTAGTAGTAATAGTATAGGTAGTAGTACTAGTTGCAGTAATGGTAGTAGTAGTTATATAGGTAGTAGTAGTAGTAGGTGCAGTAATAGTGGTAGAAGTAGTCATAGTATATGTAGTAGTAATAGTGTTAGTAGTAGTAGTAGTATAGGTCGTAATGGTAGTAGTCGTCATAGTATAGGTAGTAGTAAGTATTGGTAGTAATAGTGGGAGTAGTAGTAGTAGTCGTCGTAGTATTATATGTAGTGTAGTAGTAGTGGTAGTATAAGGATAGGTGGTAGTAGTAGTAGTAATGGTAGTTCTCGTAGTATTAGTCATAGTAGTAGTCAAAGTATTGGTAGTAGTAGTAGTAGTAGTAGTAGTAGTGTATAAATGGTGGGTAGTCGTAATAGTAGTAGTAGTGGTAGTTGTAGTAGGGTATAAGTGGTAGTGGTGGGTAGTAGTAATAGTAATAGTAGTAATAGTAGTAGTAGTCAAAGTATAGGTAGTAGTCGTGGTAGTTGTAGTAGGGTATAAGTGGTGTTGGTGGGTAGTTGTAATAGTAGTAGTAATAGTAATAGTCAAAGTATAGGTAGTAGTAGTAGTGGTAGTTGTAGGGTATAATATTGGAGGTGGTGGGTCATAGTAGGAGTAGTAGTAGGCTACTAGTCGCGTGCCATATCTGCAAATATCACCGGGCAGTTCCATATGCTTTTTAGGAAGGCAATTTATGACGTCACGGAGATTTCGGAAACGTCCGAGCTTTCTCACACGGGGCAGGTATTAACCAGACTCGATGCTCCGATTCTGGGAGGTCCCAGTTCTGGGTCGGCGGTTCGAACCCCAGCCGAGCCATGCAGAAGATGTTTAAATGGTACGTGTTGCTTCCTTGATTAATGTTCAGCGTTTAAACGGATCGAGCATGGACAAACAACCATAGGTTGGCAACCATTGTGCATGCATGATGGCCCGAATGACCTCCTCCTCCTCCTCCTCCTGCATTCAAGTTCCTGTAAGTTGTAAGGAAACGTCTTGAGAACGAATCCAGACTTAATTCACAATAACCAGTCGTTGAGAATCCGTTCGCACACTTAAAATAATACTGCAACGTCGGAATTTATATTACAAATAAAAAGGGGGAAACTAATGATTCATAAAACTCGTCAATTAAAGAAACACCAAAAGGATAACAACTAAATGGTATTCATAGAATACTTACCGGATACCCCGCACAGTCGACTTCGTGCGAACCAACTGTTTTACTTACATGTTTTTTTTTATCCCATGTGGTTACCAGATCACGTGAACGATGACGTCATAAATTTACATTCTCCAATACAATTGTCGCGTCGATCACGCTCAACAAATTTAAAACTGATCGGACGAAGCGTTGTACTTGTCGAATTATGACGTCTATACGGAAGCGGAAGCACTCATTTATCAACGAAACTGAAAATCACATATTTGAACAACGAAATGGAAAATCACGTCTTTTAACAATGAAACTGAAAATCACAAATTTTAACAACTAAATGAAAAATCACGTCTTTTAACAACAAAAACGAAAATCACGTATTTAACCAGAAACGGAAAATCACGTCTTTTAACAACAAAAATGAAAATCACGTATTTAACCAAGAAACAGAAAATCACGTCTTTTAACAACAAAAATGAAAATCACGTATTTAACCAAGAAACAGAAAATCACGTCTTTTAACAACAAAAATGAAAACCACGTATTTAACCAAGAAACAGAAAATCACGTCTTTTAACAACAAAAATGAAAACCACGTATTTAACCAAGAAACAGAAAATCACGTCTTTTAACAACAAAAATGAAAACCACGTATTTAACCAAGAAACAGAAAATCACGTCTTTTGACCAAGAAACAGAAAAATCACGTGTTTTAAGAACGAAACTGAAAATCACACATTTTAACAACAAAACTGAAAATCACGTCTTTTAACAACAAAACTGAAAATCACGCCATTTAACAACGAAACAGAAAATCACGTCTTTTAACCAAGAAACAGAAAATCACGTCTTTTAAGAATGAAACAGAAAATCACACATTTTAACAACAAAACTGAAAATCACGTCTTTTAACAACAAAACTGAAAATCACGCCATTTAACAACGAAACAGAAAATCACGTCTTTTAACCAAGAAACAGAAAATCACGTCTTTTAACAACGAAACTGAAAATCACATATTTGAACAACGAAATGGAAAATCACGTCTTTTAACAATGAAACTGAAAATCACAAATTTTAACAACTAAATGGCAAATCACGCCATTTAACAACGAAACAGAAAATCACGTCTTTTAACAACAAAAATGAAAATCACGTATTTAACCAAGAAACGGAAAATCATGTCTTTTGACAACAAAAATGAAAATCACGTATTTAACCAAGAAACAGAAAATCACGTCTTTTAACAACAAAAATGAAAATCACGTATTTAACCAAGAAACAGAAAATCATGTCTTTTGACAACAAAAACGAAAATCACGTATTTAACCAGAAACGGAAAATCACGTCTTTTAACAACAAAAATGAAAATCACGTATTTAACCAAGAAACAGAAAATCACGTCTTTTAACAACAAAAATGAAAATCATGTATTTAACCAAGAAACAGAAAATCAAGTCTTTTAACAACAAAAATGAAAATCACGTATTTAACCAAGAAACAGAAAATCACGTCTTTTAACAACAAAAATGAAAATCACGTATTTAACCAAGAAACAGAAAATCACGTCTTTTGACCAAGAAACAGAAAAATCACGTGTTTTAAGAACGAAACTGAAAATCACACATTTTAACAACAAAACTGAAAATCACGTCTTTTCACAACAAAACTGAAAATCACGTCTTTTAACAACAAAACTGAAAATCACGCCATTTAACAACGAAACAGAAAATCACGTCTTTTGACCAAGAAACAGAAAAATCACGTGTTTTAAGAACGAAACTGAAAATCACACATTTTAACAACAAAACTGAAAATCACGTCTTTTAACAACAAAACTGAAAATCACGCCATTTAACAACGAAACAGAAAATCACGTCTTTTAACCAAGAAACAGAAAATCACGTCTTTTAAGAATGAAACAGAAAATCACACATTTTAACAACAAAACTGAAAATCACGTCTTTTAACAACAAAACTGAAAATCGCGCCATTTAACAACGAAACAGGAAATCACGTCTTTTAACCAAGAAACAGAAAATCACGTCTTTTAAGAACGAAACAGAAAATCACACATTTTAACAACAAAACTGAAAATCACGTCTTTTAACAACAAAACTGAAAATCACGTCTTTTAACAACAAAACTGAAAATCACGCCATTTAACAACGAAACAGAAAATCACGTCTTTTAACCAAGAAACAGAAAATCACGTATTTTAAAAACGAAACTGAAAATCACGTCTTGTAACAACGAAACAGAAAATCACGTCTTTTAAGAATGAAACTGAAAATCAAGTTTTTTAACAACGAAACTGAAAATCACGTCATTTACCAACGAAACTGAAAATCACGTAATTTAACAATGAAAATGAAAATCACATATTTTAACAACAAAACTGAAAATCATGTCTTTTAACAACGAAACTGAAAATCATGTCTTTTAACAACGAAACTGAAAATCACGTCTTTTAACAACGAAAATGAAAATCACATCTTTTAACTAAAAGACAGAAAATCACGTCTTTTAATCAAGAAACAGAAAATCACGTATTTTAACAACGAAACTGAAAATCACGTCTTTTAACAACGAAACTGAAAATCACGTCTTTTAACAACGAAACTGAAAATCACGTCTTTTAACAACGAAACTGAAAATCACGTGATTTAACAACGAAAATGAAAATCACATCTTTTAACTAAAAGACAGAAAATCACGTCTTTTAATCAAGAAACAGAAAATCCTGTCTTTTAGGAATGAAACAGAAAATCACGTCTTTTAACAACGAAACTGAAAATCACGTATTTTAACAACGAAACTGAAAATCACGTCTTTTAACAACGAAACTGAAAATCACGTCTTTTAACAACGAAACTGAAAATCACGTCTTTTAACAACGAAACTGAAAATCACGTGATTTAACGAAACATGTATGACCGATTTCAACAAAACCGAAACCACGTCTTTTAGCGAAACCTAAAAGAGAACAAAACAAAACAAATTTCCGAGTTTGGTAAACGAAATCTGAAGGCAGAGGTTAAAGTAGGAGACGTAAACCGCCATCCACTACTTCCTCTAACTAAGACCGTCACTAACTAATTCTTTACCATGTCGTCCCATCTCCTATGGAGTAGCTAACTAAGTTAGTTTGAAAAGATTAGTTATCGTTGAATGTGAGAAGGAATTGCCAAAGAAGAAGATGAAGAATAGATGTCGGGCTGAGTGAGTGGAGATCGAGTGAAGAGGGACGAAGAGCCCGTATCTGGGGAAATCTGGAAAAATCTGGAAAGTCTGGAAAATCTGGAAAATTTTGGGAAAATCTGGGATGTCGGTATTTCGATGGCATAACAACTACATAAGGCGACGGGACAACGACCGAAAGCATAACACGTATGTTGCGTTTGTTGTCCCTAATCGTATCCAAACAAAGACGTTCACTTGAAACATTCAAACTACCTGTTTACAGTGCACAGTGTACGACTACCCAGGGAGCAAGCACTCGATAGCGATTCAGTGAGCGCAACCTGATGTGGAATTGGAAGCTCCATGAAACACAGACCGCAATCCCGGCAGCGATGAGTAATTTGTTCAGGATGCCGGCGATAACCTGCCTACTCTTCCATTGACGAGGATGTAATTTATATAAGATGTTGGGGGGAAACGAATGGGGGATTTGGGTGGGAGGAGCTAAGAGTCGGTTTGGTCCTAATCCAATGGGAATGCGTTGATTATGATTGCAGGGTGGGAAAGGTCAGAGGTTGCGAAGGTGGAGGCTGGGGCGGCATCGTAGCGGCCACGTTCGTCCATCTGCTCGCGATCGGCCGAAGACCGCTGGGCTGGGTCCGGTCGCCATTGAATCTTGCTGACCAGGTATATATTACGTGTTGTTATTATTAAGAACCCTCCATCATGTCGAGTCTGTCCATCAAGGCAGACGCAGCTAATGAGCTCCAGCTCATTTACGAGTCGTACTCGGAGGCGGCGGCGGTGGCGGCGGCGGCGGCTCAATCGCCGGGGATAAGACCGTACATGGAGCAGACGGTGCAGCAGAGGACGAGCGGCGTGTACGGCGCTCCGGGACAACCTGCGGGACACGGCCACGTGCACCTGGTCCCGTTTTCGCCGCTCACCGTCGGCTATTCGGGGGAGCTGTACGAGCCGAGCCTGCAGTACCAATCGAGGGGTCACGGCACCGTGCCCGGCACGGCCTGGTACGCGTACCCGGGTCCGAGCGCCCCGGGCTCCGAGGCCGCGCAGGCGGCCGCGTCGTGGGCGGCGGCGAGAGGGGTCGAGATCAAGTGCGAGGAAGGGGTCGCGGAGCACGTGCAGTCGGAGGCGAAACGGATCCGATACCAGGACTTGAAGTGCGGCGCTCTGTACGGATCTGGATACGTGCTCCCGAACGCGGTCGTGCACGGAGGGCAGCAGCACAATCAGACGCATTCACTTTCGCACCTGAACCTGCACCCGCACCTGCAACCCAACTCGCACCTGCAACTGAGCTCGCACCTGCAACTGAGCTCGCATCTGCAACTGAGCTCGCACCCGCAACCCAACTCGCACCCGCAACCCAACTCGCACCAGCAACCCAACTCGCACCAGCAACCGAACTCGCACCTGCAACCCAACTCGCAGCTGCAACCCAACTCGCACCTGCAACCCAACTCTCACCTGCAACCCAACTCTCACCTGCAACCCAACTCTCACCTGCAACCAAACTCGCACCTGCAACCCAACTCGCACCTGCAACCCAACTCGCACCTGCAACCCAACTCTCACCTGCAACCCAACTCTCACCTGCAACCCAACTCGCACCTGCAACCAAACTCGCACCTGCAACTCAACTCGCACCTGCAACTCAACTCGCACCTGCAACTCAACTCGCACCTGCAACTCAACTCGCACCTGCAACCTAACTCGCACCTGCAACCCAACTCGCACCTGCAATCGAGCTTGCACCTGCAATCGAGTCCACAACTGAGTCCGCACTCGCAGCAAAACCCGCACTCGCTGCTCAACGTGCACTCACAGACGTATCCGCACTCGCATTCGCCTGCGCCCACACCACTTGCAGCCGCACTCGTGAGCAGGCAGAGCCCCGGAGCATCTTCAGGAGCCGAGGATGGAGGATGTACCAGAGAAAGGAGCAGGAACAGCGACCACGACATGAGCAGTGGAGATGAAGTAAGATGGACTCCCCTACACTCCCCCTTACAATCCCCTACATGCCCCCCATGCAATCTCCTACACGCCCCCATACAATCCCCTACACACCCCCATACAATCCCCTACACTCCCCCATACAATCGCCTACACTCCCCCATACAATCCCCTACACTCCCCCATACAATCCCCTACACTCCCCCATACAATCCCCTACACTCCCCCGTACAATCCCCGACACTCTCCCTTCGATTTCATCCTTGTATTACATAATAACTCATTTTTAAGGAATGTTTGACCGCTCCTTCCCGTAACAATCTCACATTCAGCCACCCACCCCCAATGTGTAGTATGTATTATATAGACAAACCACTGTCGGTCTGTCCAGTCGTGTCCCAGGTAACGAAGAAACCGAGTCCTTTCTTGTTTATAAACTTTTACTGAAACTCCTGGAGAAATAACTTTACAATCAACATAATCGTTTGAGTCGTTAAAGTTAACGCTTGTTCGGAGAAAAGTCGTTAGACGTTCATTCTTAACTTGTACGTTCAGTCGGTCAAAAGGGTGTGTGTCAACAAGCCGGGTCAAGGTGTCATGGTGGTCACCGTCTCGTGCAAGTCACTCCCGGCACTTGTATGGGACATGTGGAAGGAGTTGTGGCGGTAGTCGGATTGGTAGAAAGTGCGATTCAAATGGGGAAATTGTCCGCAAAGCGGTGTCTCACCGTTTTCAGCCGACAGACGGTGCCTCTTCTACATCACGTGGGTAAACAACGTCCAAAGTGAAACGTTTTTTCAGGCAAAATGAAACGTCTTGGCTCTTACACGAGCCTCGACTCGACCCCTCCCCCCAAAAAAATATATATATATAACAAACCCCAAAAAATTAAATAAAACAAACAAAAAAATTTTTAAAAAAAGTTTTCAATCGGGTTCTCGTCAAGGAGTCGTGCATCCATCGTTACACGTTGTTTTCCACTACTCCACCCCTTAATCCGTCTTTAACGTTTTTTGAGTGATGATCACAACAACAAAAAAACCTGCGGTAAAGTTTTTACATTGATTCTTGTCTGGTGAGCGTATAACTATGAAGGCAGGCTCGGATTATTTAACGAAAAATCGTTTCAAACTTCGTGTTTGGCTCTCATTCAATGTTACTTTAACTATTCATCCTCATCCTGGTATTCTGCACTTTCACAAAAATGAAAAAATTTAACTCCAAATTACGTGAAACAGGGAATAACTAGAACGGCACTCAGTAGAGAGCACACCTCCACCTGGTTGGCCATATCTTCCAATGGTGAAGAATCACTTAAAAAATTATACTAGCCGGATCCGGATCTTCACCAAATTCGAATCGGTTCTTCCTTGTCACACACACACCCTGTCCGACAAGTTTCGTCCAAATCTGTCCACAACTTTTTGAGATATCCTGCTATGTATCGTTTTTGGCCCTTTCTCCCAATGGTGAAGAATCACTTTAAAAAAATTAAAAAAATTCTCCTATCCGAATCCTTATTCAGATCTGCACCAAAATGGAATCGATTCGTCCTTGTCACACACCCAACGTGTCCACCAAGTCTCGTTGAAATCCATCCATAACTTTTGGAGATATCCTGCTATGTATCGTTTTTGGTCCCATCTCCCAATGGTGAAGAATCACTTAAAAAAATAAAATAATTCTCATATCCAAATCCATATTCAGATCTTCACCAAAATCGAATCTATTTGTCCTTGTCAGACACCCAACCGGTCCACCAAGTTTCGTCCAAATCCGTCTGCAACTTTTTGAGATATCCTGCTATATATCGTTTTTGGCCCCATCTCCCAATGGTGAAGAATCACTTAAAAAATAAAATAATTCTCATATCCGAATCCATATTCAGATCTTCACCAAAATCGAATCTATTTGTCCTTGTCAGACACCCAACCGGTCCACCAAGTTTCGTCCAAATCCGTCTGCAACTTTTTGAGATATCCTGCTATGTATCGTTTTTGGTCCCATCTCCCAATGGTGAAGAATCACTTAAAAAATAAAATAATTCTCATATCCGAATCCATATTCAGATCTTCACCAAAATCGAATCTATTTGTCCTTGTCAGACACCCAACCGGTCCACCAAGTTTCGTCCAAATCCGTCCACAACCTTTTGAGATATCCTGCTATATATAGTTTTTGGCCCCATCTCCCAATAGTGAAGAATCACTTTAATAATTCTAGTATCCGAATCCGAATCTTCACCAAAATCTAACCATTTCGTCCTTGTCACATACGCTACATCTCTGCCAAATTTCGTCCGAATCCGTCTCCAACTTTTTGAGATATTCTGTTCACAAACGGACAGACAGGGGTGAAAACATAACCTCCATCCACGTTTGGTAGCAGAGGTAATTTAAAAAAAATCCTCGTATCCGGATCCAGATTTGGTTCTTTATCAAAATCCATTGAATTTGTCCTTGTCACACACCCAAACTGTCCACCAAGTTTAGTCCAAATCCGTCCACAACCTTTTGAGATATCCTGCTCGGTCAAACAAACGGACAAGAGTGAAAACATAACCACCGTCCACCTTCGTTGGCAGAGGTAACAAAATGGTAAACTAACAAAAACAAACCTGGATCCACTTTGACCCCAGGTAAACCCCCTTTGTACCCCGTACAAAGGCAATTTGTATTTGAGTATATGAATGAATGAATAATCGTTTTAAGGCCATTTTTCCCTGCTAGAGCGGGGGTTATCCTTGCGGGCCCCATGGCAATCATGGTTCCCTTTTTGAGGCAATGTTTTTTTTATGGCCGGATGCCCTTCCTGACGCCAACCCTTGGTCACGCTTGGTCATTTGAGTGTTCAAGTATATAACTTAAATGAAATTTAAAAAAGATTGTAAAAGTCATACAAGTCAGGAGACAACGATGGTTCACGAGCGAGCAGTATTCAATGACAAAGGACGGACTATAACCGAAACAGGCCTGGACAGGCCAGGCCCGGAAATGTCAAAACGAAGGTTACTGACCTTGAAATGAGATAGAAGATAATGTATAATCAGTTATGAGGTTAGTTAGCTACACAATACCGAAAATTCGGTTCGATTCCGACAACTTTGAAAATTTGACCTTTGTGACCTTGAAATGTCAAAACGAAGGTTAGACCTTGAAATGATAGAAAAGAATGTATAATCGGTTATGAGGTTAGTTAGCTACACAATACCGAAAATTCGGTTAGATTCCGACGACTTTGAAACTTTGACCTTTGTGACCTTCAAAGGTCAAAGGTCGAGGATTCTGAAATTTGTTGGAAAACTTGTATTTCATGATGTATGTGATAATATAAAAACATGTACGACATTTCACCCGACCAGGATGCCAACAATGTAATTTAAAACCATCAAAAATCGACTTTTCTAAATTTCGTGACCTTATGACCTTGACCTTGGGGCGAAAATGAAAAATCGAGCTCCGTGGGGCTAGACACATGACATTGGCCTAACCAAATACCGAAACCCCTGTCAGATTCCACCAACTCCCTTGGAGAAGATGTAGCTTGAACTTGATTACCCCCTAAAAAGACATCTTTTTCAGGCGTCGCTCCGCCCACAATGGGCGCAATACGCCCACTCTAGGCAGGACATAACTAGATGATGATATCAACTTCCCACCCAAGTTTCATCAAGATCGATAGAAATCATCGGGTAGTTATGCTGCGGAAAGACAGACAGACACACAGACAGACGCACACACATGACGAATATAGTGGTCACTCTGTTTGATAACTCGTGAACCAATAAATCAATTAATTCTGAAAGTCTACCACCATTGACGTAGTGTCTGTTACATCACCCTAATTTTAATTCTCCGAGTACTGAGGTCTGTACAGTAGTTACCAAGCCGCGAGCTAGGCGCTTTCCAAGGCAGCCATTCCTTCACAGTTTTGAATGTAGTGCTTGCTTGAATGATTGAGCCACTTGGGGAGCGCTCTACAAGAAACTCGGTAGCTGAACGCATCTCTGCAAAACTGGAGGTTCTTGGAAGTATAATGAAGGTGATTGTGTGGAATTATGGTAAAATAAAGGTTTAAAGAGGTTTAACGACTTGTAATTAAAAACAATTATGGGTTTTACTGCCATTTTACCCAGCGTCAATTACATCACCCTATCTAACACGTTACATTCGTTATTCGTGCCTGTTATAAATGTCCCTTATGAGGCCCTAAAAAAGGCAAGTTTTTATTTTTATTTTGAATGATTTTTCACTTTCACTCTCAAGCAGGCAGACAGCTTAAAAAAAACTAGAAAAGCGCTCGGTAGAGAGCATACCTCTGCCAGGCTTAACGGTTGACGTCTTGCATCCCCTGGATCTGGTTCTGGATCTGGACCTGACCCAAAATTTAATTGGCTTGTTGTTGTCGTTTAACAAACTCATCCCCTAGTTTTGTCATAATCTGTCCACAATTTTTTGAAACATCATGTTATATGTTGTTTTTGGCCCTATCATTCAATGGTTAAGAATCAATTGAAAAAAAAAAATATATAAATATCTCGTATCCAGATCTTCACCAAAACCAAATTTCTTCCTTGTCACACACACAACATCTCCACCAAATATCGTCAGAATCTATCCACAACTTTTTGACATATCCTGCTATATATCGGTCCGATCTATCCTATAGCCCTAGCCCCTATCTCTCAATGGTGAAGAATCACTTCGAAAATTAAATAATTCTTGTATCCGAATCCATATTCAGATCTTCACCAACATCGAATCGATTCGTCCTTGTCACACACCCAACCTCTGCACCAAGTTTCGTCCAAATCTGTCCTTAACCTTTTGAGATATCGTGCTATATATCAGTTTTAGCCCCATCTCTCAATGGTGAAGAATCACTTTAAAAAATTCTCTGATCCAGATCCAGATCTGAATCTTCACCAAAATCGAATAATTTCTTCCTTGTCACATACTCAACCTATCCACTAAATTTAGTTCAAATCCTTGTGCAACTTTTTGAGATATCCTATTCACGGACAGACAGACGGGGTGAAAAGTAACCTCCATCCACCTGCAGTGGTGAAGGTAAAAATTTCTCGCTCTTTGCGCATGTGCGGTCGGCATGAAGTCAAATCATGGTACGTTAATACGACAGACTTGTCTTCTTATTCATTTTCCGATTAGTGTTCAAAGTTTAACATTTGATTTGAGTTAGTTGTTCCTCGATCACAAACTGATGATCATAAACTGGTAAGACGGACGGACGGACGGACGGACGGACTTGAAGCATTTGCTTAACCCCCACTTTTCACTTTGCGTTCGCAGGATAGTTATCCTGTCCATGGGCAGATTTGTTTATTACTTTAATTTAATTCCATTCTCCGACTTGATTTGATTTTAATTTATTTTAACTATTAAAGACTATTTCTGGCAGGATGGCCTAGATGTACACACCCTCGCCTCTAAGCTGTCGATCCTGGGTTTGAACCCCGATCCATCTATAAACTCTCATCCGAGTGTTTCACGGGAAGGGTGATTCATCAATGTGTGTGCCATCCATCAGGGACGTTAAACTTGGTGTTATGTCTGTTGATGGATGTTAAATATCTTTCGCAGCTGTCATTCTCGTGAGTTGTCGCCAACATTCTGAACAAATTATATATTGATGCCCAATTCACTCACCTAACTCCAGGCCTGTCCAGTGAGTTCACAAAACACTTGGGTGAAAACCTTTCCATGGACATTCCCACATTCCCAATTATAATTTGGGGCTTTAAAATTTATTTTCTGTATTTATTTTTAAATATTCAAAACGGAAAAAGTTTTCAATCTTTAATTGGCGATGCTGATAAATCAGAATAATATACTCACAGCCATTTCAATTCTGGGATCAAACTTTGTGACTGCTAGCAAGGGGTGCTTGGTGGGGGAGACGGCTTAATTACTAGATCCATACATACATACATACATACATGTGCAGTAAATGAGGAATATTAATAGATATGGTAGTAGGGGAGGAGGTGTAAGCAGGCAGCACAGTGCCAGGAAGCCATGTGTAAAGCTAACGAGGGTTAGGGTTGTAGTCGTAGGGGGATCAATTACAAACCGCAGGAGGTAGTGCTATCACTGTATATCAGGAATTTATTGAGGCCTCATCTAGAATAGTGTGAACAGTTTTTGTCTCCACGTCTGAGGAAGCACATAGCTGTGCATAGAGATGGTTAGCGGAGGGGTACTAGATTGATTTTGGGGCTATCTAGACTATGCTATGAAGAAGAGACAGGACTTTACACATTGAAAAGGAGGCGATTATGAGGGGGATATAATAGAGATGCTCGAGATAACGAAGGGTATAGAAAAAAATAAGTGCACAATATTTTCTCGGCATAATATACACGGACAAAACAAGGGGTCCCAGTTTGAGAGTAAAGAGGAGAGTTGGGCTGGTAGTTATGGCAGGGTTCTTTCATTAGGCCAGAGAGTGGTGAAGGCATGGAATGGTCTTCCTGCAAGGATAGTGGCAGTAGAGTCAGTGGGAAGTTTTAAAATCGAGTTGGAAAAGTATCTGTATGTAGTGGGATTGGGGAGTACAAAGATGTTAGCATGATGGTGCAGGCTTGATGGGCCTACAGGTCTCTTCCTGTGTTGAAGTTCCTTGTAAAATCCCTGACTCCCTAACTGTAGACAGTGAGGACAAAACAAATCGTGTCCCATTTGTAATGGGACACAATTTGTTTTGTCTTTCCTGATATACAGATAGGGGGTCTTGTCAAGAATTTTGAAAGGAAGTTCAGCGCAAACAGACAATTTTAAGCGTTATGTTGAACTGATGAGTTATAATAAGGATGAATCATATTTGAAGCTGTGCTATGTTCTCTGTTTGTGGCTTTTTGAACCATCGCCCATAACGCTTGATTCACGCTGCGAGACCCATAAAGTTAGGGGTTGCGATATAGTGCGACGTGATTGTGACATCACTGGTATTACTATAGGTTGGAGAATTGATCAATTTCATCTACTATATAAGAGAGCCCTTGGTCTGTGTGTCACCATTATTCTCAGAGATGGCTGAACGGATCTTCGTCAAACTTTCCGAGGTTCGTCAGTGAGTGCCTGGGAGTGTTTTCGGAAAGAAAGAGAAAAAAAAGTTCGGGTTTTTGGGGATTTAAAAAAAAATCGCTCTATTGTGCCCAAGCCTTTTTGATTGATGACAGTTATATACAAGTACACATTCGCATAAATAAATACAAAACAATTACCAGACATTTGAACACAAATAAGCAAACGATTCCGGAAGCGGTCGAAGTTGGTGGTAAGGCTTCTTCTTCTTCCTGAACGTCATCACACTTAACTCAGAAACGTGATGAACGGCACATGCATCAGCATATAAAAAAAAAAAAAAACCCACCTTTAGGCTGCTGGGCCATAGAAGTTCACGGTTCACGTTTCACGGTTCACGTTCACGTGAACAATCGGACCCTGGGCCATAGGATTTCACGCTTGGCTGTTCACGTGTTGCGCGCCAGTTCTGCTTTGGCCGAGTAACCGTCAACATGGACTCTTCGGATGAAGAAGATTGCCTCATTCTGCTTCTACTAAGACGGAGGAAGAGAAAAAGGCACAGAATTTGGAGCCGAGAGCACTTCCTTCTGAGAGAAACCCGTGGTGAATTCCACCGAACATTCCGTTATCTGCTTGACAATCCCGATGAAGAACTGTTTTTCAATTATACCAGGATGTCATACAGGACTTACGATGCCTTGAAGACCCTCGTCCTGGAACATCTACAGCCAGGTCAAACAAACTGGAGAAAATCGATCGAAGCAGAACAAAAGCTCATCATTACTCTCAGGTTGGTACCTATTAATTTGGATAATGTGGTGTTGGTCGTGATGATCTAGGCTAGGGTAATTTGTCTAGTAGTCTAGCGAGTCTACTTTTGAAAACGTTCAGACTGGGTGGTGAGACCTCTCTTCTCTTGCGCTTACAAAGTTATATTTGTTTTCATTAAATTCAATCTATAGATTTGTGTTGTCATAAACTCAGTCTTAATTTTTTTCCAAAAGACATAAAATGACGACTTAAAGAAGAAGATGTGCATGTTCACGCATAGAAAAAGTGTGCATGTTCATTCCGCCTTTCACGCGTGAAACGTGACACGTGAAACGTGAAACATGAAAGGCGTTCTATGGCCCAGAGCAAGTCATACTACGTTTGTCCACTTTTCTTTACACGCGTGAACCGTGAAACGTGAACCGTGAACTTCTATGGCCCAGCAGCCTTAGAGGCCATTTTTCCCCGCAAGCGGGGGTTGGCCTTTTTCGGGAACCGTGGTAGTTGTTGTTTTTCGGTCCCCTTTTTGAAGCAATGTTTTACGGCCGGATGCCCTTCCTGACGCCAACCCTTTTTGCCGCCTTTGACGACAAGCAGGGAATTACCAGTGAACTGGTACTCAATTAGCCGACCTCGGAAGGATGACAGGCTGAGTCAACCCCCCTGGCGTTAATTCAGCGATCGACCGGGTTTCGAACCCAGGATCCTAGGATCCTAAGCTGACACCCTAGCCGCTAGCCCAACACCAACACCAACCCCAGCATCAGCATATATTCAACGAAAAGGTAAAATGATGATTTGACATTTCTGATGGAGTCTGATTTGGATGTAATTGCTTTTCCATTATATTTGCCCTCATTTCAAATATGTTAAAGTTTCTCTTTAACTTGAGCAACGCCGGGTACTCCAGCTATAAACGCTTTTATATTTTACTCGGGGTACAAATACAAATACAACTTTGTCTGGGGGGTAACATAAGCTATGCGGGTTGTTTCTCTATGTTATCTATGCAAATTATCTGTGTAAATGTGTACCGTGTAGTGCCACCTGGTTATGGTGGCAGAGGGTATTACAATTTCTTTTTTTACCTGGGCATCACTGATGTTATGAAGCACCCTTTGCACAGGTAAATTTTTCCTCCTTGCCTTTCCCCTCTCCTCCGAAATGGAGGGGCCTTTTATTATTATTATTTTTTTATGGGATTTTGCCCACCACAAAGCCTACAAGGCCACTTGAGGTGGGGCTACACAAAGGAAAAAGCAGAACAACCAGCCCCTTGCACTGAAACAAGACAAATGTAGAACGTTGTCTCTTCACAGAACAAAAAGGGCTCGGAGGGGTTAGCTAGTCTGCTTCAAGACAACAGTCCCCATCACTATACACTGACGGTCTGTCAAAAATGTATAGTACAAGTACCTGTCAAGGCCACCCCTTCCCCTCACCCCCTCACCCCAAAAGATGTATATGTAGTATATCTTTCCCATCCCTCTCCCCTCACCTCCCCATTCCACTCCCCCCCACTCCCTTCTTCACCCCTCCCGCTCCTGCACCGAGTCTGGTTTGCTGCAACTTCTGATCATTTTCCTATTCATGTTGTTCAGTTGTCATCTCATTATCTGTTTGCTTGCACATCGGATTTGTAACATAACGCTGCCAAGTTTTACATCTACACTCTGTCCTCTGTTTTTTAAAATTCAATCACACGATGTGATTTGAACTGTGCAAATGCCTGACTCGTGAACCCTTTGTACATTTCCAGGGTGCAATCTCTTCTGAGACTCTGGCGCAGTTTGCTCGAGATCTTAAGCACAAGCGCATCACACTGGGCTTCACACAGGCGGACGTCGGAGTCGCATTGGGAAGCTTGTATGGTGAGATTACAGACACAGAGCTTCTGCAGTAATTCCACTGCTGCACAACAACCATCAGCCAATTAGTAAAGAATGCAACTAAATTTTCCAAAACATTATTGCTGCTACAAAAACGTTTACTGTCCTGCAGCTCATAGAGGAGCTTGTACATGTATCAAATGCAGCACAAATACACTTAAAGACTATATATTTTATTTTTTTACAAATCTTACAAGGACCATAGCAGGCAATGGAGAAATCTGCACAAGAAAATGGGATTTGAACCTGGGATCCCACCATCCTGGACTGTGCTCAGTTGGGAATGCCAAAGAACCTCCAAGCAGAAATGGATTGTTTTAACAAAATCAAACGAGGAAAGATACTTCAAAATAGAAAATGTGCAAATAGCCTTCTGCGTATGACAAATAGAAAGAAACAATGACACAATACTTGTCCAAATCCAAAGAGTTTCCATAACATTGACAGGGGGCCCTTACCATCGTGACCCAATAGGCCACCTATAAACTACTACATGGAGATGACAAATGGATAAATTAATGTGAGAAAAGTAAGGGGGAGGGAGTTGCAGGTGAGGAACGTAAAAAGTTTAAAAAGCAGGTTCAGGTGTGGGGGGAAGGAATATGATTGATACTTGGAAGGATGTATATACCATCTGGACTGGTGGGTGAATGGGGGAGGTGCTCAAAACCCACTGTTTTCATTTACTTTGTAATGAACCTCCCATTTTCCCCTCCCCCTCTCCTCTCCCGCTTCTCCATCTCCCGCTTCTCCATCTCCCGCTTCTCCCCCTCTCCTACTTTCCCCCCACTTCTCTCCTCCCCCATCTCCTCTACCCCTCTCCCCCCTCATCTCACCTATCTCCCTTCCCCTCCCACTTCTTCCCTATCTATCATCCTGACCCCTTCCCCCCTCACCACCCCCTCTCTCTCTCTCTCTCTCTCTCTCTCTCTCTCTCTCACACATGTACCATAGTCTTCGCAGACCATCAGTGCTGCCGAAGCAGCTTCCTGAGCAAGGGTTATGCTGGGCAGTTTGCCAATGCCCTCCCAGCAATAGTTGGGGCAGGAATTTGTAATTTTGCAACAGTGCTGCCAATAGCTCGCCTACTCTTTGCGAAGGACACCATTGGATCTTTAACGTCCACCAACTAATTCCGGCAGTTGGGATGCCCGTTTAACGTCAATCTTGGGGATGGCACACACATTGATGAATCGCCCCACCTGTGAAACACTGGGATGACAGTTTAAAGCTGGGTCGGGATTCCAACCCAGGCTAGACAGCTTAGAGGCGAGTATGCATACCTCGAGGCCATCCTAACAGCCTCCCTTCTAAAGTAGAGCATAAATCAAGACATCCTCATAATGATAAGTTATAGTTTTTCTGTTTGAGTACGTCATGATTATGAGTCTCTCCCCAAAATATATTTGCAAGTTCTCAAAAAAGTCAAACAAATGCATTTGTAGGCAAATTACCAAAATTAACACGACTTATTAGAAGGTGTTTCTGAAATGCAAAATTGTACACAAATTCCACTAGAAGTCGCTGTGTACTAATATATGAGTAGGCCTATACAAAAGCAGTTTAAATTTTTTGTTTTTATCTAAGTTTATAACACCAGTGGACAATAATGGTGCTAATTTCCATTGTGCTGTGTGACAGGGCGGATTTTCAGCCAGACGACAATTTGTCGCTTTGAAGCACTGCAGCTCAGTTATCGAAACATGTGTAAGTTGCAGCCTCTTCTGGAGCGGTGGATGGTCGAAGCAGAAAGTGCAGACAACGTTAAAGAGGTTTGCCACATTTTTCTTTTCAATTTCAGGTCATACATTATACTGTCCATTTATGGAAATAGGAGTACATTTATCAGAACCCCTTCCGGTTTCACCGGAGGGGACTATAGGTTGGCTGTCCTTCCGTCGGTCTGTCCATCCCACCTGTGATTTTTCAAGACTTTTTTTCCCATACTCTTTAACATATTCAACTGAAACTTGGTGCATGGCTTTATTATGATATCTTACAGAATGTGTTTGAATTTTGTTGTGCCCTTTTTGGACTTTTATTTTTTTTTGTATACAAGGCTCGTGTAAGAGCTAACATTGATCACAAAAAGACAAACTGACATAAAACGTATGTTAAAGGGAGCGGGAGACAAGATGGAGAGCAGGAAAATTGGGAGATCTGTGGGAGGGAGAGGGCTTGGGGGAGGATGCATGGGAAGGGGGGGGGGGGGAGAGGTTAAAAAACACATGGACATTGAATTGCTAGGACTTCCAGAAAAGAAGTCGGTAGTTCAAAAAAGTGGATCTGGGGTGAATTTACGGGGGTAGAAAAGATCACGGTTTTGGTTGGGGGAAGATAAGAGATGGTGGTGAACAGCTGTTTTAAAGATCTGGAGGGAGGAGTGGGATTGAAGAGAGTGAGAGAGTTTGTTCCAGAGGCGGGAGAATAGAGGAATGAAGGAGTGAAGGTGAGCAGAGAGTCTTGATTTTGGCAATTTAGCCATAAGAAGGTTGCAGGCAGATCGTGTGCGACCTGTCGGAATATTTGGGGGACAGCACAGAGAAATCTGGGGGAGCAAGACCTGAGAGGAGTCGGTAGAAGACAGAAAGACCACTAACCTGCCTGCGGTGAGTGAATGAAAGGCCCTCGGAGTTAGCTTCATCGTGGGAGATTCCAATGATTCTGAAAGCTTTGGTTTCGACAGCGTGAAGCTGAGCTAGGTGTGAGGCAGGAGCACCGGCCCAGAGGGGGGAACAGTATTCCATTGAGCTGCGGATGAAAGCCTTGTATGTGGTGATGAGCTCAGGTGTGTCAAGGAAGGACTTCACACGACGGAGGATACCCAATCGGCGACTGGCTTTGGAGGCCATCTTGGAAATGTGGTTTTCCCAGGAAAGATCATGGCAGATAGTGAGACCCAAAAGCTTGAGTGACAGAACTTCTTGGAGAGGATTGTTGAGAAAGTATATGGGAGGGTTTTCCAGTCGGTCTTTTCGGAGAGACATAGTGAGAGTGTGAGATTTGTCAGGATTGAAAGACGTGTTCCACTTGTTTGACCAGTCTGTGATTTTGTCCAGGTCTGCAGAGAGTGAGGAGGCCTGCAGACTGCTGATCTGACGGATGAGGTATGGAGCGGCAGAGAGTGGAGTCATCAGCAAAGAGATAGAGAGGATTTTCCAGAGAGTCGGAGAGATCATTGATGAAGAGCAGAAAAAGCACAGGGCCCAGAACACTGCCTTGGACATTGACTTGAAAGCAATTTGTCCTACTGTATGTGGCTCACAATTGCTGAGTGCTTGGAACAAGAACTTTCATTGGGACCAGTAGGGGGCATGTACTGCAAAGCAATTCTCCGTCTTGTTTTCTTTTGATGCAATGATCAATCAATCCTTACTTTGCAGTACCAAATACGGTTAAGGTGGCTTGCTTAAGATAATTTGGGTCTTGTTCAAGCCCTCTGTCGGGCCGTTGAATTAACACCAGGTGGGTTGACTCAGCCCATCATCCTTCTGAGGTCGGCAAAACGAGTACCAGCCTACTGGTAAGGGGGGCATTGCATCAGCGGCACAACTGTGTCCCCAGAAAATCAGGCAGCCAAGCAGCCACAGGCTGCATACGAATAAATAAATGAATAAATAAATAAACAAGTACCGAACAACAGCTGTCCATTCGCTGATGGGAATACCAGTCTTTATTCAATTGCAAAAATAAAATTGTTGTTGTTTATGTGCTCCTTCCTTGTGTCTACCTTTTAAGCATTTTCTATTGTTTTCAAAATTATTATGATACAGTATATCATTTTAGGGTTGGCCGGATAGCCTCGAGGCACACACACTCGACTCTAAGCCGTCTAGCCTGGGCTTGAATCCCGACCCAGCTATAAACTGCATGTGTTTCACACAGGAGGTCATTCGATTGCCAATATATGCTTATTTTTCCACGCTCATTCCTTTTTTAAATGCGGATTATCAAGCAAGGAAGCAGCACGTACCATTTTACAGTTCTTTCGTGTGACTCGGTCGGGGATCAAACCACCGACCTCCCAGACTCAGAGCAGGCGTTAACCATTTTTGCACCAAATCCGGTTTGCTGCGTCTTCTGATAATTTTCCTATTCATCCCGGTATTTCACAGACAGGGTGATTCATCAATGTTTGTGCGGCTCCCTCAGATGGACATTAAACTGGGTATCCCGTCTGCTGGCATTAGTTGGTGGACGTTAAAGACCCCACAGTGTCCTTCGTGAAGAGAAGCCAAATTATTGCCAGCACCCTGAACAAATTCCTGCCCTAACTACTGCTCGGAAGGCAATGGCAAACCACCCAGTAAAATCCTTGCCAAGAATCTGCATCAGCAGCACCGGCACTCTGTAACTGAGTATGGTACATACCGTGCATACCATATATTATTAGGCCTTCCCTTGTAGGATAGGGGGAGGCTTGTACATGTTGTAGTGTTTGATTCTACAATTAGTGCCCTGGTTTTTAATGGTACCTCAGAGGTTCTTCGGCCCCTGGGAGTACTACATCAGTATTTAGGTGTCTTTCTTTCTTCCTTTTTGTTTCTGCCAATGCCAGAGGTTATTTTGAAGCTGGTTGGGACATTCGGATTGAAATTTTGCATCAGTAATGAGAATAAAAATATGTGGGGTTGACATTTTTTTTTTGACCAAATTTTAAGGTCGTGAATTAAAGAATTAACCTAATTAAAGACAATAACACTTTTCACCATAAACTCGATGAAGGTTTGTCTGGAACAAATTGCCCTCCATACATACCATAGAGCAAATCACATCCACTCTTAATTTACATCATTCCCCTCTGAGTTAAAGGTCAAGGTTAAAATGGTGGTCTGAAAAAAACAAAAAAACAGGTTCTTTGTCATCGCACAATATTGCCAATGCGCAATCTCAAAGACCGCTTGGCCTTCCAAGTTGTTCTTGCATCACAATAGTGTACCTGCACTGAAGTTGTGCACCTCATATTTGATTAGTGTCCTTAACCTACTTTTTCCAGATTGTGACCTATTCAACAAAAAATGCCTTTTTGATTAAAACGTCATTAATTTTCCTCTAATTTTCTTTATGTTGAGCGTTATGTATAGAATGTTGATGGACACGTTTTCTTAATTTACATTCTATTCCTAAATGTTGAAGGTCAAACGTCATTTGGCAGTCCAAACAAAGTATGCCATCATTGGATCTTGTACCAAGGATAAGTCGTCGGTGGCGAGGATAAGATATCTAGTTCTGTGGGCTTCTGTGTCTGTCGTGTTTTATTCTAATAATGGTTCCTGCTGTCATCAAATAATAAAAACTAGCGGTAACCCGTGAAAATCACGGGCATAAATGGTGTTTATGTTCATACAAACTAATTTGCCCTTCCTCTTCCTTTCCGCTTCCTTTCAAAATAATTGTCAGTTGGCACCAACATTCATTCTGATGGATCTCCTGAATATCGCTTTCATTTCTGATCGCATTTATATTTGTATTAAAAGGCGTAGCATGCCTCTCGAGTCGCTGCGCGTCCGGCACACATCGGGATGTCTTCTTCTCCTCGCTATCAAGTGCAGCGTCTCACTGTGCGTAAAACAAAATGGCGTGGGTTATTCAAAACTTTTCACTGATTTTCAGCTTTTATTCCACACTTATAGACATTTGGAGACATAGTCATGTGAAAAAGTAAGTACACCCCTTGTAAAGTTTTGACTTTTTCAACATATTTCAACATACAGCTATTTGATCTTCTTTCAACAATATTGAAAGATAAAGGTGATATAATATAACAAATATCATGAAACATTTACATTTTGTTGTCCATTGTATAATTTAAATAAACATAAATGCAAATTTCGCATGTGGAAAAAGTAAGTACACCCCTACATTTATCACTACTTCATCTACCTAAAATTAGAATCAGGTGCACCAGCTCAGGTGCAAATGATAAGAACATCATTGGAGAGGATCTTGGAGGAACCTGTCTTTTTTAATCCTCAGACATTTAGTTTGGTATGCTCTTTGTTGTTGAAGTGTGCGGCGTCACCATGCTTAGATCAAAAGAGCTCTCTGAGGCCTTCAGAAAGAAGGTTATAGATGCCGACGAGACTGGGAAGGGATTTAAAAAGATCTCCAAACAATTTGAAATCAATCAGTCGACTGTCCAGAAGATCATCTACAAGTGGAGAAGATTACAAACAACTGCCAACTTGTTCAGGCCAGGCCCCCCCAGAAACTTCAGCCCGAGAGCAGACCGCAAGATGCTGAAAGAAGTCTCTAAGAACTCCAGAATGTCATCACGGGACCTACAGGTAGCTCTTGCCACTGTTGATGTCAAAGTGCACGAGCCTACCATGAGAAAGAGGCTGCACAAATTTGATCTGCATGGGAGGTGTGCCAGGAGGAAACCTTTGCTGTCCAGAAAGAACATCGGGGCAAGACTAAGGTTTGCCAATGAACACCGAGGCAAAGACCAGCACTTCTGGAACAATGTGCTCTGGACAGATGAGTCAAAGGTGGAGCTATTTGGCCACAGTACAAGAAGACATGTTTGGAGAAAACCAAAGACAGCATTTGACCACAAGAACCTGATACCAACTGTAAGCATGGTGGTGGAAATATTATGGTTTGGGGCAGCTTTGCTGCATCAGGGCCCGGGGAGCTCACCATCATAGAATCCACTATGAATTCTTCATTGTACCAGAGGGTGCTTGATGATAATGTGAGGCCATCTGTCAGAAAGTTGAAGCTCAACCGAAGGTGGACCTTGCAACATGACAATGACCCTAAACATACCATTAAATCCACCAAGGAATGGCTGAAAAGAAAGAAATGGAGGGTTCTGGAATGGCCAAGTCAAAGCCCGGATCTAAATCCCATCGAGATGTTGTGGGGGGATTTGAAACTAGCTGTGCATGCAAGAAACCCCTCATACATCGCACAGCTGAAAGAATTCTCCATGGAGGAGTGGGCAAAAATGTCTCCCAGTCGATGACAGAGACTCGTAGACAGTTATAAGAAACGCCTACTTGAGGTTGTTTCTGCCAAAGGGGGCAATACCACCTATTGGAGCCAAGGGTGTACTTACTTTTTCCACATGCAAACTTTGCATTTATGTTTATTTAAATTATACAATGGACTACAAAATGTAAATGTTTCATGATATTTGTTATGTTATATCACCTTTATCTATCAATATTGTTGGAATGAAGATCAAATAGTTGTATGTTGAAATATGTTGAAAAAGTCAAAACTTTACATGGGGTGTACTTACTTTTTCACGTGACTGTCAGTATGCTTATATGGAAGGGTTAGTCATAACTACATAGTATCACTCATATCTTAGGGCGACAGGAGCAATAGCTGGAGAGAAGTTCCGATTACAAACTTCAGAAATAAACGTTTTAATGATATAGATGGTATAGTTGGAACCCTGGTGTTGGGCTAGCGGCTAGGGTGCCGGCTAAGGATCCTAGGATCCTGGGTTCGAATCCCAGTCGATCGCTGAATTAACGCCAGGGGGGTTGACTCAGCCTGTCATCCTTCCGAGGTCGGCTAATTGAGTACCAGTTCACTGGTAATTCCCTGGTTGTCGTTAAAGGTGGCAAAAAGGGTTGGCGTCAGGAAGGGCATCCGGCCGTAAAACATTGCTTCAAAAAGGGGACCAAAAAACAACAACAACCACGGTCCCGAAAAGGCCAACCCCCGCTTTGCGGGGAAAAATGGCCTCTAAAGGTGGTTATATATATATATATAGTTGGAACCGCTACATCAAGCTCCAAGTCCTGCTAAAAGGAATTATTATTAAACGGACATGACGTTTTACAACTTTTGAGATTTTTTGTCTAAGTAAATCGATTATTACAAGGGTTCTTAACCTTTTTCTCTGTCAAGACCCCCCAACGGATTGCCCACGATGTCCCCATACCCCCTTCGCCAGACTGTTGACTGACCAAGGCGCACCTAAGGTGCGCATGGCTAGGGGGGACTGGGGGCATGTCCCCCTATAATTTTTTTGATTTCTAGGTGCTCTGTGGTGCATTCTGGGGGGTGTTTTTACTTTAATTGCCTATTTTTTTGGATGAAAATTGGTAACTTATTTCCCAGAAAATGGGCCAAGTTCGGGGATCTGTGCCTGATTACCAGTCCCATTAGGTTCCAGTGTGACTTCAAAATATCTCAATAGCTTAGTTTTACATATGGATAATTAGGTATATTATAAAGTTCATATTTCATTGAATTTATTACAATTTATTATTATTATTTATTATGAGTCCCATACCCCCAGATTTTGGTCCCCATACCCCCAAGGGGTATGGATACCCCAGGTTAAGAACCCCAGGATTATTAGATCTCCAAAGGTACCATTTTTATTATTCTACGGCAGCAGGAACCCTTATTCGAAAAAGTATGACAGACGGACGCTGCTCCTTTTGGTAGTAGATGATGGAAAATGTGGATATTCTTGAAGTTCTCAATCCTTTCGTGGTTTGTAACATTATTTTTCTGTTGAAGAATATTTATCTACATATAAAAGGAGCGAGTTTCTCCATCCATATCGCTTTATCCTGAAGAGTTCTGCTGTCATGCAATAATACAAATGGTAAAATATAACAATCCATTTACTTCATTCGTTTAATCACAAACCTTCCCGTTTTAAAAGCCCGTGTGTCCATGATTGAGGAAGAAGTGGGACCTCAAGCTTCAATGTAGCGGTTCCAACAGTAACATTTATTATTTAACGACAGCAGGAACCCTTTATGAGGACACAGGAGGAGCACACAAAAGTAAATATAGTAATACTTCTCAAAGCAATAGAAAACTAGATGGTATTCATAGAATACTTACCCTGCGCAGTCAACTTGTTGTGAGCCAACTCTTCTGTTTTTGACTATTTTTTTTTCTTTGATCCAATATGGCTGCCAGATCACGTGAGCGATGACATCATAAGTTTATATTCTCTAATGTAATTGTTGCATAGATCACGCTCGATACATTTCGAACTGATCAGGCCAAGCGTTGTCCCTATCAAATTATGACGTCATAATTGTGGTACCAATGACGTCATCATTAACAACACCTATTCCCCATATGGAGTTCTTTACAATGAGCCATGATTCAATTTTTTCCATGCAGTGGTTTTGGAGATATAGAGGTGCAACATTTTTCGGTTTTTCCAAGATGGCGCCTGTACCACATGACCTATGATGTCATGATTATCATTAAAATATTCTAAAGGAGGAGGCGCTCCTATGGTGAAAATTTAGTGCATCATACCAACAGTTCCTGAAAATTTTAAAATAATGATCGGATGGATAAGTGTTGTATTTGTCAAATTATGATGTCATAACGAAGGCACCGATGACATCATCATGAACATATAGTCAGGTTCACTATTTTTTTCGTTCAAATTTTTTGGAGATGAGCAAAACTATACATTTCTGGAATATTCAGAGCATGAGGAATCCAAAAATTAATGTTGGCACTTGCGTGGACACCTTTGCGAAAATGACACTTGGAACAATGATGAAGATGTGTAAAAGCATATTCCTGAATGGTATAGACTAGAGTCCCTGTATATAGAGTTGTGTCAACTCAAATTTGGACGCCATTTTGTGTCTAAGTGTGTCGGATTAGATATACATGTACATTCGCGATATGGGGTGATATATTCTAAACCTGCTAAAAAAAAATTTACTACACATATTTAGTCTTATTATTACATACAGGTGATATTTGTTTTGTCAAAAACTCAGCTATTGCCGTGAAAAAGAGCTGTGTGGTGATATTAAAAGTGGTATGGCAATGCATATTACAAGCCAACACTGCATATAAGAGCTAACATTATAAGTAAGACAAACCAATGCTGTCGTTCTCTGAATTTTAATAACTTTTAGAAAGGAGTGTGGGCATATCCAATATTTTTTAAAGGGTGCCGAGAGCAATTCCGGTGTAGGACTTTTTTTTTTTTTTTTCTTTTTTTTTTTTGTATACAAGATCGAGGCTCGTGAAAGAGCGAACATTAATCACACAGAAAGACAAACAGACACACAAAACAAATAACATCGGGAGCGGTAGACAAGATGGGGAGAGAGGGGGAAGGACACAAACACAACATTTGAGAGCAGGGACCGAGAGACATGGAGACATCGAGAGAACTATGGGAGGGAGAGGGCTTTGGGGGGGAGGCATGGGAAGGGGGGGGGGGGTGGGAGAGGTATAAAACATATGGACACTGCCAAGACTTCCAGGAAATAAGTTGGAATTTCAAACAAGGTGGATCTGGGGTGAATTAGTGGGGGTAGAAAAGATCAAGGTTTTGGATGGGGGAAGATAAGAGATGGTGGTGAACAGCTGTTTTGAAGACCTGGAGGGAGGAGTGTGATTGAAGTGAGTGTGGGAGTTTGTTCCAGAGGTGGGAGAAAAGAGGAATGAAAGAGTGAAGGTGAGCAGAGAGCCGAGATTTCGGCAGTTTAACCATCAGAGGGTGGCTGGCAGATCTTGTGCGACCTGTAGGAATATTTGGGGGACAGAGCACAGAGAGAGCTGGGGGAGCAAGGCCGGAGAGGAGTCGGTAGAAGACAGAAAGACCACCTACCTGCCTGCGGTGAGTGAGTGAAAGGCCCTCAGAGATAGCTTCATCGCGGGAGATTCCAATGATTCTGAAAGCTTTGGATTCAACAGCGTGAAGCCGAGCCAGGTGTGAGGCAGGAGCACCAGCCCATAGGGGAGAACAGTATTCCATTGAGCTGCGGATGAAAGCCTTGTATGTGGTGAGGAGCTCAGGTGTGCCTAGGAAGGACTTCGCACGACGGAGGATGCCCAGTCGGCGACTGGCTTTGGAGGCCAGCTTGGAAATGTGGTTTTCCCAAGAAAGATCATGGCAGATGGTGAGACCCAAAAGCTTGAGCGACAGAACTTCTTGGAGAGGATTGTTGAGAAAGTAGATGGGAGGGTTGTCCAGTCAATCTTTTCGGAGAGACATAGTAAGAGTGTGAGATTTGTCAGGATTGAAAGACATGTTCCACATGTTTGACCAGTCTGTGATTTTGTCCTCAAAGGCCTCAAAATAGTGCTCAGGATTATCGAAGAAAAAAAAGATCGAATCCTTTCATAGCCATGGACTTCCAGCCGACATATAGTCTAACACACTTAAAACAAATTCTGTACGTGGTATTGCCATATTTCTATAGTGTACAACTTTAGTTTTATCGACATTTATATTCAATTTCCATTGTAATGATTTAACAAGCTGCAAGTCAGCTTCTGTCTCTGACATAAGGAAAACGTCATCAGCATCTAGTAAGATTGAAACGTTCATTTATTACTACACCCTTGCCCAGAACTCTGATGGATATTGCCTGATCGATTAATATGTTTCATAGCTGGCGACTTAATTAACACTTAATTTTCGACTGCGCCAAGCCGTAATTAAACAGAGAAAAAACTTTTAAAAATACCTGCAGTGTGCACGGTTCGTCTAGTCGAACAGATATGGAAAAGCACAGATACGACGTCGTATTCACCATAACTTGTTTAATTTCACCAGGAACACGATGAGGCCAACACAGTAAACATTCAGTACAAAACTTGGTTCATACATTCAGTACAGAACATGATTCATACATTCAGACCGTAAGAAAACTCTGCCCGTAATACAACACTGACCAGACCAACACTATACATCTTGTATTTCCCAGATTGGTTTGAACAACCAAAAGCAGAACAACCAGTCATTTTGTTTGGCAATAAACAACATTCCCGTACCAAGCTGACGTTCACGCATGGTGAAGTTAGACACAAAATGGCGCCACGAAATCACGTGACCAGAAATCTCGGGTCAGCGCATGGCGCAACTCTCTTTATACAGGGACTCTAGTATAGACCTCGTAGATCCTGTGCATAGGACTTATAGTTCAATCTGATACTAACAAGGCTGCTTTCTTGCTTTATAAACCCATACCTATAACTTCAAAGGACTTGCAATATCATGTATTATGTAATACAGTTAAATCACAAATATAAAGACAATGGTTTTCAATTACCTTTGTTTGTTGCTTTTCTATAATCCTGAGCACTATTTTGAGGCCTTTATTGGATTCCTTGACCCAGAAAACATAGGATTAGCATATTTAATTAAGTTTCTAGGTTGACTAGAAGCCGAGATCGCGCAAAATATGTATTTTATGGCGGCCATTTTGGAAATCCAAAATGGCGGCCATGCAGGTGTCTGTGCAAATGCCAACATTGATTTTCGGATTCTCCATGCTCTGATGATTCCAAAAATGTACAGGTTTGCTAATCTCCCAAAATTTTGAACGAAATTATATTTGTTAACATAGTGAACCTGACTAATATCTTATTCCCCATGATGAGTTGTTGACAATGATCCAGGTCTCAATTTTTTCCATGGAGTGGTTTCAGAGATATAGAGGTGCGAAGTTTTTCCAAGATGGCACCTGTACCACGTGACCTATGCCATCATAATAATCATTCAAATATTCTACTGGAGGAGGCCCTCCTATGGTGAAAATTTCATGTCAATCGGACCAACGGTTGCCGAGAAAATGTATTTTATAAATGCAAACACTGCACATGGCACACGTACGGCACACGGACGGCACACGACACACGTAACCAACTGAATGCTTAACCCAACTTTTCGCTTCGCGAGTGCAGGGTAAAGATATAAAATACATGGAAGGAGCACGCAAACGACCAAAACAGTCTTTTTTTTCTTTCTTTTTTTTAAAAGTGTTTTACTTCATTTTACATCCTTATTGGTACTCACCGATCGACATGCAATATGTTTTGAAGTACAATCTGTACTAAAGCAGTCAGCAAAGCGACAGGAGGCATGCCTAGTTCCGTTTAATTAGATGCCATGTACATTTATCAGTGTTTTTGATTTGAAGGAAAGAAGAATGTTTTTGCCCAATTTGATACAAACACAGGGTACTTGACGAAGGGTGCAGGGATTTGGAATTTAGCCAAAATGCCAGAGATAACTCACTCACTTTTTGCACAGGACGCCGTGGGATTTTTAACATTTATCAACAACTGATGCTGGCAGATGGGACGTAGAGTAATGTCCATCCAAGGGACGTCATATACATTGATGGCTCACCCTGCCTGCAAAACATGGGGATGACAGCTCGTAGCTGGGTCGGGATTAGAAACAAAAGAAGGGAATCGGGAAGGAGGGTCTAGGGTTCATCAGAACCTTCAAACCTCACCTGTATCGACACCTGCGAAGCACTTTGTAATAGTAGTGTATAATCTGTTGTGAACTTGATGCTGTTGAAATGTTGATATAGTTCAATGTTAACATGAAAAATTGAATTGGCAACATGTTTTTTGACTTTACTCCTCTCTGTTCAGCAAATGAACAGCATGGACCAAAGCTTGGCCAACGTAAACAAGTTGCGACGCCGGCGAACCACGATTGAAAATGGGGTGCGGGACACACTTGAAGCTTGGTATCTGGTCTGCTCTAAGCCTTCTGCCAAGGATATTGCACGCATTGCAGGAGAGCTCAACCTGGACAAGGAGGTGGGAACATGTTCCAGGAAGTGCACTAAATTTCATCTCACCTTAGGGGAGGCGGATATGGGAACTCAGACTCATCTGTTACTAGCAGGAGTACCGGGCGTTGCCCGGTGATGTTCGAGTACTGTTGGCATTTTGAAGAAATCAATTTGTTATTTTTATTCTTTTTTGTAGGTGCCTAAAACACTCCCAATAAGGAAAATTCATATTTAATATGATATTACACACACACACAAACTGTAATTGGGGATAATTTAATATTACCTTTCCTATATCTACAAAGGCTCAGGCACTATAGAGCGATTGTTTAAAAATCCCCCCAAAAAACGAACTTTTTTTTTTTCAAAATTAATTTTTATTTGCCTAAAACACTCCCCTACCTCCACCCAATAAGGGAAATATATATTTAATATGACATTATATACACACACACTAATTGGGGATAATTTAATATCACCTTTCATCGTAAAAAGGCGACAAACAGGGTTGGCGGCAGGAAGGGCATCCGGCCGTAAAACATTGCTTCAAAAAGTGGACCAAAAAACAACAACAACCACGGTGCCCGAAAAAGGCCAACCCCCGCTTTGCGGGGGAAAATGGCCTCTAAAGGTGGTTTTTATATAGCTCCAAAGGCTCAGGTTCAGGCACGATAGAGCGATTATTAAAAAAACATATATATATAAATAAATAAATAACTTTTATTTTTTCTAAATTAAAAATAAAAAGTGCCTAAAACACTCCCTGGCAATCACTGATGAACCTCTGGAAGTTTGACGAAGATACATTCAGCCATCTATGAGAAAAACGGTGACACACACACACACACAGACAGACACACTCCCACCCGCAACCTCCGCTCTGCTGGTACCAACCTCCTGACCCCCTCCATCCGGACCAAATTCAGATCCTGGGGGGACAGGGCCTTCTCCATCGCTGCTCCCACCCTCTGGAACTCACTACCTCACACCATCAGAGACTCCTCCTCACTCACCACATTCAAAACATCACTAAAGACCCACCTGTTCAACGCTGCATTCAACATTCAACCCACAGCATTTAACCCCTGACTATCTCTTCTCCTTCTCCCTCCTTTTGCTTTAAATATTTCCCTATTGATTCTTGTCTTGTCTTTTTGATTCTTGTCTTATATATATGCCGTATATTGCTGCTGTTTGTTTTCTTGATTCTTGTCTTTTTGCAATTGTTGTTTTCATGTATTGTTATGCATTATGTTTTCCACTCTGTCAAAGCGCCTTTGGGCTTCTGGAAAAGCGCTATACAAAATAAATGAATTATTATTATTATTATTAAAGGGCTCTCTTATAGTATAGATAAACTTGTATATTAAGTCCTTTTCACAAACAAAAATAATAACATGTTTCACTTTTTGTGTCGCTCATCAAATCGCTTTATAGAAGATGTTTGGGGAGCTCGATCAAGTAAGTTCATGTTTGTTGAAGTGTGAAAAGCCCAAAAATTTAGAGAATGGCTTCGCAAGCTTGCACTTTAAGCAGTTCCCATTCCTGCATACACCTGCCCATTATAGCCAGTGTAAACAACTCTCAAACATTGCCTATTGGTGGAAAGGGTCATTGTGTGTGATTGTGACATCATCCAATAATGGGTGCTATGAACAAACCTTCCCATGCACTTTTTTGTATTCAAAGTCTAGGCACATGGAAGAGGTAGAACACTGAATAGATCAGAACAAAAGGAACAAAAGATAGAGATAGAGTTGGAGATAGAAAAAACAAAACAAAAAACAAACAAACGTTAGAGGCCATTTTCCCCCGCAGAGCAGGGGTTGGCCTTTATCGGGCACTGTGGTCCCCCTTTTGAAGCAATTTTTTACGGCCGGATGCCCTTCCAGCCACCAATCCTGTTAGTCGCCTCTTGCGACACACAGGGAATAACAGTGAATTGGTACTCGATTTGCCTACCTCGGAAGGATGACAAGCTGAGTCAACCCCCCCTGGTGTTAATTCAGCGATCGACTGGGATTCGAACCCAGGATCCTAGGATCCCAAGCTGGCACCCTAACCGCTAAGCCAACACCAGGCCAATTTGGTGAAATTTGGTGAGAAAGCTACATTAAAATAGAGGGAGATTTGGACAAATTAGGGAAGTGGGGAGGAAAGCTGGGTGGACAAGGACACAGAAGCAAACTCTCAGGAAGGAAAAACTGGAAATTTGGAACGTGGGCTTGGGGGCTTAACTGGGGTAGAAAATGTCATGGTTTTGGATTGAGGACGATCTGAGATTGTGGGTGAACAGCTGTCATTAAGACCTGGAGGGAAGAGTGAGATTGAAGAGAATGTGAAAGTTGATTAAAAGTTTAGAGTTTGAAGAGCCTAGTCCCAAAAATGTTAGACACCATGGTGCCCAAAATCCAAGATCACATGGCCCACAGTTGTTTTGTCAAAAAAACAGGCATTTATTTAATCACTGAAATTTATTTTTAATGCAAAATTATTTAATATATTTTCTTGACATGCAATGATGGCTAATTTGTTCATCAAGTGACTTACTATTATTATTATCCCACGTTTGCGAAGCAAAAAGCGGGGTTAATCAATCGGTTCACTTCTGTTTGTCTGTCTGTCTGTCTACAAATGTCAGTTTATGATTGAGGAACAACTTCAGTTCAGTTGAATGTTATATTTTAAACATTAATTGAACCATGAATCAGAAAACGAACCTGTAGTTTAGCAGTACTTTCGGCTCTCAATTTATCCCGACCGTGTATGCACAAAGAGGAATGATAATTTTACACAGCTCCTTTCCTATTCCATCTCCACGCGCTGCATGACCTCATCACTGGGCACAGAATGGGGCCCGGCGATGACGTGCGCTGAAAGGGAGAACTCGGTTTTCACTCCGGTTGTTTTCTTGTTTGTTTGTTGTACACCGCTCCTTTCCTATTCCATCTCCACGTGCTGCATGGCCTCATCACTGGGCACAGAATGGGGCCCGGCGATGACGCGCGCTGAAAGGGAGAACTCGGTTTTCACTCCGGTTGTTTTCTTGTTTGTTTGTTGTACACCGCTCCTTTCCTATTCCATCTCCAGGCGCTGTATGACATCATTGATGGGCACCAAAGGGGGCCCGGTGATGTGCGCTGAAAGGGAGTACTCTGTTTTCACTCTGGTTGTTTTCTTGTTTGTTTGTTGTACACCGCTGCTTTCCTATTCCATCTCCAGGCGCTGCATGACGTCATCGCTGGGCACAGAATGGGGCCCGGTGATGATGTGCGCTGAAAGGGAGTACTCTGGTTGTTTTCTTGTTTGTTTGTTGTACACCGCTCCTTTCCTATTCCATCTCCAGGCGCTGCATGACGTCATCGCTGGGCACCAAAGGGGGCCCGGTGATGATGTGCGCTGAAAGGGAGAACTCCGGTTTCTTTTGTTTTCTTGTTTGGGCGATATCTCAACCATCGTTTGAGATAGGAAGCTGAAATTTGTGCACAATAGTGAGCACATGCTTTGGCAAAAACGGTATTTTTTTGTTTTTGATTAATAAATTAATTGATTAATTACTTGATTATTGATTAATTAGGGAGAACTCAGGTTTCTCAATAAGTACTTATTTATCTCCTTTCACATCAAGGCATCGTCTCAGGCACTTTTTGAGTTAGGAAGCTGATATTTGGACACAACAGTGACCAAATGATTTGGCTGTAAAGGGTATTTTTTATTAATCGATTAATTGATTAATTATTTCATTATTTGATTAATGACAAAATTAATTTTTTTTTTTTAAGTTACAGATTTGGATGAAACTGTGGTGGTTGAGGTATTCTATTAGCCAATTGATTAATAATTTTATTATTTTACCATTATTATTTATTTACTTTCATTATTAGTCACTTATTTCCTTTCTCATCTGGACAATATCTCAGGCACCTTTTGAGCTGGGAAGCTGCTATTCTGACACGATAGTGACCAAGTGATGTGGCTATAAAGGATATTTTTGATTTATTGATTAATCAGTTAATTGATTTGTTATTTTGGCATCATATATGTTGATGTCACTAGAATGTCATGGACCCCCAGATAAATATTGGATCATAGCTACTACATACCCCATCTGCCTTTTTCAAAAACAAAAGTTGATCCTCAGCTTCTCCTTGACAATTCCATCAACTGATGTAAATTTGTAATGATTCTGTAAAAATATGTACAACCGAGAGTCTTTGTGGTCCATGTGGACCCCAGGTGTGTGTGTGTGAATGGGATCTCCACTCCCCTCTGTCCTAAAATCTTTTATTTCACCTAAATTGTATAACTGAACACTGTAGAACACAAATAATTGCCTTTTTGCGACTTTCAAATCCCTTCCGTTTGGCAGTACTAGGACATGTTAAATAAGGCGGTGTATAAGCCACTGCATTTTCAGTGGTAAATTTCTGGATTTTATTCATACAACCTATAAAATCATTATTTTATTTGAATTGATTTATATATTTGAATGCTGCATGGGGTAAGGTGTTCGTGTTCTGTAGTTGTTCGTGTTCTGTAGTTGTTCGTGTTCTCTGTAGTTGTTCGTGTTCCAATTCAAAAAAAAATTCCTTCATGTGTTTTGTCCCACGGCTGAATGCCTTTCTCCTACAGGTGGTTCGTGTCTGGTTCTGCAACCGGCGACAGAAACTGAAACAGCTTTCTCCACCACTGCCGAAGGAGGAAGAATCAGAGATGTCATCTCAGCATCAGCTCATGCCTCACATTCAGGAATATGGAACTCTAACCACCAGCTCATCTTCACCTGGCTACGACATACATGCATACACCATGCAAGCCTCCATGAGTGCACCCATCCTGCCCAGCTAGGATTATGGCCCACAAAATACTGGCTGTATAATTATTCATTGTACCAAAAATCAGTGTGTTTTAAGGAATTTCATTTTATCTTTTGTATCTTGATATTGTTGTGGTGTATTTGGCTTCCCACCTAAGCTTCTCTGGGGTAGAGAGATTTTTGGAGAAATTTTTGGCAGAAGCAATTTTATTTCTTTTTTTTTAACACAAAAAACTGAAAGGACTTTTGGAATACTTCACACAATGTAAAAACTACAATGTTCAGCTATTGTTAAATTGGTATTGCTTCGGATCATTTACTTTGGAGAGTGCCAAAGAGCACAGTTGCACTGATTCCTCCATGTTGCTCCCTTTAGTCTCGATCCTCCCGGTTGTATATGCTCCGAGGGATATACCGTGGGAAGCAAATGCCGAACTTTGTGTACTATAGTTTTGTTTCTGCCCGAGAATCCCCACAAGGTCAAGCAAAGGATGCCAATAGCATAATTTAAGTTCGTAACTGCCTAATGCATGTGCGAGAGTGTGCTGTTTTGACTAAACGCGCCTTTCTATAAATCTTCCACAGTTTACAGAGATGGCTCTAGAAAGTCACTATTTTTGGTTCCTGTCGAATGGTGTTGTGGTTGCACAAAAAGGATGCCAGAACCTATATATGAAGACTGGTTATCCTACAAAAGCAGGTGCAGAATGCTATATTCCTCTTTGTACTGCTACTGCTCGGCGAACAAAGCAAATACAATTATTATGAAGAAATCCTGATTTCAGTGGCTTGGTGGTAGTCAGTTGTTGCAATGTCCTCACTGCTATCAATTCCCACGGGGTGCTCGGCAGAGATTTCCAGACCGTGTTGGAGTGGTTACCTATCTAGGATTGGTTCCAATCCATGGAAATATTTGCAACCTCTCCCCCTGCCCCAGTCTCTACCTCCCCCCCCCCCTTCAGTCTCCCCCTGTCCCCCCAGTCTCGTCTCCTCTCCCCACCCCCCAGTCTCCCTCCTCTCCCCCCCATCTCCTCCCCCCCTAGTCCCCCCCCCCTCCAATCTCCTCACCCCTACCCCAGTCTCCCCCCCCCCAGTCTCCTCTCCCCCCCCTCCCTCCCCCCTCTTTTTTGCGATTTAATTCAGGATCCGATAAAGTTAGTTGTGCAAGTATAAATTGCTGTTAAGTACATTGTTACTATTAAGCGAAAGTGTTTACAATGTCCTTTATCCTAAAGCTGTTTACATCTACAGTACAAGACCATACTTTGAGAAAGTGATTTGAGTATGGTGTTCTCACTTTGCATATTATGGCAATTAAATATGATTTTAAAACCGATAAGTGTTTCCCGAAAAATAGTCTCGTGTATTTTACTCAGGGAGTTGTAAAGAGCATTTATGACGTAATTCAGCAAGTTTGGTAAATATGAAGTTACTCAGGCTTGGAGATAAAACCTGCATTTTGTCAAAATACTATTGTAGATAAAAAAAAAGAAGTTATTTTATGAGGCGTAACAAACTCTACCTTGCATTTGGTGTCTTCCGCACAGCGCTTGGCAGTTTAGGGCAGTGGATCAAATTTTCTTTAAAAGTAAAAACATCTTGAATTAATGCAGGCCTATTACCTGCCAGTCCTCTGGCTGTCGTTTTGAAGCTTTACATCGATGTCCAGGCTGAAGGGTAAAGTGAAGGCCGGATAAAGCGGTAGTGTTGACAGTCGCCGGGCATGTCCATTCCTGGGTATCGCTGAATATTGATGTATTTACTTTGTCCTTATTTATTGCTTCACGATTTTGTTAAACTCACCCCATTTCCTGTTTCCAGATATACTCATGTAATATCGTCGCTGCCCGAGTCATGGAGCAATAAGTGCAATTATTTGACTGTTTTGCACATCATCATGCCTCCTCGCTCCTTTTCAAACATGACTGCCACTCCAAATGACAATAAATGTTCCGTCAGAATGAGCTCATGTATGGATCTTTAAGAAGTTTTAAGAGCCAAATTTGATGCCTTCTGTGGCTCCAATTTTTGTATATTGTACTTGAATTTTTTTTTTATCCAAATATAACATGTTGTAGCAAACATGGTTGCATCAGTAGGTGAGACCTCCCAGTTCACTTCAGGGTCTCGATAAACACTCGTCATGTGACAACTTCAGTTATATTTTTACCCTAATGTAACGGGTTACAGTAAAAGCAAGTTTCAAATATTCATATTTACCAGACTAATAACTCATTGGAAACATGTGTAACGTATTAAAACTGTTGTATAAAATATTTCCACTCAATTACACTACTCACTAAGTTAGGGATATTGTGGGAGTGGGTTTTCTTTTTTTTATAGGGGTTCGGGTTATGGTATTGAAATCAAGAATGCTCAAGAATGCTCATACTCATTACCTCCACCACCAAAGGTGTATGGAGGTTATGTTTTCGCCCCTGTCTGTTTGTCCATTTGTGAACAAAATATCTCAACAGGTTGTGGATGGATTCGGACGAAATTTGGCAGAGATGTAGCATATGTGACAAGGACGAAACGATTCGATTTTGGTGAAGATCTGAATATGGATTCGGATATGAGAATTATTAAATTTTGTAAGTGATTCTTCACCATTGGGAGATAGGGCCAAACACGATACATAGCAGAATATCTCAAAAAGTTGTTTACTGATTTAGACGAAACTTGGTGGACCGGTTGGGTGTCTGGCAAGGACTATTCAATTCGATTTTGGTGAAGATATGAATATGGATTCGGATTTGAGAATCGTTTAATTTTAGTGACTAGGGAGATATCCGTGCTACGCACGGGTGGGAGGCCAGAAGCAAACAGGCAATGCAGATACGGCGAATTTTTAAAGCATGAAACCAATAAATTCCACATTCCTGGAGCACCTTCAGTCGCACATCAGACATAGACAGCAAATTCGTGAAGGACTTCCATGAAAAACGTACCTGTTCGCAAACAAACGGGTACGTTCACGTATAGAAACATCGATCGTGGGACCGTGGTGAATCTGCATATGGCGATCCGTGAAATTCACATTCAGAAAGTAGAAACCATCACGGCATGTCGTCATTCACTTGAACTCGATATCTCTTTTTTCATTCCAAACAACATATCTCCAATCCTTTCCAATATCCTTAATCACAAAATAAACTTTTAACAACATTGTTAATGTTTCCTTCATTTTAAAAACTACCAAATCAACAGTTTAAAGGATTTTGAGCCGATAGCTGTTACGGCCTTGGCAAGATCGATGGAGACAGTGATCTGTTAGCGTATACACCGCCCAAATAGCTATGTGGAATTCTCTCATGTCGAGATTAAATGTCGTTTGAACTTTGGCCGAGGTCATTATTTACTTTTAATGATGTTTATACATGAATAATGTTTAATGATGTTTATATTGGTTTTGGGTCGTCCTTTCCGCATATCTCGTGGGATTGTAAGTTGGAGAGACAGCCGTGATGGTGGCGAGGGGGTTGCAATTCTCTCAAGCAGGGATTCAACCCATGTCCTTATAAAAGGTCTTTGTCCGAGGTCACCGAGTCCGATCGGTGCAGCTGTGCAGCGATCGGTGCAGCCGTTTGTGCGGCACCCAGGAAAACAACATCGTCACAATGAAAACATCGTCGCAATGAACGTTATGCGAACGTGAATGTTATGCGGGAGTCCAAACCTGAGAATGCTGGAGACTAAAGCTGAAATTGGGAAAACTAAATAGCCTATTTTACTCCTGGATAGCCATTGGGAGATAGGGCCAAAAGCGATACATTGTGGGATATCTCAAAAAGTTGTTTACGGATTTAGACGAAACTTGGTGGACATGTTGGGTGTCTGACGAGGATGATTCGACTCGATTTTGGTGAAGATCTGAATACGGATTCAGATATGAGAATTATTTCATTTTTTACGTGATTCTTCACTATTGGGAGAAAGGGCCAAAAACGACACATAGCAGGATATCTCAAAAAGTTATGGATGGATTTGGACGAAGCTTGTTGGACAGGGTGTGTGTGTGTGTGTGACAAGGAAGAATCGATTCAATTTTGGTGAAGATCTGGATCCGGATCCAGGTAGTAGAATTTTCAAAGTGATTCTTCACCATTGAGTGACATGGTCAACCAGGTGGAGGTATGCTCTCTACTGAGTGCCGTTCTCGTTAAAACTTGCAAACAGTCTTATTGAAATGTTGGTATACTATCTTGAGTGTTTTTGTTAATTGGGGCTCAATGTGCCAATCACCTGTATTGGGACAGCACACCCAAATCCTCAATGAGTGTATTTTCATTGCAAACTCCAAATCATGGTCTTAAATAAAGGTGTCTTTTGGGATGATTTCAACAACATTGCGTTACAGGGTTGGTAGTGCTGGTGTCAGCGAGCTATTCAACTCGGCTCGGCGAAAAGTGAATTTCATTAACCTGCTGACTTCCTGTGACACACAAGTCAACACCATTTCCTAATGGCGCAGATAGGAAATTTGCTCCCTGTGGTTGTTGTTCTCCTTTTCCCTTTATAGTGGGTGAGGTCTGATGGCACCGAGCTCCTGCCCTGCCTTGACCACGATACTCCTCCACTTCCCTCTGTCCTCGGCCAACTCTCTCCACTCTCCAACTGCCCCCACCTTACTGATATCCCTCTTCAGACAATCCTCCCATCTCAATCGCAGTCTACCTCTTTTCCTCCTACCTTGTTACCTCAACCTATCTGCTCTCTCAGCCATTCTCTCTTCCCCCCATCCACAGCCAGCATTTCACTCATCTCCCCGTCATATTCATCTGCACGCCAACATTCCCCCTCAGCCATTCTCCCTCTATCCATCCTCTTCATTCCCACAATCCTTCTGACCCAGTTGTCCTCGCAAACCTGCAGCTTCAGTGCCATCGTCTCTAGACCGTAAAGGTAAGCTGGAGTTGCACAAGACATCAGAACCTTTCTTTTGAATCTCGTTGAAATCTTTCTGTCTGCCATTACACCTTCCACCCTCCTCCACGCATTCGCACCCACCTGAATCCTCCTCCGCACCTCTGCTCTGACTTACCTTCCCCGGTCACTGTTCCACCCAGATACTCAAACCTATTTCCTTGGCTGATCTCCTTCCCCTCAAACCTGATATTCATGTATTTTCTCTGCCCAACCCACATCGCCTACATCATTTTCATGCTCATTTCAGCCCGTGTTTTGTCAAATGCCTCCTTGCAATCCTCCAGTACTTCCTGTATCTCCCGCCCACTCTCCACCACAACAGCCAGATCACTCGCATACAGTATCCTCTCCAGAATATATTTTTTGTTTACCTTCCTGCTTATCAGCTCCATCACCATGATAAACAGGAGTGGTCTGAGAGAGCTTCATGCTGAACGCCTCCCGCATCCCAGGACCAACCAAAATCCTTCCATTTGTTCCCTTGTACTTCCCTTCCACCAACATAACTTCTGCGTCCAACACTCCCATCCATCTCGGTGTCGCCATCACCGTCTCTCTCGGTACAGAGTCGTTGGCCTTTTCCAGATCCATGAGGAAGCACACTAATTAATGGGGCTCTGGTCCCCTGGCCAACATCTTCCAGGTCTTTCTGGGTAAAACCATCTGGATTCGGAGGTGGCAGCCCCAGCAGCCAACTTAGTTCTTTTTTATTTTATTTTTTGTTTACAATATCGAGGCTCGTGTAAGAGCTAACATTAATCACAAAAAGACAAACGGACACATAAAACATAAGATAAAGGGAGCGGGAGACAAGATGGGGAGAGAGATGGAAGCACACAAGTACAACATTTCAGAGCAGGGACATCGGGAGATCTGTGGGAGGGAGAGGGCTTGGGGGAAGGAGGCACGGGAGTGGGGGTGGGGTGGGGGGTGGTAGTGGGAGAGGTATAAAACACAAGGACACTGCTAGGACCTCCGAGAAAGAAGTCGGAATTTCAAAAAAGTGGATCTGGGGTGAATTAACGGGGGAAGAAAAGATCAAGGTTTTGGATGGGGGAAGATAAGAGATGGTGGTGAACAGCTGTTTTAAAAACCTGGAGGGAGGAGTGGGATTGAAGAGAGTGAGGGAGTTTGTTCCAGAGGCGGGAGAAAAGAGGAATGAAAGATTGAAGGTGAGCAGAGAGCCGAGATTTCGGCAGTTTAACCATCAGAGGGTTGCTGGCAGATCTTGTGCGACCTGTCGGAATATTTGGGGGACAGAGCACAGACAGAGCTGGGGGAGCAAGGCTGGAGAGGAGTCGGCAATAGACAGAAAGACCACCAACCTGCCTGCGGTGAGTAAGTGAAAGGCCCTCAGAGATAGCTTCATCGCGGGAGATTCCAATGATTCTGAACGCTTTGGTTTCAACAGCGTGAAGCCGAGCTAGGTGTGAGGCAGGAGCACCAGCCCAGAGGGGGGAACAGTATTCCATTGAGCTGCGGATGAAAGCCTTGTATGTGGTGAGGAGCTCAGGTGTGCCAAGGCAGGACTTCGCACGACCGAGAATGCCCAGTCGGCGACTGGCTTTGGAGGCCAGCTTGGAAATGTGGTTTTCCCAAGAAAGATCATGGCAGATACTGAGACCCAAGAGCTTGAGTGACAGAACCAATGTGAGAAATCACAGACAATGTAAAGATAAAGGTGATTCATCAATGTGTGTGCAGTTCCTCGGATGGACGTTAAACGGGTGTCCCGTCTGCCAGCATTCGTTGGTTGACATTAAAGATCCCACGGTGTCCTTTGCAAAGGGTAGGTGAGCCTCTGTGGGCACCCTGAACAAATTACAAATTCCTGCCCTAACCAGCAGGGGTCATTGCATCAGCGGCACAGCCACAGCTACCCCGCAGCCTTGTGATGCATATGAAAGAAGAAGAATAAGAATGTATAAGGATGGCCGTACTCTTCTTTGGAACACTTTATGGAGCAGTGAAGGCCCAGCCATCTGTGAACAAATTTAAATCTTCTTCCAATAACTTTCTGACTTCCCAATATGTAGGTCTAGCTCTCGCATAAAATATTTCCCCGATAATGCTTAAACAATTATTGTAAGTCATTGTTTTGTCCATTCTTGTGTTTGCTGTAGCTCATTGTCTTCCCTGGTAGTTGGTAGTTTGTTAAGGCTCTTCGCCACAAACTTTAGCCTTTTCGAGATGCCCCCCATACTCTGTGTCACACAATGTGTGAATTATTATTAGTTCGTACCCTGGCAGCGGGGGACGGGGTTTGCAATTACTTCTGTTTACCTGTCTGTCTGTGTGTCTATCTGTCTGTCTATCTGGGCAGTAACCTTTTTTCTTTTTACCTTTTGAGCTTTTGTCATGAAATTTTCAACAAAGCTTTTTTGAGAACATGGAAAAGACAATTTGATAATTTGGTCAAAAGTTCAAAGGTCAATGTTATACAAAATCATCAATTGTCATCCAATTGACGTGAAATTTTAAGAATTTGCATACTGGGTCACTGAATTGATTCTCCAATCAAACGCTAGAAGCCATTTTTTTTTTTAGATCAAAAGGTCAACGGTCAAAGTTGCATAAAATCATCAATTTTCATCCGATTGACTTCAAATTTGAACACGGCTTTCATAATGGGTCACCGAATTGGTTCACCAATAAAAGGCTAGACGTCTATTGTTTTTGTTTTTTAGATCAAAAGGTCAACGGTCAAGGTTGCATAAAATCATCAATTTTCATCTGATTGACGTGAAATTTTAAGAATCTACATATTGGGTCACTGAATTGGTTCACCAATCAAACGCTAGAAGCCAATTGTTTTTTTCTTAGATCAAAAGGTCAAAGGTCAAAGTTGCATAAAATTGTCAATTTTCATCCGATTGACGTGAAATTTTAAGAATTTACATATTGGGTCACTGAATTGATTCTCCAATCACACGCTAGAAGCCAATTGTTTTTTTCTTAGATCAAAAGGTCAAAGGTCAAAGTTGCATAAAATTGTCAATTTTCATCCGATTCGACGTGAAATTTTAAGAATTTACATATTGGGTCACTGAATTGGTTCACCAATCAAAAGCTAGAAGCCGATTGTTTTTGGGGTTTTTTGATCCAAAGGTCAAAGTTGCATATAATATTGTCAATTTTCATCCGATTGACGTGAAATTTTAAGAATTTACATATTGGGTCACTGAATTGGTTCACCAATCAAAAGCTAGAAGCCAATTGTTTTTGGGGTTTTTTGATCCAAAGGTCAAAGTTGCATATAATATTGTCAATTTTCATCCGATTGACATGAAATTTTAAGAATTTACATATTGGGTCACTGAATTGGTTCACCAATCAAACGCTAGAAGCCGATTGTTTTTTTCTTAGATCAAAAGGTCAAAGGTCAAAGTTGCATAAAATTGTCAATTTTCATCCGATTGACGTGAAATTTTAAGAATTTACATATTGGGTCACTGAATTGGTTCACCAATCAAACGCTAGAAGCCGATTGTTTTTTTCTTAGATCAAAAGGTCAAAGGTCAAAGTTGCATAAAATTGTCAATTTTCATCCGATTGACGTGAAATTTTAAGAATTTACATATTGGGTCACTGAATTGGTTCACCAATCAAAAGCTAGAAGCCGATTGTTTTTTTTGTTTTTAGATCAAAAGGTTAAAGGTCAAAGGTTGCATAAAACCATCAAATTCCATCCGATTGACTTGAAAGTTGAGCAGGGTTTGCATATTGGGTCACTGAAGCCTATTGCTTTTGAGGTCAAAAGGTCAAGGTTCCCTAAAATCGTCAATTTTTGTTTGTATTTTAAAGCAGTTTTCATCATGTTTTGCATGCGGAAGAAGTCCGAATACAAAGCAGTTCACGCGAACGGGCTTTGCATTTTCAGATGATTTCTAGTTTCGTTTCACTTACCCTTGTACAGAGTATGAACAAGTAAACGAAAAAACATGTTTTAGGGCTACATACGTTCATTAATTTTTAAACAGTTTGTAACTCAAAAAAATTTTAGTTTCTAAAAAATAAAAAAACTAAGTAAAAAATTATTTTTGTATTTTTATTTTTAAATTTTTTTTTTTTTACATTTTGATAGATGAAAATGTACCAGAAAAGAGGGCCGTGTGCCAAATGTCAGCTCTCTAGGATGTATGGAACCTAGAAAACGAACGGGACAAACAAACAAAGTCCAGATGAAGTTCAATAAAAGTGTGTAAAAAAAGAAAGAAATAAATAAACGGCCATCTGCAGCATATGGGAGATCATGTGCTGGATAGAAGAAATGAACAAAAGGACATTTTATTTCACACTTTAACTACTTTCTTCACTCCATCTTATCCCAGACCCATGGAGCTTCGTGCATGCACATACTATGCTCGATAAGAATGACCTTTTAATTAACGAGCATTCAAACATTGGTTAAGCTTCTCCCTCTTGCTATAGTTGGTTTGAAAATAAACCAAGAAGGACCATTTATCTCCACGAGGCAGACTTCCTGTTCATTCACTTCCCTTACCGTGAAGCATGGCGAGTAGAGATCAGCGATTGCGAATTTCAGGAGAGCTTTTGAAACCCCATTTGTTGTTGTTGAACGACATACCGGTATATGCTATTTGTCGGAGCATGAACAGGTACGTACATCATCGGCAGGTGCATCACTGTCACAGCAACGCACGTGCTCTCCTGGTTCGAATGAAAGGTAAACACGAGTGGGGGGAATGTATTTGGATGAATGAATTTTGACAGGTTGTTTTTGTTTTTATTATAATTGACGAATCTATTGTATTACATATCAAAGATCGAGTCATTTACATCGCTATAGCTTGCTATGGAATTTAAAGAGTGAATATAGAATGCTCACAATCTATCAGCGTTTATGTTCCATGTGGCCAAGGGCAATGAAGGCAGTTTATTATGGTAAAGTAAATACAGTAATTAACACCTGACTTTCGAAATGACGTAAGGATGCTAAACGAGGCCTTTTGCGCATGCGCATGCGCATTCACTGTATGTAAAATGACTTCTTCTCGCCTGGAACCTTTAACCTGCCATTGAGAGCACGAAATCAGTGATTCAAATGGTCTTTTCAACTTATTTTTGAGGATTTAGGGGGGAACCCCAATTCTCTCCATGTAAATGTGGATGGTATCCAAATATCTATAGAGCTCAGTTGACTTTTTGCTCCACCAAATAACAGCGAAACGGAGTTGAGTAAAAGGGTGAAAATTCTACAGATGCTGTGATAAATAACTACCTCTGTCGGTTTGAATGTTTGAAAGAGAATACACGTCTGGATCAATTTTTGTATTAAATTTAAATCCCGATTTATATATCTATCTATAATTCCACTAATCTCTGTGTGTATGTTTGTTTGTATGTTTGTATGTTTGTCTGTGACCGCTGTTTCTCGACAACTACCGGTCCGATATACTTGAAACTTGCCAGGTATATTGCTGGGGACCCGAGGATGTGCCTTTTCAAGGTTTTAAATTAATCGCAGAAGTAGTTACCGAGCTATGTCCAAAAAACGATTCAACCAATCAGAGAGCAGCGAGCTATCACGTGTGCCGAACGTGGCGAACAGACTCTGCCTCGGATGGCACATTTGAGAGCGTATTCATTTATTTCCCGTCGGCAAACTATGTTGCCGTTAAACTATGTTTTAAAACTAATTAAAACTAATTTGCGATTCATCGTAACTGTGATTTGCGACCTTCCGGACAGTCAAATGAGGACGTCACTTCCGGACTTACGTAGCGGCTAGCGGGCGCCATTTAGAGGAGCTGGGAGGACTCAGTCGTGATAGAGTGAGCCTGAGTGAGTATATCAAGACAAGAACAAGATCTAGAAGGAGGTATGTACGGTGCGATTCATATAATATATTGTTTAGTTATCGTCGATGAGGAATTTGGGGGCCCGATTAACTGCAGCGCCATCCGAGCTGCGGCGTCGGGACGATACATTCATTGTACGGTAACATCACGCACTTACGGGCACGTCCTATATATATAGTACGGGCATGCCCTAGTATATATATAAACGCGAGTTGTCTGTGTGTGTGTCCGCGTTTTATTCAGAGAAGGCCGAACGGATCTTCATCAAACTTTCAGAGGTTCATCAGTGAGTGCCTGGGAGTGTTTAGGCAAAAAATAATAATGAAAAATTGAAAAAATAAATAAATGTTTTTTTGGAGTAAAAAAAAAAATCGCTCTATAGTGCCGAAGCATTTTCAATTAATGACAGTTATACAGAAGTACACAATCGCATAACTAAATACAAAACAATCACCAGACATTTGAATACAAATAAATCAAACAATTCCGGAAGTGTACAAATTTGATAGTACGGCTTCTTCTTCTTCTTCCTGATCGGCATCACACTCAACTCAGAAATGTGAGCCACATTCACTCAGAAACTTGAGCCACTCCCCTTCCTCTCCTGCCACCCCCCTCCCCTCCATCCCCCCTCCCCCTCCCCTTCCCTCCTCCGCCCCCTTCCCCATCTCCCCCCATTCCCCTCTGCCTTCCCTTCCCCCCTCCCCTCCCTTCCCCTCTCCTTCCCCCCCCCCTCCCTTCCCCTTCCTCCCCCCCCTCCCTTCCCCTTCCTCCCCCCCCTCCCTTCCCCTTCCTCCCCTCCCCTCCTCTCCCCCTCCCCTTCCCTGCCCGGCAACTTCTGCTAGTATATATATATATATTAAAACACGAGTTGTCTATGTGTGTGTCCGCGTTTTATTCAGAGATGGCTGAACGGATCTTCATCAAACTTTCAGAGGTTCATCAGTGAGTGCCTGGGAGGGGTTTCGGCAAAAAAAAAATTTAAAAAAAAAGTTCGTTTTTTTTGGAGTTAAAAAAAAAAAAAAAAAAAAAATCGCTCGATAGTGCCGAAGCCTTTTAAAATGAATGAAAGTTATATACAAGTACACATTCGCATAAATAAATACAAAACAATCACCAGACATTTGAACACAAATAAATCAAACAATTCCGGAAGTGTACGAATTTGGTAGTACGGTTTCTTCTTTTTCCTGGTCGGCATCACAGTTAACTCAGAAACGTGATGAATGCCACATTCACCCACCAGCATATATATGAACCCCCTTCCTCTCCTGTCTCCCCCCCCTCCTTCCCCCCTCGCCTCCTCCCTACCCATCCCCCCTATCCCCCCTTCCACCGTTCCCCCCTCCCCTCCCCTTCCCCCCGCTCCCCTCCTCCTCTTCCCCACCCGGCAACGCCGGGTACTTTTACTTTACATTATAAAGGAGGTGGTTATGAGCGGATATGGTTGAGATGTTTAAGATAATGAAGGAGGTGGACAAGATAGATGCAGAGGAGTTGTTCAGTAGATTGGAACGTGTTATGACAAAGAGCCATAATCTGAGGGTAAAGAGGATGAGAGTTAAGACAGTGTGCAGGCAGGAGTCTTTGACTCAGAGAGTACTTAATTCATAGAATTGTCTTCCTAGAAAGGTATTGCTAGCAAAAACTGTAGATAGATGATTTCATTTGGATTTAGATAGGTACCTACAGTCACATGAAAAAGTAAGTACACCCCATGTAAAGTTTTGACTTTTTCAACATATTTCAACATACAGCGATTTGATCTTCTTCTCGCCTATCTCGCCTAAATATCAACAATATTGATAGATCATTTCAACAATATTAATAGATAAAGGTGATATAACATAACAAATATCATGAAACATTTACATTTTGCAGTCCATTGTATAATTTAAATAAACATAAATGCAAATTTCGCATGTGGAAAAAGTAAGTACACACTTGGCTCTTATCGGTGGTATTGCCCCCTTTGGCAGAAACAACCTCAAGTAGGCGTTTCTTATAACTGTCTACCAGTCTCTGACATCGACTGGGAGAAATTTTTGCCCACTCCTCCATGCAGAATTCTTTCAGCTGTGCGATGGTTGAGGGGTTTCTTGCATGCACAGCTCGTTTCAAATCCCCCACAACATCTCGATGGGATTTAGATCCGGGCTTTGACTTGGCCATTCCAGAACCCTCCATTTCTTTCTTTTCAGCCATTCCTTGGTGGATTTACTGGTATGTTTTGGGTCATTGTCATGTTGCAAGGTCCACCTTCGGTTGAGCTTCAACTTCCCGACAGATGGCCTCACATTATCCTCAAGCACCCTCTGGTACAATGAAGAATTCATAGTGGATTCGGATTCTACGATGGTGAGCTGCCCAGGCCCTGATGCAGCAAAGCCGCCCCAAACCATAATATTTCCACCACCATGCTTTACAGTTGGTATCAGGTTCTTGTGGTCAAATGCTGTCTTTGGTTTTCGCCAAACATGTCTTCTGGTACTGTGGCCAAATAGCTCTACCTTTGACTCATCTGTCCAGAGCACATTGTTTCAGAAGTGCTGGTCTTTGCCTCGGTGTTCATTGGCAAACTTTAGTCTTGCCCTGATGTTCTTTCTGCACAGCAAAGGTTTCCTCCTGACACACCTCCCATGTAGATCAAATTTGTGCAGCCTCTTTCTAATGGTAGACTCGCGCACTTTGACATCAACAGTGGCAAGAAAATCTTGACCTGTAGGTCCCGTGATGACATTCTGGGGTTCTTCGAGACTTCTTTCAGCATCTTGCGGTCTGCTCTCGGGCTGAACTTCCTCGGGTGGCCTGGCCTGAACAGGTTGGCAGTTGTTTGGAATCTTTTCCACTTGTAGATGATCTTCCATACGGTCGAATGATTGATTTCAAATTGTTTGGAGATCTTTTTAAATCCCTTTCCATGCTCGTAGGCATCTATAACCTCCTTTCTGAAGGCCCCAGAGAGCTCTTTTGATCTAGGCATGGTGACGCCGCACACTTCAACAACAAAGAGCAAACCAAACGAAATGTCTGAGGTTTAAATAAGACAGGTTCCTCCAAGATCCTCTCCAACGATGTTCTAATCATTTGCACCTGAGCTGGTGCACCTGATTCAAAATTTAGGTATTTGAAGTAGTGATAAATGTGGGGGTGTACTTACTTTTTCCACATGCGAAATTTGCATTTATGTGTATTTAAATTATACAATGGACTGCAAAATGTAAATGTTTCATGATATTTGTTATGTTATATCACCTTTATCTATCAATATTGTTGAAATGAAGATCAAATAGCTGTATGTTGAAATATGTTGAAAAAGTCAAAACTTTGCATGGGGTGTACTTACTTTTTCCACATGCGAAATTTGCATTTATGTTTATTTAAATTATACAATGGACTACAAAATGTAAATGTTTCATGATATTTGTTATGTTATATCACCTTTATCTATCAATATTGTTGAAATGAAGATCAAATAGCTGTATGTTGAAATATGTTGAAAAAGTCAAAACTTTGCATGGGGTGTACTTACTTTTTCACGTGACTGTAAATGCATTACAGATGGAAGGGTACAGGGATATTGGTAAGACCTGTAGGTAGCTTGTGTGCGGATGGGTGATGGTTTCTGGGGTTTGAGCAGGACAGGTGCATGATGGGCCTTCTCTTCCGCCAACATTCTTTGTATATCGTTGTGTATGTTCTGCTGTCTTGTGATGAGCGACAAGCAGCATCATCTGCCTCACAAATGGTAACATTTTAAATGATGAATAAGTCCATCTACGACATAAATATCTTTGTTCATAAACCATATCAAAAGTGGCAACCAATCACTAATTTCCCAGCCGAAATCAATGCCAATCCAATGAAAGATGTTCCGTACTACAACCAACCTAATGGGAAGTCCCACGAGTGAAGCTTGGTGTTGACACCTTGTGGTTTTTCAAAACAATTACTTGTACTCGCAATTTCCAATGACAAAAAATTCTGTTGCAAAATATTGGTGAAGAAATAAATACACCCTGAAATGGTGAAACAATTGTCGCAGTTGATAAATCCATCACATTTACAGAAATATATAGTAATACGTACTTTATCTAATGACTTCTGAAATATTTACCAAAAAAAAAAATTGGACCATGGGTCTTGAAGGTCACCTGGATCAAAAGCAACAATCACTCAAACCCCCTGCAGACCCTCTTAGACACTGATATTTTTAATGCCATGAACAAACTTTGGCACATCACGGGTGATGAAGGTTGTGGTCAAGTTTCATGGAAATTGTGTGAAGTTTCGGAGAAGAGAGCAAATATGGTGGGTCGACCTTTGAAGGGAGGCTAGCACAACGTTGGGCCAACGTTGGAACAGTGCTCCTTTCCAACGTCTGATTAACATTGGGCCAACACTTCATTCCAACATCTGACCAACATTCGTTCTTATTCATTCGTTCGTTCTTCGACCACGTGTTTCTCCCCCATTTCCCCACATAGTTTTCACTGTTATTAACCTTACAATGTTTACACTTTCCCCTCAAGTTCTGTATTCCGTTGTATATTATAACACCTTTTTTTTCTTCTTATTCTTTAAAAGGCTGCTTTCGACTTGCTCACCAAATCTATTCATCCCCCAAAAAAATTCCATCTCTTATAGTGCCTTTTTTCTACATTCCCCAAACTCTCCTGCACTCCATCCTCCATCCAGCATCCTTAAACGTATTTTTGACTCGAAGGTCACAAGAAACTCATTTTGCAATGAATGTTCGTTTCCCATTAATCGTACACTTTCTAAAATCCAATCTCAACCCTCGCCTCCAAATCTTCTCCATAACCCCTCCCATCCAAATCTTCCCCATCACCCATCCCTTTCAAATCTTCCCCCTTTCCCCTCCCCTCCTAATCCTCCCCATCACCCATCCCTTTCAAATCTCCCCCCTTGCCCCCTCCCACCTAAACTACCCCCTCACCCCTCCCCTCCAAGACTCCCCCTCGCCCCTCCCCTCCTAGACTCCTCCCTCACCCCTCCCCTCCAAATCTCCCCCATATCCCATCCCTTTCAAATCCCTCCCCTTGTCCCTTCCCTCCTAAACTCCCCCCTCGCCCCTCCCCTTCAAATCTCCCCACCCTCATTTCTTCTCAATTTCCCCCCTCTCATTCCCCCTCCTCAAAGCATCCTCCCCGCTTCTTCCCCCTTCCAACTCTCACCTCCATCTCCCCCAACCTTCTGCCTCGCTCTTTCTCCTCCTCAAATAACACCTCATTGTGCCTCACCCAATCACCATCAAACCTTTTGTCCGCCCCATCCTTCCCTTTCTCCGAGCTATTCTGAAATCTCTGACACACCTTCAACAGCTCTCCCTACCTCTTCCACCTCTTACCCTACCCCTCCTCCCCCCTGTTCTGTATCCGATGCTCCCCCTTCCTCTTCATTAACGGTATGGACCTCAAACATCCGGGGCCTTCGTTCAAACTAACTGATCTCTCCATACAGGTTGCTTCTGTCAAACCAGACGTGATCTGCTTAACAGAAACTTTCCTCCTTCATGATGTCTCTGATTCCTTAGTATCTCTCCAGGGTTACTCCCTCTTCCGGTATGATAGACCTGAGCCTCGTCCTGGAGGTGGGGTTGCTATCTTTATCAAAAACTCTCTTCCTCACTCGCCCTGCACTGCACTCTCTCCACCTCACCCCCAGGAATACCTCTGGCTACGGCTTCCCCTTCGCTCCCACCTCTTGTTCATATGTGTGTTGTACCGTCCACCAAACAGTGATGACTCCATCTACATCTCGCTGTCTGATAATATGGACCAACTTCTGTCTACTCATCCCAACTCTCTCTTCCTCATATGTGGTGATTTCAATTGTCACCATGCCAGTTGGCTGGGTGTGGGTATCTCTCTCACCAGCCATGGCTCCTCAGCAAAGGACTTCTGCGACTCACTGGGACTGACACAATCTGTCAATTTCCCGACCCGGATCTCAGTCAACGGAGCATCTTCTCTTCTGGACTTGGCTATGACTAACTTCCCTGAAAATGTCTGCTGCTCTTCTTCTGCTCCAATCGGATCATCTGATCATGTGCTCATTAAAGTGGACATCTCTCTGACCATTCTCAGGGAGCCTGCTCAGCGTCGACGAGTCTGGCATTTCACTCAGGCCAACTCGCTCGGTCTTCAAGCAGCCATCAATCATCTGGACTGGTCTCCCATCTCTACCACCTCTGGCATCAACTCATCCTGGAAATTCTTCCAAAGTAAATTGCTCTCTCTCATGCACAGATTTATCCCATCTCGTCTTCAGTTGTCATACCCTTCCTCCCGTCCATGGTACACGGAATCTTGTGGTGAGGCTGTTGCCCAGAAACAACTTGCCTTCGTCTCCTGGAAAGCAAATCCAACGGAAGGAAATCTCATTTCCTTTCACAAAGCCCGAAACAAGTGTGTGTCCACCCTCAGGAGAGTCAGGAAACAATATCTCTCCGTTCTCAAGACCGAACTCTCTTATCTATCTCCCTCTTCCAAATCCTGGTGGCATCTGGTCAAATCTGTTTCTGGTGTTTGTTCCCCGTCCATCCCCTCCCTTACCTCAAACGGCTACACAGCTGACTCCGCACGTGAAAAAGCTGAATGCCTCAACTCTGTGTTTGCCTCTAAATCTTGTGTCTCAAACCCATCGCTCTCTGTACCCACCATACCCAGTCGTACCCAGCTGCTCCTGGACTCCGTGTCCTTTCCTCCTGACAAGGTGGAAAAGTTTCTGTCAACCCTCGACTCTGATTCTGAAACTGGACCTGACGGCATCAGCCCACGGGTCCTAAAATCCTGTTCTTCCGCTCTTTCACTCCCTCTCTCTGTTCTCTTCACCCTCTCTTTTGCTCATGACAACTGCCATCTGCTTGGAAATCAGCCAACATCACCGCTTTGCACAAAAAAGGTGCAAAAACAGATCCTAGCAACTACAGAGCAATCAGCCTTCTCCCAATTATCAGCAAAGTCATGGAATCCCTCATTGCTTCGGATATGAAATCTTTCCTCTTCTCCAATGGTTTGATCTCTGATCATCAATTTGGTTTCAGACCAGGTCACTCTACTCTTGACATGCTGCTTGTGCTGTCTCAACAATGGATGGAGGTCCTCAATGCCAAACAGGAAATTAGAGCTGTCTCTCTCGACATATCACGTGCCTTCGATACGGTCTGGCACCCCGCTCTGCTCACCAAACTCTCCTCCTTTGGTATCCATGGAAATCTCCATGCATGGCTGGCGGACTTCGTCTCTAGTCATAGTCAACGTGTGGCCCTGAATGGGTTTCTCTCATCTCCTCTTCCTGTTCAGGCTGGAGTTCCCCAAGGCAGTGTTCTGGGCCCTGTGCTTTTTCTGGTCTTCATCAATGATCTCTCTGACTCTCTTGAAAATCCTCTGTATCTCTTTGCTGATGACTCCACTCTCTGCCGCTCCATTCCTCATCCCTCAGATCGGCAGTCTGCAGCCTCCTCACTCTCTGCAGACCTGGACAAAATCACAGACTGGGCAAACAGGTGGAACATGTCTTTCAATCCTGACAAATCTCACACTCTTACGATGTCGCTCCGAAAAGACCGATTGGACAACCCTCCCATCTACTTTCTGAATAATCCTCTCCAAGAAGTTCTGTCACTCAAGCTTTTGGGTCTCACTATCTGCCATGATCTTTCCTGGGAAAACCACATTTCCAAGCTGGCCTCCAAAGCCAGTCGCCGACTGGGCATCCTCCATCGTGCGAAGTCCTTCCTTGGCACATCTGAGCTCCTCACCACATACAAGGCTTTCTTCCGCAGCTCAATGGAGTGCTGCTCTCGCCTCTGGGCTGGTGCTTCTGCCACACACCTAGCTCGTCTTCACGCTGTTGAAACCAAAGCGTTCAGAATCATTGGAATCTCCCGCGATGAAGCTATCTCCGAGGGCCTTTCACTTAATCACCGCAGGCAGGTTGGTGGTCTTTCCGTCTTCTACCGACTCCTATCCGGCCTTGCTCCCCCAGCTCTCTCTGGGCTCTGTCCCCCAAATATTCCTGCAGGTCGCACAGGATCTGCCTGCAACCCTCTTATGGTTAAACTGCCAAAATCAAGACTCTCTGCTCACCTTCACTCCTTCATTCCTCTTTTCTCCCGCCTCTGGAACAAACTCCCTCACTCTCTTCAATCCCACTCCTCCCTCCAGGTCTTTAAAACGGCTGTTCACCACCATCTCTTATCTTCCCCCATCCAAAACCTTGATCTTTTCTACCCACACTAATTTCACCCCAAATCCACTTTTTTGAGGTGACTTTTGACTTCTTTCCTGGAAGTCCTTGGTGTCCTTCCGTTTTATACCTATCCTGCCTCCCCCCCAGGCCCTCTGCCTCCCACACATCTCCCGATGTCCCTGCTCTCAAATGTTGTGTTTGTGTGCTTCCTCCCCTTCTCTCCCCATCTTGTCGACCGCTCCCCTTTTTATATACTTTGTTTGCTTGTTTGTTTGATTTGTTTGTTTGATAAATGTTAGCTCTTTCACGAGCCTCGACTCTGTATACAAAAAAAAAAAAAAAAAAAAAAAATTCCGACGTTGGCCCAACGTTGGCCCAACATTGTTGTGTTAGCTGGGTACCTATTTTGGGGTGGGTCAAACCCAAACCTCCTCCCCCCCCCCCCTTCTTGGCCCCCCTTAATGAGCGCAGATTTTTATGCGGTAAATACACCTTCATTCGGAAGCAGATAAGAAGCTTGTGGCCAAGTTTCATCAAAATCGTGTGTTTGGTTCAAGCGATAATGACTAAAGTGTTTCCAGACTCACTCACTCACTCACTCACTGACTTAACCTAAAGGACACTGGACTAAAGTCCAGGTGAGCTAAAAATGAAGCTTCAGTCAATCAACTTGGTCCGAGTGGAATGAACATTTAAGTGGCAGCATCAACGTTACCTCCCATGATGAATTATTTTCTTGCATTTGTTTGCACTTTATGACATTTCTCTGTGAAGAGATATTGAGAGACAGTGAATACTTTCATTAACCTGCGCTCGCGAAGCGAAAGGCAGGGTTAAGCATTCGGGTCCGTCCGTACGTCGTACCTGCGTATGTCGCACGTACGTACGTGCGTGTCTGCATTAAAAAAAAATCATTTTCTCGGCAACCGTTAGTCCGAATGACATGAAATTTTCACCATAGGAGGGACTCCTCCTGTAGAATATTTTAGTGAATACTATGACGTCACAGGTCACGTGGTACTGGCGCCATCTTGGAAAATCAAAAAAGTTTGCACCTCTATATCTCAAAAACCGCTGCACAGAAATAATTGAGACAGGTCTCATTGCAAAGAACTCTCCATGCGGAATAACATATGTGAAGGATGACGTCATAGGTGCCGCCGTTATGACGTCATAATTCGACAAGTAAAAAACTTTATCTGATCAGGATGAAATTTCTTGAGCATCTTCTCGGTATAAATTGATGCAGAAATAAAATTATAATGACGCCGTAGGTCACGTGGTTCGGACGCCATATTGTTTTGAGTGAAAAACCACTAAAATCCAATTTTCTCCTAAACGACTGAACAGATCGAGGCCAAACTTTGCATGCAGAATCACATACCCATGACGAACAAAATCGTCAGCGAGAATGACGTCATGTGTCACATGGTTTCGGAGTTATGACGTTTTTAAGCATAAACTTTTAAAACCAAGCTCCTCCCTCATTTGTGATCCTATCGAGGGGAACCTTCACAGATGTGTTCACCATATCAGTCCACTAAAAGCACCTTTTGGAATTTGCGCTAGGTCACGTGGTTTGGTAGATATAAATAATTAAACGAAAAAAAAAATTATAACTCTTGAAACGCGTCATTGATCGACGTGAAACTTTATATTGTTACGGTTTCCGCGCGACACTCCTGCCCTTACCAAGGGGAGATTGAGCCACTTGTTCTTTTTGGGTCGTCGCAATCGAGAGACTTGAGTCGCCACTTCCGGTCGGACGTGAGACAGGGTTTCGGGACGATGTTCGCATGTACCTAAGTACTCACGCCACCACGGAAGCGGAGATCAAGTCTCGCACAAACCGCGCCTAATTTGAGTACGTCCGAGCGGATGGCATACCACGTGGTCCGTGCAGTTACCTGGTATTGGAACCCGATTAGAGCGATATAATTCATACCACGCTTAGTCAATAGATGGAAGGGACAAAACGGTCGAATCAAAGAAATAACACGTTTAATAATTATTATTTACAATGATTGGTAGAAGCAGAGACACAGGGCAGTTCTTATAACAGTCGTACTTTTCTCCCAGACATGGGCCCGTTCACACTCACAGGGGGAATGAAAGAAGGATGGTGTTCATGCGCTGAACGCGCCGGCTCCGTTGTGGTTCAGGAACAGCTCGCCCGGCGTAGCCCTCCGCGGTCACAGCACGTCCCTTGATGAAGGCGTGCCTTCTAGGCAGGCGGGAGGGATCCTTGCGGCACGTCTCTCGAACAAAGGCAGGCTGGCGAATATGCACGTCTCCCGCTCGGCTCGGCGGTTCCTCACAGTGCCATTAATCAATGGCGCGCTTTCACTCGCGTAACTCAATAGGGGATTTGCCTTAAGCTCAACCGAGCGTTCAACTTGTTCAAGCGCCTCTCCCCTCAAAAGTCGTTTGACTTCTTTCAGTGCACCTCTCCTCAGAACTGCTCAATCTCATCACCCAGCGCAGGTCCTCCTCAAACTTGTTCAAGCGCCTCTCCCCTCAAAACTTGCTTGACTTGTTTCAGCGCACCTCTCCTCAGAACGGAGGTGGGGGCTTTGCGCAAAAGGGTTATATTGCCACGCCCTTAGCCCGCATCGAATGTTCCAAAAACCACGCATTTTGACGCAGTGCTAAGCCACTCCCTTCGAGCCCTGATTGGCGGCTCGTGCTTACCGTCACTCCTTCCCTGCCTTCCTACGCCCTTGATCGACGTGTCCAGGCCTGCCTCGTGGCATTTCGCACCCAAGCCAAAGTATTGAGGCAGCATAAAGCATTGAAAGGACCTAACTCTCATTATTCTACTCAACGCAAAACTAACACAAGAAAAGGACTATGCTTACATTTACTAAGAAATAACTGAACTATCGCGAGGCTACGTGTGACTAATCTTTAGTGTGACTAACTATGAGGGGGAAAATTTACCTTTATTTGTAAAAACACAAAACCGCAACAATATTATCGTAGAGGTAAGGAAGTGTAACATTTGTGCAAAATTTCAAGATGATTGGATGTACAGTCTGAAAACTAGAAGTTGTTATTGCATGAAGAAGAAGAGTCTTCTAGAGTGGGTATGGAATTAATTATCACACTGCAAATGAAGAGCAGGCAAAGTATGGCGCGACCTCACGGGGTCATTTTGACCTCAAATAAAATTCTGATTTCAGATTTGTCAATCGCTGAGGTATATTAACACACGACCAAAACGGATTTGGCGAAATTCCAATGATTTTTGACGAAAATATAACATTTGTGTATGCATTTCAGTAAAGTAAAGTGTGTGATGTGTCAGCATTTTAAAAATTGAAATGTGGCTAATTGTAAATAACTCCATATGGGGAATAGGTGTTGTTAACAATGATGTCATTGGTGCCATAATTATGACGTCATAATTCGACAGGGACAACGCTTAGTCTGATCAGTTTGAAATTTATTGAGCATGCCCTATGCAACAATTATTTAGAGAATATAAATTTATGATGTCATCGCTCACGTGGTCTGGCAGCCATATTGGATAAAAAAAAGAAATGTTCAAAAATAGAAGAGTTGGCTCACACCAAGTTGACTGCGCAGGGTAAGTATTCTATGAATACCATCTAGTAATTGATTTATTATTGATTGACGTGAAGAATGTAAGATCTCTTTGTGGTTGGCTTTTTAGTTGTAGTATCTTTTTTATAATTCATGCCTGATTTCTAATTATTTCATTTGTAGCTCACCTGGACTTTAGGCAGGTGAGCTTATGTGCTCGAGCAGTGTCCGTAGGGCTCAGTCAGTGAGTGAGTCTGTAAACATAATTCATAATTATGTCATTACCTGGAGTAGCATCATAATTAGACAAGTAGAACGCTTGATCCGATCAGTTTGAAATTTCTTGAGCGTGACGTCCACAAAAATTATATGGAAGAATTCAATTTATGACGTTATTGGTCACGTATTTTGGCAGCCATATTGGATTGAACATAAATCGACATCATCAATAAACCACAAAAACACAGAAGCTAACTAGAACGGCACTCAGTAGACTGAGTAGAGAGTAGCCTCCGTCTGGTTGGCCATATCACTCAATGGTGAAGAATCACTTAAAAAATTAAATAATTATCATATCCGAATCCATATTCAGATCTTCACCAAAATTTAATCGATTCTTCCTCGTCACACACACAACCGGTCCATCACGTTTGGTATAAATCCGTCAACAACTTTTTGAGATATCGTGCTATGTATCGTTTTTGGCCTCACTCCCAATGGTGAAGAATCACTTAAAAAAATTAAATAATTCTCATATCCGAATCCATATTCAGATCTTCACCAAAATTTAATCGATTCTTCCTTGTCACACACACAACCGGTCCATCACGTTTGGTATAAATCCGTCCACAACTTTTTGAGATATCGTGCTATGTATCGTTTTTGGCCTCACTCCCAATGGTGAAGAATCACTTAAAAAAATTAAATAATTCTCATATCCGAATCCATATTCAGATGTTCACCAAAATTTAATCGATTCTTCCTTGTCACACACCCAACCGGTCCACCACGTTTGGTATAAATCCGTCCACAATTTTTTGAGATATCCTGCTATGTATCGTTTTTGGCCTCACTCCCAATGGTGAAGAATCACTTAAAAAATTAAATAATTCTCATATCCGAATCCATATTCAGATCTTCACCAAAATCGAATCTATTTGTCCTTGTCACACACCCAACCGTTCCACCAAGGTTCGTCCAAATCCGTCCACAACTTTTTAAGATAGCCTGCTATGTATCGTTTTTGGCCCAATCTCCCAATGGTGAAGAATCACTTTGAAAATTCTCGTCGCCGGATCCGAATCTTCACCAAAATCTAATCATTTCGTCCTTGTGACATACTAGTGGGGGGGCCAATGTAGCAGATTGAAATGCCCGTTGAAATTGCTTGTTAATTTTTGGACAATGGTTGGGCTGTCTTTAGGGATGATATAAGTTCTAGAAAAAATACGTCTCCAATTGTTTCAAGTTCTTTATGGCGGCCATTTTGGATTTTCAAAATGGCGGATGTCGAAAAAGGAAAAGTTCCATTATCTTGGCTTCTAAATGACCTAGAGTTTCGATTCTGGTGTCCAGTTGTACATTTTTGGGGATAGAGAATTGAATGAAACCTTCTTTAATAACCTACAAGGGATAAAAATAGGTTTTTATGGCACAGCCGAACCAGTGTCCAAAATCTAACTTAATGCACATCTATCTTAATTGTTATTTGTTATTTGTTATTTGTATGTTCCAGATTCGTGACCCTGAGCTATGATGGAGCCAAAAAGCAAGAAAACCAAGAAAGAAACTGATTTCACACTTTGCATTCAGTGCCAGGATCCCCAAGGTGCACTAGTGACTGAGCCAGCACTGGGCTCATATGCAAAGTTTCTCCAGTTCATCCAGGAGAGGGCACGATATGGTGATGCAGACTTCAAACAGATCAGCGAACGATTAAGCTGTTTCACTGCCACTGACTTGAGGAACAATAAAGCAAAGTGGCACCGGGCATGTTATGGATCTACATGCAACACTGCTCACCTGGAGCGTGCTAGAGTTCGCCACCAGAAAGCCTGCGAACATGGCGACACCCAGCATCTTCATAAGAGGTGTGGACGTCCTTCTTCTGCACCTGCCGCTGCAAGTACCTCAGGTTCTACGCAAGACGAGACTCTTCGCTTCACACGTTCATCATCAACTCCATTCAACAGAGACCTTTGTTTCTTCTGTCAAGAGGTCACTAAGGAAAGTGTACATGTTGTATGCACGTTCAACGCAGGTAAACAGCTGAAGAAAGCTGTTGAAGAAGGCAGCAACCACAAGTGGAAAGTTCAGCTGAGTGCTGCCATCAGTGCACATGATGCTCATGCGATCGACGTCAAGTATCATCTCCCATGCTGGGTGCAGAATGTCCAACGTGCTCCCAAGAGTGGGACATCAAGTGATGACAAAGAACACATACTGCAAGAAACTAATGTTATCAAAATAGCCGCAGACATTGAGTTTGTCAGCCTTGTTCGCTCTCTACTCCAAGCTGGTGAAATTCTCAACATGTCTGACCTGAAGTCGGTTTACTCCAGGATTCTTGACAATAATGGTGTGCACAATGTCCCATCACCTACTACCCAAGGCATGAAGGAGAAAATCAACTCTCACATTGATGACGTTCACTTCATGAAACCAAAACGTCGAAACGAGTCAGACTGTGTATTCTCCACTGCCGTGCGTGATGCAGCTGTCGAAGATGCAATGACGAAGACAAATGAAAAAAACATCGAACAACTGTTTGAGAGTGCCTCTGTTCTCCGCAGTGCCATTGCTTGTCAGAACAAGCACCCATGGCAATTTGAAGGAGAAATGAACACTGATGATGCTGAAAAGCATGTACCCAAAGTACTCTATGCTTTCCTCCGCTGGCTACTGGAAGGACCAGCCACGAGCATTGAGCCAGAGACTATGCGCTCAGCCACTATTCATCGAGATGTTATAACCATCAGTCAGAACATCATGTACGGCTACAAGTCAAAACGCCAAGTCACGTACAAGCCCAAAGAGCCAGATGCACCATTCCGCCATGCCGACATGCCGACAAAAGCAAGCTCATGGGCATCCTAGAAGATCTACCCAAGAAGTCAACTGGCACTGGTCAGCAGCCAGACGACGACAATCCTGAACATACTCCACCCCCTCCCAAGAAGGTGACTGTCATAGACGGCATGGCAGTAGTGCAAGCAATGGGTAAGCCACAATGGGTCAAAACATGTGCCGCCCACTGCTTACCACGTTCAAGACAGCACCCCGATTGGGAAACTGACAGCAAAACAGTTCCTGTCGCACACCAACACCAAAGATGAGCTAACTGTCTATCTGGCAAAGAAAGCTCTGTGTCACTTTGAGGGGACTACCAAGGTCTTCATCGTCACTTCAAGGCAGGATGTCTTCTCCAACTGCATGGATGTACAGCATCTCCGTAGCTCCCAGGAGGAGGCTGATACGAGGATCTTTCTTCACAGTCTAGATGCCGTCCGAAGAGGTGCAACACAGCTGTACATTCAGTCACCTGATACTGATGTATTCATCCTAGCACTCCACCGGTACCATGAACTATGCAAAGACACATACTTCATCACGGGTGTGGGGAACAAGAAGAGGCAAATCTCACTGGAACCAATAGTACATGAACTTGGTGTCAGGAAGGCTGCAGCCCTACCAGGATTCCATGCATTCACGGGAGCAGACCAGACTGGTCGGTTTGCCGGCAAGGGAAAGCTCACATGTTGGCAAGCCCTCAATAGGTGCTCTGTTGAGGTGGTATCTGCGTTTCATGACCTTGGGGCCTCTGAGGAGCTGAGAGCTGACACAGAAAGTGACATTGAGGCATTTGTATGCCAGCTGTATGAGCCTCGTACTACAGTTGTGGATGTGGGCAAGCTGAGGTGGAGACTGTTTACCAAGAAACAGCTAGAGGCACAGAAGCTGCCACCAACACGGGGAGCTTTACATGAAGCCATTGCTCGTGCACATTTCCAGGCCATGGTGTGGCATCAGGCTGATGTACCGGACCCCCAGCTTCCACAACCAACAGAACATGGATGGAGAGCAGAAGGAGATCAGCTGGTGCCCATCACAACCAAGGACCCTCCAGCCCCAGCTGCCATCACACATCTAATCAAATGTAACTGCAAGAAGACCCAATGCATGTCTCACTGCTCATGCAGGTCTCAGCATCTCAACTGTTCTGAGATGTGTATGTGTGGGGCAGATGAAGAGGTGTGTGGTAACACGGGTCAGGAGCGCCCCATGGGAATCGATAACACTGATGATGAGGAGGATGGAGATCCTTCAATGTAACAATGAACACTGCCAACTAAAAATATTGCACAAAGACATTATAAGTGTACATTTGAACACTAAAGTCCAGCCTTTATGTGATTTAGAAGTGAAAATGATGGAAAAAAATATATATATATGTGTTGGCATAAGTGCGTGAAAATCCAAGATGGCTGCCATAAGAACCCTTTTGATCATATGTAGGTGTATAAATGTGTGTTTATTGGATTAAGTATCCGCAAATATGTACATTTGGACACCAAAATTAACACTCTAGGTCATTTAGAAGCCAAGATAATGACAATTTCGGTTTTCAACAAACGCCATTTTGATAATCCAAAATGGCCGCTATAAAGAACTTGAAAAAAATGGAGACATATTTTTTCTACAACTTCTATCATCCCTAAAGACAACCCAACCAGTGTCCACAAATTAACATTTGAATTCAACGGGAAAACATTGGCCCCCCCACTATACGCTACATCTCTTCGAAATTTCGTCCGAATCCGTCCACAACTTTTTGAGATATTTTGTTCACAAACAATTAGATAGACAAACAGACTAGAAATCGTTCAGAGACCGAGGACTTGCCGGAATGTACTTTGACAGAGTTATTAGTAAAAAAAACAATTTTCGACCTTTAGTTTGACCTTTCAAGGTCAAAGGTCATGGTGCCAAATGAAATGTCGTATGTGACTTCCTGTATGTCAGTAACAGTAAGTGTATGCATATCTCTTGTACTTTTTGAGTTATAGTGGTTTGAAATATATTTTAAATGACAATTCGACCCCCCCTGATTTCACGATTTGTGTGACCTTGAGCTTGACCTTGGGCCTAGAGAGTTAAAAATTGGGCACAGTCTATTCCAGGGCAAGGCAAATATGTGTGTAAAGTATGGCGATGCTATGTGCAACGATGTAGACAGTACTGCGCACAAACAGACAGACAGACAGACAGACAAACCAACCAACCAACCAACTTGCCGGATTTTTTTCCGGCAAGTCACAAACAGACAGTGGTGAAAACATAACCTCCATCCACCTTTGATGGCGAAGGTAATAAACACCACACAAACACGTCCTGGCGAGGGTCTGCAATCTCAGATTGTTCTTTCTTGTTTTAGTTTTTTTTATCCAATTGCTCAAATCTCGACTCTTCCTGAAAAAGAAATTTAAGGTGAATGATCTTTGACGGTGTAAACAAATAATGTCCGAAACTTAATTTTGACATGTTTATGACAAAGTGTTATGTTAAGAAAGACTTAAGAAGAAAGGAATATTATTATTATTATTATTATTATTATTATTATTATTTTTTCATTATATTTATAATTTGTATGTTTTAAATTGCAGCGATTTTTCTCTGTCTCCTCTCCTTGAAATTTCAGGAATACTTATTTGGGCAAATACAAAGCATTTCAAGAGACGATTGAAGATTTTCCTTGTACTCATATCTTTTATCACTTCGATGACCATCATCTTGTCCGCAGCAGTGCAGTCACGAAGACAAAAAAACAGCTAAGACCATTTCATAATGTTTTTTTGTTTGTTTGCTTTTACAAAAGTTTACAATTATCACCTTGTATTAACTTTTGTCTCAAATATTGCAAACTACATGCATGTGGCCACAGTTGTTTTAATGCACAAGACAGAGGTCAGTTGATCCATTCCGAAAAGGTTACTAAAATAGACTCGTCTGGTGATGAAACTGCCAAATCAGAAATGCAGGCCTTCGAATAGGCCAAGACACATGAGCAACAGCGTATCACTCCAGTTTGTTGCAGAGAGGGTGTTGCATCAATGAGTATGCTGTCCTTATGAAGGACGTTAACCTGGGTGTCCCATCTTCTAAAAGCATTCGCTGGTGGATGCCAAACATCCCACAGTGTCTGTTGCAAGAGTAGGACTTTGTTTTACTGTTACCAAATTCCTGCCCTCATCTTGAGCTGTCATCTCTGCAACGGAATGGCAACCTGGCCAGGGTTGGTTCCTTGCCAGAAACATAGACAACTTACCATGAACACCCCAATGATCTGTGATGAGTGTGGGTATACCTAGACTTTGAGGCCTTTTGTGCCAGTAGCATGGACAGTGGACACCCAGACCTTGTAGTGCATTGTCAATTTCCCACAAATCCACTTTAGTTGCATACAACCTTCACAAACTTACCTGCTGTTATTACCCTCGCCAGAGGAGAGGGTATTGCATTTGACTCCGTTTATTACTTGCCGGAAAAGATTCCGGCAAGTATGTTGATCGGTTGGTTTGTCTGTTTGTCTGTCTGTCTGTTTGTGCGCAGCACTAGGTCTACACCGTTGCACATAGAATCGCCAAATTTTGCAAACATATTTGTCTTGCACTGGAAGAGATTGTGCCCAATTTTTAACTCTCTCGGCCCAAGGCCTCCGTTATGACGTCATAATTTGATAATTCGACAAGTACAAAATTTCAACCAATCAAGATGCAATTTCTTGAGTGACATGACAGCATCAACTGGTGGAGAAAAAAAATTAATAATGATGACGTCATCAGTCACGTGGTTCCGCCGCCATCTTGGAAAAACAGAAAAAATTTGCACCTCTATATCTCCAAAAGTGCTGAATAGAAAAAATTGAGACATTGCTCACTGTAAAGAACTCTCCATGGGGAATAAAATATGTTAATGATGATGTCAGAGGTGCCTCCATTATGATGTCATAATTCGACAAGTACAAAACTTCATCCAATCAAGATTAAATTTATTGAGCATCATCAAGGAATAAATTAGTTTAGAAAACAAATAATGATGACGTCATCGGTCAGGTGATTCGGCCGCCATATTTGTCCAAAATGGCCGATAAAAAAGTACATTCCGGCAAGTCCTCGGTCTCTGACCGATTTTTCATTTGTTGGTTTGTTTGTTTGTTTGTCTGTTTGTCTGTCTGTCTGTTTGTTTGTCCACACAGAATAAATATGATTTTCTTTGGAACCGTTGGTCCCATTGACAGGAAGTTTTCACCACAGGTGCAACTCCAACCTGTAGAATTTTTTAATGATAATTTTGATGTCAAATGTCACGTGGTTCGGCCGCCATCTTGAAAAAATCGAAAAAATTTGCACCTCTATATCTCCAAAAGCGCTGAATAGAAAAAATTCAGACATGGCTCATTGTAAAGAACTCTCCATGCGGAATAAAATATGTTAATGATGATGTCATAGGTGCCTCCATTATGACGTCATAATTCGACAAGTACAAAACTTCATCCAATCAAGATGAAATTTCTTGAGCATAATCTAGGAATAAATTGGTGGAGAATTTTTTTATGCCGTCATTTGTAACGTGGTTCGGCCGCCATCTTGGAAAAACCGAAAAACTTTGCACCTCTATATCTCCGAAAGCGCTGCATAGAAAAAATTGAGACATCGCTCATTGTAAAGAACTCTCAATGTGGAATAACATCTGTTAATGATGATGTCGTAGGTGCCTCCATTGTGACGTCTTAATTGCACAGGTACAAAACTTCATCCGATCAAGATGAAATTTATTGAGCATAATCTAGGAATAAATTGGTGAGCAAAAAAATAATGATGACGTTATCGGTCACGTGGTTCGGCCGCCATATTTGTTTTAACACAGCCTTAAAAACCACTGAAAACATCCTGGCGAGGGTCTGCAATCTCTGATTGCTCTTTCTAGTTTTCGTTATGCATTGTTAATCAGGTAAAATGCAATCTATTCAATTAAAAAGTGTAATTTTTCATCATTTGGTTTTCTCCACAGATGATCCCGTTTTGTTGCTCATCTGGTGGAAGCCGTTCAATATGCGCCAAGACATCGACCCATTTATTTGCCAAAATTATGGCATCCGTAACTGCCTCTTGACCACCAACAGAAGCAGCCTGGGTGCAGCAGACTTTGTTGTCATGCACCATCGAGAAATCAAAAGGTATCCCCGTTGCTTGAAACATTCGCACAGTTTTTTTTATTTCTATTTGATATGGTTTTTAATGAATATACTGTGGTGTAATGGAAAATGTGAACAAGGAATAGTAGTCGGCATGCTGGTGTTAGTGTCTCTGTGCTTATGGAATTTTTCTAGGATCCTAGTTTAAATCCCAATTTACAAATACCATGTTGATTTAGACATCATTAACTGATGTCCTTGAAATTCATGTAAGGGTACACATGTTGTTATCCTACACATATGATATCTACAGTCACGTGAAAAAGTAAGTACACCCCATGTAAAGTTTTGACTTTTTCAACATATTTCAACATACAGCTATTTGATCTTCATTTCAACAATATTGATCGAAAAAGGTGATATAATATAACAAATATCATGAAACATTTACATTTTGTAGTCCATTGTACAATTTAAATAAACATAAATGCAAATTTCGCATGTGGAAAAAGTAAGTACACCCCATGAAATACAAACAACAAAAAATAATATTTTCACAGCATTCAGAAAAAATAATATATATATATTTAATAATAATAAAATAATAATAATAAAAAATAATATTTCCAGGAGTAGCATTCAGAAATCCAAAAATACATATTACCCTCAGTAATACTTCCAACAGACTATAGGAACAATCCTTGTTACTCAGATCTTAACAGTGCATCTGCAATTACATTGTCCTTGCTTTTTATGTGTCTAATTTCCAAGTTGAATTCTGGTAAAGACAAGCTCCATCTCATCAATCTCTGATATTTGTTTTTCATCTTCTTCCTGTAGCAAAACATCACCAGTCCCCACATCGCCAGGATCTACCGCTAATTTGAAGTTTTTCTGACAATTTGGTGCCGCAATAACTGGAGAACTCATAAGTATGGCTTTAACTTTGTCGAATGCCGCCTGATAATCGCCAACCCATACAAATTTTGCCTTTTTCTTGAGCAGATTCATCAAGGGACAATAACATCAGATACATTTTTTGCAAAATCTCCAATACCATCCAGCCATACCCAGGAATCTCATGAGGTCCTTTTTGATTTTCGGTGCTGCCAAGTACCAATCAATTGCTCCCACCTTTGCTTTCACTGGCTGATCCTGACCTTGACCCACACAATTATTTAAGAACACAATCCGTGCTATAAAAAATTCTGATTTTACCAGATTTATGGTCAGTTGGCATGAGTATGTCTTGTAAAGAAAGCATGGATTCTCTTTCAGTGATCTTCCCAAGTCATGGAATGGATGATGACATTGTCTTCAAGGAAAGGTCATTGATGAGGCGTTGAAAGGAAGGGGGCCATTCTTGAGGCTGAAATGAAGAGCTTTATACTGGTAAAGTCCGGTGTCACAAAACAGATATTTTCTTTGCTCGTTCAGGAAGAAGAATATGCCAGTACCCTTTCAATAAACCATACTTTCTCACAAACTTAGCTTGACCGATCCTGTCATTGCGATTAGCAATCCTATGGTTTGAAGAAGAGTCGGTTCTAAACACTGCATTGACCCGTTTCAAATCAGTGCAACAACAGTAACTACCACCTGGCTTGGGTCGCAGGATGTAGGGTGAACTCCATTCACTGTCATTAGTTCCAATGATGTTATTCTCGAGCAAGTATTCAACCTACTAATGAAGATGTTCCAACTTGATGGGGTTCATCCAAAATGGATGCTGTTTTACTGGCGTGGTATCACCTACAAATCTTTCTATGGCACCTTGTGACTCGGCACTTGACTTAACCGGTTTCACCTCCAACTGATGCAAAACCTGTTGAAAAGGTTTTAACATGAAATTTGATCCCAGATCAGACTGTATGACCTTAGGTAGACCAACAAGGGTGAAGAACTTAACCAACACATTATGGCAATATTTGGTGCCCCAATTTTTCTAAGAGGTATCGCCTCTGAGAACTGAGTGGAAGCACACATAAATGTCAGTATGTGACACTCCAAAACTCCAAAAAGCACATATAAGGATCTAGATTGACTGCTGCATTGCTGCATTACTCGATATCGAGCTAGGACGCTGATATTTGGACACGACATTGACCAAGTGATTTGGCTGTAAAGGGCATTTTTGATTAATTAATTAATTAATTAATTAAATAATTAGTTGTGGATTAATCAATTACTTATTTATTGATTAATCAATTAGTTAATTGATTTTTTCAAAACGTTGCAGCTTCAGATGAAACACTGGTGGTTTAGTATCTCTCGATATCTCGATATCGATGAAACTCGATATCTCTTTTTTCATTCCAAACAGCATAACTCCAATCACAAATTAAATAACATTAATATAAAAAATAAACTTCTAACAACATTCGTGACATAAACAAATATTTAAATCCTGATGTGAAGTTCCATACGGTTGGGTGAATACAATTACGAATTCAAAATCGTAATTGTATTCACTCAATTCCAATCATCAATTGATACTTCAACAAAACGATTAACACGATTAACGTTTAACGATTTAACATTACGATTGAATGACGGTTGCATTTGGATATTATCAAACCCGCGCATTGCCGTCATCTGTCCACTTCCGCATTCGCGGCATGTTCATAAATGTCATCAAAATCTAAACAGTATTTGTAGAATTTCAATAAAAGCCACATCACTGTTCATATCGGTAAATATTATTCCATCGTGTTTGGAAAAACTGGAAAATTGGAAAATTGGAAAATTGGAAAAATTGGAAAAACAATATAGCCTATTTTACTCCCAGGGGTCCCGGGAATACCCACCCAAAATATCGTTGCGATCGGTTCAGCCGTTTTTGCGGTACCTTCGAACGGACAGACGGACATTTGGTGAATTTTAGTAAGATTAACCCTGCTAAATTTGTATGTTTGGAAAACTCAAATAAATTTGTTAAAGATGCCGATTCTACTTTTTCTTCAGTGACAAACTTATAACTCAAAGTGAATACCTGATTACTAATTTCACCACTGCAATATGTTTATAAAGAAAGATACTATTTGAAGGAAGATCAACGACTGTAATTTAGTTGTATTTGAAAATTGCACTTAGAAACGACTTGCCAAAAGGACGAAGACCAGACCAACAATGGGTGTGGATGAGTCTGGAGGCTCCACCAAATGCCAAGACTGAACACCTTGAAGGGATGTTCAATCTGACGTTGACATACCGTCGAGATTCTGACATATTTTCCCCTTATGGCTGGCTCGAGGAGATTAAGAACAAGGTGGGTACACAAGTGGCTTTTACTGGGGGAGTTGTTAATAATATACACTTTGTTTCTTTTACTTTTTTGTCGTTGATATAGATACACTGTTCAAATTAGAATCATTTTATGGGGCTCATGAAAGAGTAAAATAACAAAGGGCAGAAGTCCTAGATGTAGAAAAGGCTCAGAGGTTGAAAGAAAAGCTCAAAGGTAGAAAAGAAGGAAACTAGATGGTATTCATAGAATACTTACCCTGCGCAGTCAACTTGTTGCGAGCCAACTCTTCTGTTTTTGAACATTTTTTTCCTTTGATCCAATATGGCTGCCAGACCACGTGAGCGATGACATCATCAATTTATATTCTCAAATATAATTGTTGCATAGATCACGCTCAATACATTTCAAACTGATCAGACTAAGCTTTGTCCCTGTCGAATTATGACGTTATAATTATGGCACCAATGACGTCATCGTTAACAACACCTATTCCCCATATGGAGTTCTTTACAATGAGCCATGTTTCAATTTTTTTCCATGCAGCGGTTTTGGAGATATAGAGGTGCAACATTTTTCGGTTTTTCCAAGATGGCGCCTGTACCACATGACCTATTACGTCATAATTATCATTAAAATATTCTTCATGTGGAGGCGTTCCTATGGTGAAAATTTCGTTCCAATCAGACCAACAGTTGCTGAAAAAAAATTCACAATGATCAGATATGTGTTGTACTTGTCGAATAATGACGTCATAAATAAGGCACCGATGACATCATCATTAACATTTCTTATTCCCCATGGTGAGTACTTGACAATGAGCCATGTTTCAATTTGTTCCATTGAGCAGTTTGGGAGATATAGAGGTGTAACGTTTTTCCCAAATGGCGTCCATACCACGTGAACTATGACATCATAATTATGAATAAAAAAATTATACAGGTGGAGGCGCGTCTGTGGTGTCAATCGGACCAACGGTTTCCAGGAAAATGAATTTTTAAAATGCAGACACGTACGGGACACGGCATATGGCACACGGCACGAATATAGCTGAATGCTTAACCCCGCTTTTCGCTTCACGAGCGCAGGGTAAATATGTGGTGCATTGAAATTAATTGCCTGGAGAGAATAGCACGAAACAAGTATTCTCATGTCTCCTCCTGTGAAGGAATTACTCCTCACGTCTCTTTAGACCCACCAGATTGGTAAACACATGTACCAAGAGACTCCAAACAAAACCAAGAAGGCTATGTCCGTCGAAAGTCGACACTGCATCGACGCCATAAAAATGGCGCTCACACACTCAAGGGGAATCCTTAAACAGCCGACAGAACTAGGTCAAACCATCTCACAAAGAGGGATTAATATTGAACCATAATTGAGCAAGTATCGATGCAGTCAAAGGACACCACCCACATGCCAAATAAATAAATAACATATCCTCCAGTGCGTGGCATTGCCGCTGTGCAGCACATGGAGACGGTACTGGGAGGGAGAGGTGCACAATAATTAAATGATTAATTGCGTATTTAAAATAAATAAATTAGAATTGTAAAATAATTAATTTCTTAATCAATTGGCTAATAGCATACCGAAACCACCAGTGTTTCATCTGAAGCTGCAACGTTTTGAAAAAATCAATTAAATAATTGATTAATCAATAAATAAGTAATTGATTAATCCACAACTAATTATTTAATTAATTGATTAATGAATAAATCAATAATGCCCTTTACAGCCAAATCACTTGGTCAATGTCGTGTCCAAATATCAGCGCCCTAGCTCTAAAGGTGCCTCAGATATTGCCTATATGAGAAAGGAAATAAATAAGTATTTAATAAATCGATAATAATTAATCAATTAATTAATTAATTAATTAATCAAAAAATAAAAAATACCGTTTTTTCCTAAGCACGTGCTCACTTGTGCCAAAAATCCAGCTTCCAAGCTCAAAGGATGGCTGATATATCGCCTGGACAAACAAAAAAACAAGAAAACAAACAAACAAACAAGAAAACAAACAAACAAACAAGAAAACAAACAAACAAACAAGAAACCAAACAAACAAACAAGAAAACAAACAAACAAACAAGAAAACAAACAAACAAGAAAACAAACAAACAAACAAGAAACCAAACAAACAAACAAGAAAACAAACAAACAAACAAGAAAAACAAACAAACAAATGAACATATGTCACCCACAGGGTGAACCGTATCTTGCCCCTGCATCTGTCTATTTTACCTTTTGGTCAAAATTGAATGACCTTCAAAATGACCTTGAAGGTCAAGGCCGATCGACACCAAAAACTAATCAGCTGAGCGCCATACCACACCCTATATACCCACCAAGTTTGGAGATCATAAGATCAAAGTTACTCAAAAAATAAGGGTTTCGTTGACCTCCATGATTGACCGCAAAGTGACCTTGACCTTTGACCTTGACCTTAATAATTTCGTATGGTGAATAGTATGTCTTCATGACCAACGCACATGAAATATTGAAAGATTTTGATGAGAACTGAGGAAATAATTTTTTCATGAAAATTCCGTTTTTTCGTCATGACGTCATCAAATGACGTCATAGCGTCAAACTGTTTACAGATCTGGGAAGCACTCATCAAGGGCATTCATATGAGGTATTACTCGATATGGTACCTACGATTTCAAAATTTGACCTTGGGGTCAATAATTTTCGACCTCCAGCGCTAACCATGAAGGTCAAGGCCGATCGCCACCAAAAACTAATCAGCTGAGCGCCGGACCATATACTAGATTCCCATGAAGTTTGGAGACGATCCGATCAAAGTTACTCAAAAAATAAGGGTTTCGTTGACCTCCATGATTGACCGCAAAGTGACCTTGACCTTTGACCTTGACCTTCAAAATTTTGTGTGCTGAAGGGTATCTCTATAGGACTCTGATATGCGAAGTTACAGGAGTTTCCAATAATAACTGTGGTCTACAGAGTGATCTAAACGTGAAAAAAAAATGATTAACCACAAACAAAAAAACAAATGAACATATGTCACCCACAGGGTGAACCGTATCTTGCCAAAATGTGAACATGAGTGACTTGCTTCAGGTCACACTGAGGTGAACAGAACTGCTATCCACTAGAAGCGACTCTTTGAGGAATGTCTGCCCACGAGATATTCCGATGATAATCGTTCTAGAGAGTGACCTTGAAAAATACGTGTTTGCCTTATAACGTCACCAAATGACGTCATTTATATAATGTCTAAAGCGACCGCAAAGTGACCTTGACCTTTGACCTTGACCTTAATAATTTCGTATGGTGAATAGTATGTCTTCATGACCAACGCACATGAAATATTGAAAGATTTTGATGAGAACTGAGGAAATAATTTTTTCATGAAAATTCCGTTTTTTCGTCATGACGTCATCAAATGACGTCATAGCGTCAAACTGTTTACAGATCTGGGAAGCACTCATCAAGGGCATTCATATGAGGTATTACTCGATATGGTACCTACGATTTCAAAATTTGACCTTGGGGTCAATAATTTTCGACCTCCAGCGCTAACCATGAAGGTCAAGGCCGATCGCCACCAAAAACTAATCAGCTGAGCGCCGGACCATATACTAGATTCCCATGAAGTTTGGAGACGATCCGATCAAAGTTACTCAAAAAATAAGGATTTCAACATTTGACCTTGGGGTCAATAATTTTCGACCTCCAGCGCTAACCATGAAGGTCAAGGCCGATCGCCACCAAAAACTAATCAGCTGAGCGCCGGACCATATACTAGATTCCCATGAAGTTTGGAGACGATCCGATCAAAGTTACTCAAAAAATAAGGGTTTCGTCGACCTCCATGATTGACCACAAAGTGACCTTGACCTTTGACCTTGACCTTCAAAATTTTGTGTGCTGAAGGGTATCTCTATAGGACTCTGATATGCGAAGTTACATGCGAAGATATGCGAAGATATGGTACCTACGATTTCAACATTTGACCTTGGGGTCAATAATTTTCGACCTCCAGCGCTAACCATGAAGGTCAAGGCCGATCGCCACCAAAAACTAATCAGCTGAGCGCCGGACCATATACTAGATTCCCATGAAGTTTGGAGACGATCCGATCAAAGTTACTCAAAAAATAAGGGTTTCAACATTTGACCTTGGGGTCAATAATTTTCGACCTCCAGCGCTAACCATGAAGGTCAAGGCCGATCGCCACCAAAAACTAATCAGCTGAGCGCCGGACCATATACTAGATTCCCATGAAGTTTGGAGACGATCCGATCAAAGTTACTCAAAAAATAAGGGTTTCGTCGACCTCCATGATTGACCACAAAGTGACCTTGACCTTTGACCTTGACCTTCAAAATTTTGTGTGCTGAAGGGTATCTCTATAGGACTCTGATATGCGAAGTTACAGGAGTTTCCAATAATAACTGTGGTCTACAGAGTGATCTAAACGTGGAAAAAAAATGATTAACCACAAACAAAAAAACAAAAAAACAAAAAAACAAAAAAACAAACAAAAAAACAAACATACAAGCTGACTAATACATCTTGCAAAAACTTCGTTTTGGCAAGATAAAAAACAAACAAACATACAAGCTGACTGATACATCTTGCAAAAACTTCGTTTTGGCAAGATAACAAGAAACAAACAAACAAACAAGAAAACAAACAAACAAACAAGAAAACAAACAAACAAACAAGAAAACAAACAAACAAACAAGAAAACAAACAAACAAACAAGAAAACAAACAAACAAGCAGAGTGAAAACCGAGTCCTCCCTTTCAATGCGCATCATGCAGTGCCAAGAGATGGAATAGGAAAGGAGTAGTGTGCAATAACACGACGAAAAAGAGCAAAAAAAAATCAGCATTATACGAGGCTATGCTGATCTCACCACTAGGGGTCACTATTCAGCTGTGATAATACTGTTCTGAGAGTTTTTTTTATTATTTCAAAGTATTTTTTTTTTTGTATACCAGATCGAGGCTCGTGTAAGAGCTAACATTATTCACAAAAAAACATAAATGGACACATAAAACATATAATAAAGGGAGCGGGAGACAAGATGGGGAGAGAGAGGGAAGCACACAAGTACAACAATAGAGAACAGGCACATCGGGAGATCTGTGGGAGGGAGAGAGCTTGGGGGGCAGAGGCATGGGAAGGGGGGGGGGGGGTGGGAGAGGTATAAAACAAATGGACACTGCTAGAACTTCAAGGAAAGAAGTCTGTATTTCAAAAATGTGGATCTGGGGTGAACAGGGGTAGAAAATATCAAGGTTTTGGATGGGGGAAGATAAGAGATGGAGGTGAAAAGCTATTTTAAAGACCTCGAAGGAGGAGTGGGATTGAAGAGAGAGGGAGTTTGTTTCAGAGGCGGGAGAAAAGAGGAATGAAAGAGTGAAGGTGAGCAGAGTCTTGATTTTCGCAGTTTCAGTTTCATTTTGGCAGTTTTGGCAGTTTTTTTGGAAAAAGAACATTTATTGCAAAATGAGTTTCTTGTGATTTTCGATGAAGGGCATGAAGGATTCCTCAGGGGGATTAAGGATTCCAGAACAGGTTTAGAAGCAGGAACAGAAGAAAATAGGAGATTGACAGCTAAGTGAGCAGAGAACGAATGAACAGGGAGGTGTATAAACAATTGTGTTAGTACGGGAGGAGGGGCCTACTTTTTTAATTTTTTGTTAATATATATAAACATGTGTGTGTATATATGTATGTATGTATGTATGTATATATATATATATATATATATATATATATATATATATATATATATATATATATATATATAATATATATATATATATATATATATATATATATATATATATATATATATATATATATATATATATATATATATATATATATAGATATATATATATATTGTTACGGACACGGCTAAAGATGTTGCTTGACCGAGCGGAATGGCTGCCGTGTTCGTACAGTTAACCCGATTACCCCGAACGTTGGCCAAATCGCGTCACAGATATTCAATTGGGGAAAACTCTAAAGCGATCGAATGGAAAGAGGAAGAAGAGGACGAAGACGTACAGAAGAGGACAGGATTTATTATTTATACCACACAAACGAAAAGGAGCAGTCAAGGTTATTTACAGCAGGTGACACAGTGCAAAGATTAGCTTATCTAACTGGCTTACTTAGTCCTAGACAGACCACGGACATACGGACAAGGCTGACTCACACAGGGATTGATGGCAGGTAGACCGATGGCACAAGGTGCACCTTGGCTCGGGGACAGGATACAGCTCAGTCTTTGGGAGGTCTTTCTTAATGGCAGAGGTCTCTCGGCGCTCGGAGGGTGCGTCCTTTCTCCTTCAGCTCTGCGCGCATCTCTGACGTCACCACTCCCTCTGCTGCGCATGCTCAACGGGGAGTGACACGCCCTCGGCTGGTTGGTTCCGCCCCAACTGGGGGCCGGTCCGCCGCTTCCATTGGGTGCGGGGATTACCGGGCTCCGCCCTTGACGAGGGGCCGACAGGGAGCCCCTGTTTGTTAACCCCGTCGAGCACATGGCCAACCAAACCAAGCCAACCAAGCCGGAGTGAGGGGCCGCGCACTCCCTGCGCTCGTGGTTGTTGTTGTTGTTGTTGTTGTTGTTACTGAGAACTGTGAGGAAGAGCTGCGGGGAGGTATTGGGAGGTCCTAAACTTCCTAACGGTGCCATACAATCACATTCTGGTGCAACGAAGGGTCAGAATAAATGGAAACGAATCCTTAACTGACATAGACTAAGAATAACTAGCAAGATGTCCTATAGTTGTCTACGTGAGATGCGGTGGACCTGGATGCGACATTTAATGGGGGGAAATAGGGGGAGGTCGGGTCTACAGAGTGTTGTTTACAGAAAGTGGGACTAGGGAATGAGGGATTGGGGAGAGTTGGGAAGTATTGAGGAAATAGGGGAATATTTACAAGCAGATATGGATGGATGTAAATCCCATATCCGCAACAATATATATATATATATATATATATATATATATATATATATACTAGCAGAAGTACCCGGCATTGCCGGGCGGGGGAAGGGAGGGGAGGGGGAATGGGGGGGGAGGGGAGGAGAGGGTGGGGAGGGGAGAAGAGGGGGGAGGGGAGAAGAGGGGAGAGGGGGAGGGGTAGGAGGAGAGGGGAGAAGAGGGGGGGATGGGGAGGGGCAGGGGGAGGGGGAGGGATGGGAGGGGGAGGGGCGAGGGGGGAGGGGGGAGGGGAGGGGAGGGGAGGGGAGGGGGAAGGGGGAGGGGGGAGGGGAGCGGGTGGGGGGAGGGGAGGGGGAGGGGGAAGTCAAGTCGGAAGTCATTGTCGTCAATTTAATGTCGCATTTATTTTTTATTCCCTGTCAAATGGCATTGGTCCCGCATTCCGAACCCGGAAGTCGGAAGTCATTGTCGTCAAAGTTGAAAAATTAACGTTACGAAATACACTGATGACGTCATAATTTTAAAACCCGAAGGTTTTAAAAAACATTTAAGGTGTGCTGTAGTTTCTCTGGGACGTAATGATTCCGAATATGAAGTTGAAAAATTAACGTTCCGAAATACGCTGATGACGTCATTATTTTAAAACGCGAAGTTTTCTAAATTTTAAGGTGTGCTGTAGTTGCTCTGAGACGTACTGATTCCGAATATGCCTTTGGTTTTGCTCTGCGATGAGTAGTTCTCGAGTTATAAGAGGACAAACAAACAAACATACTTTACTGCTTTATATGTATATATATATATATATATATATATATATATATATATATATATATATATATATATATATATATATATATATATATATATATATATATATATATATATATATTGTTACTCTTCGCGGTTTAGATGTTATGATGACCGAGCGGTGGTGTATTACCGCGACCTAACAGGATACCCGATTCCACCCAAACGTTGGCCGGATCGCACCGCAGCTAGTCAATGAGGGAAAAGACGAAAACGACGCATGCAAAGAGGAAAAGGAATAAAACGAGAAGACGGACAGAAGAGTAATTGGATTTATTATTTACACAAGCAAAAAGGAGCAATCAAGGTTTATTTACAACACATAAGACGCAGGTGACACAGTGCAAATTTTAGCTTACCTACAGACTTAATTAAATACCCAGGGACAGAACAAACAAAACAAACTCACGTACACAAGAAGGATGGAAAGGCAGGAGGTGGATGGCTGGAGGGAGAGGGAGGTCCAAGGGAGTCCTGCAGCTCAACCGGCGCGTTTAGCAGCCGCCGTTCCTTTTCGGCCCTGCTCCAAACCGCCGTTCAGGCCCTAAGTGGCTGTTGGGTGTTCTTGCTGCTGCGGCCTCCGCTGCGGTCCCAGGACTTGTCTGACTCGTTGGTCCAAACCCTCAACTCTTTCTTGGTCCCTCACTCTTTACCACCGACTCCTCACCGCAACCAACGCAACCACTTGACCACCACCACCGACTCCTCACCGCAACCAACGCAACCAACTGACCACCGACTCTACTGACTGACTCTTCACCACTCTCCACTTGACGACCGACTCTCAACCAACTCAGACCAACTCACGACTCACTTCCGTGCGCGCCTTTTATAGCGCCTCCAGCGATTAAGCCGCCGGCGTTTTGGACACGCCCATCGGGGTGCTCACCTCGGCCCTGGTTGGTCGCGCGACCCTCGGGCTCCGCCCTGGATGACGACGGGCGGGCACGCCCCTCCTCCCCTCTATGACGAGGTGGAGACACGCCTTTCTTCCCCGACTCGAGCCTCGTGGTCAATGGCGGTTATTGGAGGGGAGGTAATTAGGAATCGAGGGCTCAGCAATGACGAAAGGGGATGTGATAGGAAATGGAGGTTTTGGGGATGGGAATGAAAGGGGATCTATTCTCTTTCACTGGTGCAATGGAGTACTTCAATTAATGGGAGACATAGCCTTACCCTAGAACACAGAATAAGAGATAACTATCAACAGGGGTATTCTATTACTTGGCTGACGTGTATGCTTGTGGACTAATTATGGGATGCCCTTTCATCTTTACACAGCTCCGGAGGTAGGGGGGGCGCAGAATAACCAATAATAATAATAGTACAGCACACAATCAAAAAAATACAATCCTCATCTCCGCAACACTGCACCCTCCTCCTCTTAGGCCCCCTCCCGGGCCTACAACTTTTATTTTTAGTGTGACACGTAGGTGTAGTTCCCTCTATTTTTAACCTGACCCTGAGTGCGACAGTTTTAAAACATAAATAAATGTGTCCCGCTGCTCCATTGCACCCTGCCTAACAGACTTACGCCCACAGTTAACCGAATCGCGGAATGGTCTTCAAACTATACACTGACGGTGGGAAGCATTATTTACAATTGACGCTACTTTTATTTACAAGACTAACCCAGGACCTGTGATTGTTCTTTCTGGGGGGGAGACAGTCTGCTCTGCATCAATGCACCATTAAAGCACCCAACAACGCACCAAAGCACCCTCAAGCACCAATCGGTGCAGTCATCACTGTTCATGAATAAAAATAACCAAACAACCCCTAACCCTGCAGGTGATCTCTTGCTCTTCGGCTCCCACTGCTGGTGATTATTATTTGTTCTTCCAGATGTTGTCATTCTTTTGCTTTGCTTACTGGCGGCCTATTTGTATTAAAACTTGCACCCAATGTGTCCTTTTTATTTATTTTATTTATGGCCCACAGGGCCGACTAGTGTGGTTCACCTGTGGGGCATCGGTGCCCTGTGGCCAAGGTCCGCCAGCAAGATTTCGGGCCCTCATGGCCGGTTCCAGCAGAGGGGCCATGCCCCAACCCATGTGGTCCATAATGTGGTGCATCGATGCAGACAGCTGGTTCTGGGAATTTCGGGCGCACAATGGCCGACCCACGCACGCTCCCCTCGGCACCCAATGGCGCACAGGTCATGTGGGAGACAAAAGGGGAAAGACAATTGAGCGAGGGGTAAGGTCACAAGGGTACACATCAATAAGGCAATGCAAGGCGAAATGCGTACGGAGGGCGAAGTGAGAAAGCTCGTCCCTACCGTACGTCACCCCCCTGTCACCTACCCTACCCTTGCCCTTACCCCATATGTACAAAAATCTACACATTTACAAATTCGTCACTACTGTCACATCTTCCCCATATTTCCCCTATACCAAATTCGTCTCCACAATCCCTCTACTTCAAAATTTGCCATCACCAAATTTATCATCAATCCTCATAAGGAGGAAGAGATGGAACACAAAGCACAATGTCACACCCACGTCATGATGCGTCTCACATTCCAAAACATTTGCATCAAAAATAATTAAACATGGCATGGTGCGGAGTACCTGTCACCTCAGGTGAGTGGATGCAGATGGTGCGAGGAGACTTCATCCTAACTACTTTCTAAATGACATTAACACACTTTACACTACCCGGGGTCTTTCCCTGCCAATCCATTGGCCACTTACACTATGGGTTCTAAAAACCAATTCCCATTGACCAAACTGTGGTGCTTCTCAATTTGGGGTCTCACTCCCCCGATTCATCTCCCGGTGCCCTCGCACAATTTCTGGGCTGCGACGTGTAGCTCTCCCAGCAGGTCTACCCACCTGCACACCTCCACCACTGCAGTTGCCACCCGAGCTTACCTAGCTCCTCACCCTAACCTAACTAACTGGGGAAGGCCCTCTCCTGGCTCTGTCACCCCTTGGTGCCCTCTGGCACTGGGCTACCCGGGTCCGTCCTCCGGATCCTCGGGCCCCATCCACAACTACCGGCTCCCAGAGCCCACCTGCGGCCTCACCTGGCCGACATCCTCACAGTGGTGGAGTGCCCAAACCAACTACACACACTAACAGGCTACACGCCCAGCCATTTCCACAACACTAATGCACCCATCCAAAGACCATTCTTTCACCCGCACCACAGACGCCAATATCCAACCACAATTTACCTGTACCCTCTACCTAACACTTACACTACCCGCCCCGGGTATCCGTGATGGGGGTCCACTCTTCCCCCATTCACACCTTCGCACCATCCACTCCACTCCACAATTTCCACCATACTCACTCCACGACCATCCATTCCAATACTCCATACCATTTATTCCATACACCTGTCGTTGCACACCTGTGCAATCATACCTGGTGCCACCTGCACCCTCCTCCTCTTCCTGGACCAGTTGGTCAATACAACACACATCACCATCACTCACTCATACACTGCTCCACACACCTGTTCAGTTGCACACCTGTGCAATCACACCTGTTCAATCCTCAAACACACGGCATCATCTCAGCTAACTACTCCCCTCTGAAACTTGCGCTTCCCAGTCGTCCCTTTAAACTATTGCGCTCCCACGTCATTATTATCCACACTAATCTACCTGCGTCCCCACTACAGGTATCGGTCACTAACTAACCTTAACGTCACCTAATGTCATCTTCGCTAGATCCCTATCAATATAACCTAACCCACCCGGGCTAGTTTTCACTGCCATACACCCCATAAGCTATAGCGCATTTGCCCCACTCTGTGAAGGATGGTGGATTTGCCATCCCACCACATCGGGGGTCTCTCTATCAATTTTGCTCGTCCAAATTCCAACCAATTCAAAAATTTTCCATTTACTGCCAATTCTACCCATCATCTGCCTTTTTCTAATTTCGGGGCCAAAACACTATCCTCATCACCCGTCTACTTATTACATCCTCTCGGTGCGCCAATTCACGTCTACAGCCCGGCTTCGTACAGCCGAGCAATGAACGCGGGTTCTTTGGTGCCGGCGGCTGGATGCGTCCGGCACTCGGTGCAGGGACGGGGGCTTACCCGTGCCGAGATCCCACGCACCACCTCAGCGTGGAGCCATCCAATATCCCGATCTCGACCTGCCGGCACGTCTTAGTAGAAAGTGGTCGCCATGACGACCCTTCCTATCGGGCTGCCCGCTCCGCCTAGTGGAGCCCGGACGCGGCCGTTCCAAGTGAGGCACAGCGTGGATCGCGTACGGCGGTTCTTTCGAAACCGCCGTGGTTCGGATCCCCGCTGGTTCTCGCGGCACGCGAAGCTGCCCGACGCGCACCGAGGGCCCGATTCGGCTATAAGTCGTTCTAACCTCTAACCCGGTTACCGTCGATGCTTCACCTGGATGCTTACATGCATACGCTACCCCTTGCTTCCTCATACCTTTCCTTACACACCCAGGTACCCTCATTCCGCTCACCGACTTGGTCACACACCTGACCACCGAACACCTTGGCACACATTCGTCGCTCGCACACCTCACCAACACACCTCTTCGCGCCCCTTTCTCGGTCACCTCCTTTGTGACAATCACAGGTGTGCTCTCACCCGCACACCCAACCACGTGCCTCACTACCAATTCCAGCGTGCATTCCCACTCACGCTCTACCATTCCAGGTGTGCATCCTTCCATTCCAGGTGTACATCCTCGCTCACCTGCCACAACCAACTCACGCTACGTGTCACTCTCACTACTCTCACCTCCACTCTCGACAGCGCACTCACCCTTACTCTCGATGGCACACTCTTTCCTCATGCACCCGTCCATTACACACCTTTCTCGCGCACACTCTTTCGCACACTCTCCCGTTACATCCTCTGTAACACTCACCACAGGCGTGCATTCTCCCTTACTCTTGACAGCATGCGCTTTCCCCATGCACCCGTCCGTTACACACCTTTCTTGCGCACACTCTCCCGTTACATCCGCTGTAACACTCACCACAGGCGTGCATTCTCCCTTACTCTTGACAGCATGCGCTTTCCCCATGCACCCGTCCGTTACACACCTTTCTCGCGCATCCTTTTGCGCACACTCTTTCGTTACTTCCTCCGTAACACTTACCACACCGCGCTTCCATGTACCCCCTCGCACACGCGCTTCCACCAACTCACTCTTGACGGCACACTCACTCCTTGGCGTGCACTTTTTCCTCACACACCCCATGGTCGGACATTCTCGCACACCTCTTTTTTCGCACACCAGACCTGTCGCACACTTCACCAACGGCCTTTCACGAACACCCGGATCCAAACCAATCCCCAAGCCGACTGAAGCTTTCCTCACATCATATACATTGCCACTCACCTCCGTACCTCGTCGTCGCACCTCCTTTGCCACCTGCAAACTCTTTATTTGGTTAGTGAGCATCACATCATGAGTTGAGCACCGACCTTGCACATATTCCATCACCTCCTCCTGGATTTCTCTCTTAGTTTCTGTCCGTCTCTTCTTAATTTCACTCACCTCTTCCTCCACTTCCTCTAATTTTTGTTTAACCTCTTTTATTTCTCGGTGCGTCTCCTCAAGTTCGTCCTCTAAGGCTACCGTGACCGTCTCTATGTGCATCCTCACCTGCCGGTCCTTTGTCTCCATTATCTCTGTCACCTCGTCCACCCTCATTGTCAGTTCCTCACGTACCATCTGACATTGCCTCTGCGTCGCTATTAATTCGTTTTTAATTTCTTTTTGTGTCGCCTTTAACCGTCCGAGTACTGCAGTGTTCCTTTGAACCTGCTCCACTAGTTCTTTTTGTCCCTCCGTCAGCTGTTCCACCTCCTCCGTCAGATCTTCTATTCCCCCTTGTAACTTTGCCGTATTATTTCTCACCTCTTTCTCCATACGCTTCTCACCTCGCTTTACCTCCTCGCGTAGCCCCGAGACCTCCTCACCCACACCTCGTCGTATCTCCTCTTTCATCTCCCCCATCTCTTTTGTAGATGCCACCCTCATCTGTCCCAATTCATCCCTCTGAGCATCCAGTTTACTTTCTAACCCGATTTGCACCTCCTCTATCTGGTTTCCCATTCGTTTGATTTCCCTGGCAGATTGTTCCCCTATTTCCCGCAATTTGTCCTCCATCCTATTTTCTAGCCCCATTAACCCATTTTTCATCCCCTCTATCTCATTCTCCTGGGCAGCCATTCTATTTTCCACCCCCGTTAACCCATGTCTCACCTCTTTTATCCCGTTGTCTAACCCCTCAAAATTATTGTCTAACTCCTCAAAATTATTGTCTAACTTCCCAAATTTCTTGTCTAACCCCTCACCGGTACCCCTCGCTTCGTCCCTCATTACCCCCATTTGGCGCCCCATCTCTCCCATTTGGCCCCCCATTTCTCCCATACTGCTTTTCAAACCTCTAATTTGGTCTCCCAATTGCTCACTATTCTTTTCCATAAGGGCCTTCATTTGCATCATAAAAAGGTTCAAATCCACCAGCGGCGCTGCTGCGGTTGCGGGCGCGGCAAAATTTGGTGCCGCTACACCCACGTGCGCGAGGACGCCATTTTGTGCGCCTGATACCCCCTCAACCGCCTCCTCATTGCTCTCCTCCTCCCTTTCATCCACATACATTTCCCCTAGGTCCTGGGTCGATTCTACCCCGTCTATCTCTCCCACCGGCATCCCGTCGCCTTGACCAGCCATGGCGCGATTTCAAAATTCGGGTTTTGCTTTAAAACAAAACAAATTTCGTCCGCTCCAAATTTTGACCAAATTTTTTCTAGATGTTTTTTTTAAAATTTGGTTCGGGCCCCGAATCTCACTCCCAGACACCAATTGTTACTGATCGCGGTTTAGATGTTATGATGACCGAGCGGTGGTGTATTACCGCGACCTAACAGGATCCCCGACTCACCCGATTCCACCTAAACGTTGGCCGGATCGCACCGCAGCTAGTCAATGAGGGAAAAGACGAAAACGACGCATGCAAAGAGGAAAAGGAATAAAACGAGAAGACGGACAGAAGAGTAATTGGATTTATTATTTACACAAGCAAAAAGGAGCAATCAAGGTTTATTTACAACACATAAGACGCAGGTGACACAGTGCAAATTTTAGCTTACCTACAGACTTAATTAAATACGCAGGGACAGAACAAACAAAACAAACTCACGTACACAAGAAGGATGGAAAGGCAGGAGGTGGATGGCTGGAGGGAGAGGGAGGTCCAAGGGGGTCCTGCAGCTCAACCGGCGTGTTTAGCAGCCGCCGTTCCTTTTCGGCCCTGCTCCAAACCGCCGTTCAGGCCCCAAGTGGCTGTTGGGTGTTCTTGCTGCTGCGGCCTCCGCTGCGGTCCCAGGACTTGTCTGACTCGTTGGTCCAAACCCTCAACTCTTTCTTGGTCCCTCACTCTTTACCACCGACTCCTCACCGCAACCAACGCAACCACTTGACCACCACCACCGACTCCTCACCGCAACCAACGCAACCAACTGACCACCGACTCTACTGACTGACTCTTCACCACTCTCCACTTGACGACCGACTCTCAACCAACTCAGACCAACTCACGACTCACTTCCGTGCGCGCCTTTTATAGCGCCTCCAGCGATTAAGCCGCCGGCGTTTTGGACACGCCCATCGGGGTGCTCACCTCGGCCCTGGTTGGTCGCGCGACCCTCGGGCTCCGCCCTGGATGACGACGGGCGGGCACGCCCCTCCTCCCCTCTATGACGAGGTGGAGACACGCCTTTCTTCCCCGACTCGAGCCTCGTGGTCAATGGTGGTTATTGGAGGGGAGGTAATTGAAAATCGAGGGCTCAGCAATGACGAAAGGGGATGTGATAGGAAATGGAGGTTTTGGGGATGGGAATGAAAGGGGATCTATTCTCTTTCACTGGTGCAATGGAGTACTTCAATTAATGGGAGACATAGCCTTACCCTAGAACACAGAATAAGAGATAACTATCAACAGGGGTATTCTATTACTTGGCTGACGTGTATGCTTGTGGACTAATTATGGGATGCCCTTTCACCTTTACACAGCTCCGGAGGTAGGGGGGCGCAGAATAACCAATAATAATAATAGTACAGCACACAATCAAAAAAATACAATCCTCATCTCCGCAACAATATATATATATATATATATATATATATATATATATATATATATATATATATATATATATATATATATATATATATATATATATATTGTTGCGGATTTCTCCGTCGGCCTCTTTCCCCCTTATCGAGGGGGGATTAATCCCCTCGTCTACGACTGACCGACGTGGTCCTGAAGCTGCACAAACTCCCTCCGGAGAGGCAGGTGCGCAACATCGTTCGCGACCGCGGACAGATGTTAATTGCCGAGCGGTTTAGCAACCGCGGCACGAACCATTAGCAGAGACTAACCCGATCCTGAACGTTGGCCAAAATCGCGCCACAGGTTTTCAATGGGAAAATCACAAAGACGACCGGACGAGCATGAACAAGAAGAACGAAGGTAGGAAATACAAATATGATTTATTACTAACTATTATTTACACAATCAAAAGAACCAAGGAGAAGGAAGATTAAGAAAACAATTTACAGAAGGATGGAAGGACCAGAAGACACAGTGCAATTACTAGCTTATACTATGCAAACTTACTTACACCCCAGGACAAGACACACAAAACAGACGACAATCAGACTCACACGAATGGGGGATGAAGGCAGGAACGATTGGCTGGAAGGAGAGGAAGGTTCAACTGGAACCGGAGCACGGTCGGGCCGGGAGTGAGCAGCCGCCGCCCCTTCTCGATCCGTTTTGCACGGCGCGTTCCTTCGCGGCCACGGTCGAAGCTGCCGTCAAAGCCCAAAGCTGCGATGGTTAGAGCTGCGGTGGTTCAAAGCTGCGATGGTTTCAAAGCTCAGGCATGCTTCCTCAGGTGCGTCGCGTGCTCTCCAAGGACTCATCTCTCTTGTGGGGGCGTCCCGCCGCGGGTTATATAGGCCACACCCTCGAACCTTCGCGAACCTCCCCGATTGTTCGCTCGCCGCCCTCTCAAGCCAAACCCCTCGTCCTTGGTTGGTTAATCGGGGTTGGCTCACTCCTCCTTCCTATGACGAGGTGGAGACACGCCTTTCTTCTCCGAACCGACCGCGTGTTCAATGGAGGGCGAATGCAGTTGGCAATTGAGGCTTTGCACTAGACAGGGGATTCTACCTTATTTCAATTTGATGCAATGCAGAGTCAACTAATGGGAAACACAGCCTTCAACTAATACACATTATAAGGAAATAACTATTTAGGAGGGTATATGGTGGCCTACGTGTATGTATATGGAGTAACTAAGAGGACGACCTTTGACCTTTACACACAAAACGGAGATATTTACAAGGAATTCATTACACTTACAGAGGGTGATATTTACAACAATTCTCAAATCCACAACACTGCACCCTCATCCTCCAAGGCACGCCCCGGGCCTATAAAACTTTAACTTTCGTGTGGCACGTAGGTGTAGTTCCCTCTACATTTAACCTGACCCTGAGTGTGACAGTTTTAAAACACAAATAAGTATGTCCCCCTGCTGCATTGCACCCTGCCTAACAGATTTACGCCCACAGCTAACTGAATGGTGGAATTGTCTTAAAACTACACATGAACGGTGGGGAGCATTATTTACAATTGACGCTAATGGTATTTACAAAACTAACCCAGGACCTGTGATTATTCTTTTGGGGGGGGGAGACAGCCTGCGCTGCATCGACGCACCAGCACCAAAAAGCACCAAAAAACGCACCAGTCAGTGCACAGTCACCACAGTTCATAATAAACAACACAAACCCCTGGTGCTCTTGCTCTTCGGCTCCCTCTGCTGGCCAATGTTCTTCCAGATGTTGTCTTTCTTCATGTTCTTCTTGCTGGCGGCCTATTTGGACATAATAATAACAAGCACAGAACGTGTCCATTGTGTTTTTTTATTTAGGGCCCACAGGGGCCGACTAGGGGTGGTTCACCTGTATGCAATGTTACCGAGGTCCGCCAGCAAGATCTCGGGCCATCATGGCCGGTTCCAGCAGAGGGGCCATGCCCCAACCCGTGGGGTCCATACGTGGTGCTCGGCTACAGACATGTGGTCCATAAGTTGTGCATCGATGCAGGCAGCTGTGGTCGCGAGAGTTCGGGCTCACAATCGCGGACTCTCGCACGCACCCTCGGTGCCCAGAGAGCACGATCCATGGGTCGGGGAAGGAAGACAGAGAGGGCAGGTGAGTGAAGGGTAAGGTCACAATGGCACACATCAATAAGGCAATGCAAGGTGAGGTGCGTCTGGAGACTGAGTGGAGAAAAGCTCATCCCTACCGTACGTCACCCCCCCCCCCCTGTTACCTACTCTACCCTTGCCTTTACCCCATATTTACAACAATTTACAATTCGTCTCTACCGTCACGTCTTCCCCATATCTCCCATATACCAAATTCGTCACCACAATCCCTCTGACCAAAATTTGCCCTCACCAATTCATCATCAATCCTCATAAGGAGGAAGAGATGGAACATCAGCACAATGTCACACCCACGTCATGATGCGTCTCACAATCCAAACATTTGCACAAAAATAATAAAACCAACAAACCATGGCATGGTGTGGAGCTTCGTCACCTCAGGTGAGTGGATGTCGATGGTGCGAGGAGATTCCAATCCTATCTACCTTCTAAATGACATTAACACACTTTACACTACCCGGGGTCTTTCCCTGCCAATCTATTGGCCATCTTACTCTATGCGGTTTTAAGAACCAAATTCCTATTGACCAAACTGTGGTGCTTCATCAATTTGGGGTCTCACTCCCCCGATTCAACTTCCTGTGCCTTTGCACAATTTCAGGACTGGGTCGTGTGGCTCTCCCAGCAGGTCTACACACCTGCACACCTCCACCACTGCAGTTGCCACCCGAGCTTACCTAGCTCCATCCCTAACCTATCTAACTGGGGAAGGCCCTCTGGCGCTCTCCCCACTCGGTGCCCTCTGGCACTGGGCTACCCGGGTCCGTCCTCCGGATCCTCGGGCCCCATCCACAACTCTAACGGCTCCCAGAGCCCACCTGCGGCCTCACCTGGCCGACATCCTAACAGTGGCGGAGTGCCCATTTAACTACACACACTAACAGGCCACACGCCCAGCCATTTCCACGTCACTAATGCACGCATCCAAACACCATTCTTCCACACGCACCACAGACGCCAATATCCAACCACAATTTACCTACTCCCTCTACCTAACTCTTAAACTACCCTCCCCGGGTATTCGTGATGGGGTCCATCCTCCCCATACACACCTTCGCACCATCCACTCCACTCCACAGTTTCCACCATACTCACTCCACACCATCCATTCCATACTCCATATATTCCAGACCATTTATTCCATACAACCATGCTCACCTGTTCACTTGCACACTTGTGCCATTACACCTGGTGCTTCCTGCACCCTCCTTCCTCCAGGACCATTTGCTTAACACAACACTCAATCACCAATTACTCACTCATGCACTGCTCCATACACCTGTTCACTTGCACACCTGTGCAATTTCACCTGGTGCCACCTGCATCCTCCTTCCTCCAAGGCTCCTTCAATCATTCCATACAATGCACAATCACAATTGTTCCTCATACGCTGTCCATACACTTCCATGCTCAATACAACTCACAATCACCTCCCGAGCATTGCCCCGCAATTCCTCATTTGCTCGATATCAATACTCTCACTCACACGGCATCATCTAAGCTACCGACTCCCCTCTGAAACTTGCGCTTCCCAGTCGCCCCTTTTAACTATTGCGCTCCCTCATCATTATAATCCAACTACCCTCTCTATGTCCCCACTACCTGTCCAATGTCGCTACTTAAATCTCCAGTTACCTATGGTCAATCTCTAGGTCCCTATACATTATCCAAACCCTCCCTCGGCGAGCTTACACTGCCATAAACCCCATAACTATTGCTCATTTGCCCCCGTTTTTGTGAGGGATGGCAGAGTTGCCATCCCACTACATCAGGCATCTCCCACTATCAATTTGGCTCATCCAATTCCAGCCAATCAAAAATTTTCCAATCACTGCCAATCCTTCTACCAATCAGTCGCCAATCAATTTTTTTTGCCAATCACAAATTTTGCTTTTCCAATTTGCAACTGCTACCACCCTCACACGTCTACTCACTTGAGCCTCTCGGTGCACCAATTCATTTCCAAAGCTCGGCTTCGCAAAGCCGAGCAATGAATGCGGGTTGTTCGTCTCCCGCAGTTGGATCCGTCCGGCACTCGGTTCAGGGAAGGTTTACTCGGGCCGAGATTCCACGCACCATCTCAGCACGGAGCCGTCCGATGGCCCGATCTCGCCCTGCCGGGATGTCTCAACCACAAGGGGTCGCCGTGTCGACCCTTCCTCGAACCGGGCCGCCCGCTCCGCTTAGTGGAGCACGGACGCGACCGTGCAGAGCGAGGCCCGGCATGGATCCCGCTCGGTGGTTCTTTCGAAACCGCCGTGGTTACGATCCCCGCTGGTTCCCGCCGCACACAAAGCCCGGCACGAACCGAGGGCTCGCTTCAGCTAAAAGTCGATCTAACCGCTATCCCGTTTGACGTCGATGCTCCACTTGCATGCTCACACCCCGCGTTCCATTCCTTGCTCACACATCCAGCTGTCTCCATGCTCTCCGTCATTGCACCTTCTCTTACACACCCTCCAGGTACACTCATAGACTTCGTCACACACCTTACCACCGCACACCTCGGCACACACTCGTCATTCGTACACCTCACCAACACACCTCTTCACGCCCACTCCTCGGTCACATCCTCTGTGACAACCACGGGTGTGCACTCACCTGCATACCCAATCACGTGCCTCACTACCAACTCAAGCGTGCATTCCCACATGCGCTCGACCATCCCAGGTGTGCATCCTTTAATTCCAGGTGTACATCCTTCCATTCCAGGTGTGCATCCTCTCTCACCTGCTACAACCATCTCGTGCTCCGTGTCACTCCCACTACTTTCACCACCACACTCGGTCGCGCATTCACCCTTACTCTTGACAGCGCACTCTGTAATCATGCACTCCTCTGTTACACATCTTTTTCGCGCATCCTCTTGCGCACACTCTCCCGTTACACCCTCCGTAACACTCACCACATGTGTGCATTCCTCCGTTACATCCCCTGTAACACTCCCCATTACGCGCTTCCATGTGCCCCCCCGCACACGCGCCACGACGAACTCACTCTCGACAGCACACTCACTCCTCGACGCGCACTTTTTCCTCACACACCCCATAGTCGGACATCCTCGCACACCTCCTCCTTCACACTCTGTACCTGTCGCACACTTCACCAGCGGCCTCTCACGAACACCCGGGTCTAAATCAACACCCAAGCCGACTGAATCTCCCCTCACACCATATACATTTCCGAGTATATCGCCACTCACCTTGGCACCTTGTCGTCGCTCCTCTTCCGCCACCTGCAAACTCTTTATTTGGTTAGTAAGCACATCATCATGATTTGAACACAGACCTTGTACCAATTCCATTACTTCCTCCTTTATCTCCCTCTTAGTTTCCCTCCATCTCTTCTTAATTTCACTCACCCCCTCTTCCACATCCTCTAACTTTTGTTTCACCTCTTTCATTTCCCGGTGCACCCCCTCAATTTCGTCCTCTAAGGTCACCTTGATAGTTTCTATGTGCGTCCTTACCTCCCGTTCTTTCATCTCCATTGCCTCCGTTACCTCATCCAACCTCTTTGTCAACCCCTCATGTACCATCTGACATTCCCTCTTTGTCGCTATGAGTTCTTTCTTTATCTCCTTCTGCATCGCCTTCAACCCACCGATTATCGCAGTGTTCTTTTCCACTTGATCCACTAATTCCTTCTGTCCCACCGTCAGCTGTTCTACTCCCCTCGTCAGATCCTCTATGCCCCCCTGTAACCTAGCCGTACTATTTCTCACCTCTTTCTCCATACACTCCTCACCTCGCTTTACCTCCTCGCGTACCCCCGAGACCTCCTCGCTCACACCTCGTCTGATCTCCTCCCCCATTTCTCCCATCTCTTTGGTAGATGCTGCTGCCATCTGTTCCAAATCATTCCTCTGGGCATCCAATTTGGTTTCTAACCCGATTTTCACCTCCTCTATCTGTTCTCCCATCTGTTTAATTTCCCGGGCGGATTGCTCCCCTATTTCCCGCAATTTGCCTTCCATTGTGTTTTCTAACCCCCCTAACCCATTCTTCACCTCTTTCATCCCATTGTCTAACCCCTCAAATTTATTGTCTAAACCTTCAAATTTATTGTCTAAATCCTCAAATTTAGCTTCTAGCCCCCCGATTTGATTTCCCATGTCCGTTTTTAATCCCCCGATTTGATTTTCCAATCGCTCACTGGTACCCCTTGCTTCGTCCCTCATTGCCCCCAATTGCTCACTGGTACCCCTCACTTCGTCCCTCATTGCCTCCAATTGCTCACTGGTCTTATCGCTCCGAGCATCCTTTTTTTTTCCATTTGCTCACCCATCTTGGCCATAAGGGCCTCCATTTGCAGCATAAAAAGGTTCAAATCCACCGGTGCTGCTACGGTCACGGGCGCGGCGACATTTGGTGCTGCTGCAACATCATGCGCGAGGGCGCCATCTTGTGCATCTGATACCCCCCTCAACCATATCTTCATTGCTCTCCTCCTCCCTCTCCCCCATATACATTTCCCTGGGGTCCTGGGTTGATTCTAACCCCTCTAACTCCCCAACCGGCATCCGATCACCTTGACCATCCATGGCACGATTTTAAATTAGATGTTATAATAAAATAAAATCTTGGGCCACTCGTAATTTGAGCGCGCTAAGCGCGCTTCAGGTCCGAATCTCGCTCCTGGCACCAATTTGTTGCAGATCTCTCTGTCGGACTCTTTCCCCCTTATCGAGGGGGGATTAATCCCCTCGTCTACGACTGACCGACGTGGTCCTGAAGCTGCACAAACTCCCTCTGGAGAGGCAGGTGCGCAACCTCGTTCGCGACCGCGGACAGATGTTAATTGCCGAGCGGTTTAGCAACCGCGGCACGAACCATTAGCAGAGACTAACCCGATCCTGAACGTTGGCCAAAATCGCACCACAGGTTTTCAATGGGGAAATCACAAAGACGACCGGACGAGCATGAAGAAGAAGAACGAAGGTAGGAAATACAAATATGATTTATTACTAACTATTATTTACACAATCAAAAGAACCAAGGAGAAGGAAGAATAAGAAAATAATTTACAGAAGGATGGAAGGACCAGAAGACACAGTGCAATTACTAGCTTATACTATGCAAACTTACTTACACCCCAGGACAAGATACACAAAACAGATGACAATCAGACTCACATGAATGGGGGATGAAGGCAGGAACGATTGGCTGGAAGGAGAGGAAGGTTCAACTGGAACCGGAGCACGGTCGGTCCGGGAGTGAGCAGCCACCGCCCCTTCTCGATCCGTTTCGCACGGCGCGTTCCTTCACGGCCACGGTCGAAGCTGCCGTCAAAGCCCAAAGCTGCGATGGTTAGAGCTGCGGTGGTTCAAAGCTGCGATGGTTTCAAAGCTCAGGCGTGCTTCCTCAGGTGCGTCGCGTGCTCTCCAAGGACTCATCTCTCTCGTGGGGGCGTCCCGCCGCGGGTTATATAGGCCCCACCCTTGAACCTTTGCGAACCTCCCCGATCGCTCTTCCTCCGCCCTCTCAAGCCAAACCCCTCGTCCTTGGTTGGTTAATCGGGGTTGGCTCACTCCTCCTTCCTATGACGAGGTGGAGACATGCCTTTCTTCTCCGAACCGACCGCGTGTTCAATGGAGGGCGAATGCTGTTGGCAATTGAGGCTTTGCACTAGACAGGGGATTCTACCTTATTTCAATTTGATGCAATGCAGAGTCAACTAATGGGAAACACAGCCTTCAACTAATACACATAATAAGGAAATAACTATTTTTGGAGGGTATATGGTGGCCTACGTGTATGTATATGGAGTAACTAAGAGGACGACCGTTGACCTTTACACACAAAACGGAGATATTTACAAGGAATTCATTACACTTACAGAGGGTGATATTTACAACACTTCTCAAATCCACAACAATATATATATATATATATATATATATATATATGTATGTATGTATATATATATATATATATATATATATATATATAAATAAAGATATTGCGGTTTTGAGTTGTTTTTTTTTTTTTTTTTTTTTTTTTTTTTTTGTATACAAGGTCGAGGCTCGTGAAAGAGCGAACATTAATCACACAGAAAGACAAACCGACACATAAAACATATAACATAGGGAGCGGTAGACAAGATGGGGAGAGAGGGGGAAGGACACAAACACAACATTTGAGAGCAGGGACCGAGAGACATGGAGACATCAAAGAGACACCGAGAGACAAGTTTGTACAATAAAGGTTAATTTCCCCCTCATAGTTTCGTCACACTACAACACGTAGCCTCACGATAGTTCGGTTATTTCATAGTAAATGTAAGCTTAGTCCTTTTCCTGTGTTCGTCTTGCGTTGAGTCGAATAATGAGAGTTAGGTCCCTTCCAATGCCTTATGCCGCCTCGATACTGTGGTATTTGGCGCAAATTAACACGAGGCAGGCCTGACAAGTCGAGGCAAGAACAAATGAAGGCGGAGGAGAAGCCGACGGTGAGCGCGAGCCGCCAATCAGGGCTCGAAGGGGGTGGCTTAGCACTGCGTCAAAAGGCGTGGTTAGAACATTCGAGCGAGCTAAGGGGGTTGGCAATATAACCCGTTGCGCGAAGCCTCCACCCCAGTTATGGGAGAGGCGCTTGACGAATGACTTAGTTATGAGGGGAGAGGCGCGTGTTGAACAAGTTATGAGAAGGGCATGCGCTGGGTTGTGAACAAGTTCGAGAGTTCTGAGTTATGAGAAGGGAGAGGCGCTTGTTGAACGAGTTTTGAGAGAAGACGCGCATGAACCACGTAATAAGGCGCTCTTACAACTTAAACGCTCGGTTGAGCTTGAGGCAGAACCTCTATCGAGTTACGCGAGTGAGAGCGCGCCGGTAATTAATCGCGCTGTGAGAAACCGCCAAGCCTGGTGGGAGACGCGTACATTTCCCTCCCGCCTGCCTGCTCTGCCCTTTGTTCGAGAGATGCGCTGCAAGGATCCCTCCCACCGCCTGCTTGCCTTCATCGTGGGACGTGCTGTGACCGGGGAGAGCCACGCCGGGCGGAGCCATTCCTGGACGACCAAGTCGGCGCGTTCGGCGATTGAAGATCATCCTTCCTTCATTTCCCCCTGTGAGTGTGATCGGGCCCGTGTCTGGGGATAAGTTAAGACTGTATAAGACTGCCTGTGTCTCTTCACCTTGTACATAATAGTGTAAATAATAATTAAACCTGTGTTCTTCCTTTTACTCGACCGTCTCGTCCCTTCCATCTATTGACTAAGCGTGGTATGAATAAAACCGCTCTAATCGGGTTCCAATACCAAAGGTAACTGCATGGACCATGTGGTACGCAATCCGCTCGGTGTACTCAAATTACGCATGGCTCGTGCGAGGCTTGATTCCCCGCTTCCCCCTTTAGCGCAGGTACTTAGGTACGTGCGAACATCGTCCCGGAACCCTGCCCTGCTTTTGCCCGGGAGGGGCGATTCAAGTCTCTCGGTTGCGCCGACCCAAAAAGAACAAGGGGCTTAATCTCCCCTTGGCAAGGGCAGGAGGGTCGCGTGGAAACCATAACAATATATATATATATATATATATATATATATATATATATATATATATATATATATATATATATATATATTGTTACGGATCTCGGGGGTCGGCGCTCCCATTATCAAGGGGGGGGGGGGGTTAATCCCCTTGTCTTTTTAGCTGGCCGTCCCGAGTCCTGGAAGTTATAACGTCCTTCCCGGCACGGAGTTAGGTAGGGTTTGCTAGGCCTAGGGGTTCGTTGCTACCTAAGTACTAACGCCAGCCGGAAATGAGGGAATAACTCCCGCTCGAACCACGGATACGATGGAAAATGCCGAGCGGATAGCAATCCGCAATCCGAGCTATTAACAAAGAGACTAAACCTGATTCTGAGCGGTTTGATCGTGCCACACTTACCCAATGGAAGAAAGGACAGATGCGATCGGATGGAGAGGAAACCAGAAGGTAGGAAGAACAAAGATGGGTTTATTAACAAATGTACAGAAGAAGAGGAAACGAAAGGGATGTATAAGAGAGGAAGAGGAAGAAGCAGCACACAGGGCAGTCTTATAACAGTCTTATTCTAATACCCCAGACAAACATACACACTCACACAGGGATTGTAGCTGGTCGATGGTCAGGTAGAGAGTCCAGGCTCCAGTCGACTCCAGTCCAGGCTCCGGTCCAGCGGCGGAACCCGGCAGGCAGCTCCGCACGCAGTTGAACGCGACCGGACATTATATATAGCGGGGGGGAGGCTGGTGTCCTGCGTACGTAATATTTATACGGTCGTGCTAAACGCACCCTCTCCAATGTTCTCTAATACAAGCGCGCTCTTCTTCAACAAGTCTCGTACAAGTTCTTTGAAATGCGCTCTCTCCCATCCGAGTCCTCTCACAAAGGTGTGCTCCGTATCAGACCTGTTATGACCAGCGCTCTCATCAAACGTCCAAATTTGTGTGCGCAGTTCCTTTTACCGCCAACCTTGCACTCGAGTGCTCTGCGAGAGTCCTCCGAAACAAGCGCACCTTTCCCAATTGTTCTATGATCAGCGCGCGCTCCCGACAAGTCCGTGTGCGCAGTCTGCTTGGTAATGCGTGCGCCTACAACTCCGCGTAAGTCCGTCAAAGGGCTTTGCGTTCGCGCTTATATAATGCCAGCAAAGATCGCTCCGCGCGCCTCAAAACCACGCCAGTCGGCGATCTCACCTCAGCCCTGGTTGGCTGGTGAGGGCTTACCGGCCACGCCTTTGATGGCTGGTTGACAGGCCACACCTTCTTCTTGGCGTTCCACCCCCTTTTTCCTCGGGCCTAACCGCATGGCTTATGGCGTCATTTGAGCGAGCTATGAGGCACCGACTGTAGGGGCGCGTAATGGTGTTGCTTGGAGAGGGAGGTCGCAAAATGGACGGAATGGGGCCTACTCTTATTTGATCGATGCAACGCAGATTCAACTTTTGGAAACACGGCCTTATCTAAAACACATATTAATGAAATAACTGAGTTCTATGGTGTCCTACGTGTTGCTTGTGGGCTAACTAGGGGTGCTACCTTTAACCTTTAATGTCATATTTACAAGTGATGTCATATTTACAAGTGTGGGTTCAAAAACCGCAACTATATATATATATATATATATATATATATATATATATATATATATATATATATATATATATATATATATACAGTGATCCCTCGTTTATCGCGGGGGTTACGTTCCAGAACCCCCCGCGATAGACGAAAATCTGCGAAGTAGCGACCATATTTTAATTTTATTATTTATAGATATTTTAAAGCTTTATGACCCTCCCCACACTCTTATTAACCTTTCCCACACTCTTATTAACCTTTCCCATACTCTTATAAACACTTCCTATACTCTTAAACACTTTTTACACTCTTAAACATACGTAATTTTAACAACATATAAAATTCTAATGGGTACTCACCATTGAAGATACTGTAGCGACCCATGGATCCCCCAAGCAAGACCAGCATCAGAATCTCCTTGCTCCAGCTGGTGACGTCACCGGCAGGGATCCGCGGCGCAAGAGTGGCTGGTCACGTGACCACCAAAGCGTGCCGCGCGTGCCTGGTATAATCAGCTACACCTGTTGATCACGTGACCACCGAAGCACGCCACGCTTGAGAGGCGTGGCTTTCGGTTTCGGTTTCTGGTTGTGCTTTATAATGCAGCCCGATAAACGGGCTTTTCAGTGTTCCCGAGTTGGTTTTGAGAATAAATATCTTCTCGGACGAGTTTGTGTCTTGCCCGTCATTTCGTCCGTATCAAGCAAGAGCCCCGGCTCTTCAATACTACAACTTGCTGATGAAGATGATGATGAATTAGCTGTGCAGTACTGATGACGATGAAGGTGATGACGATGATGAATGTACTGCACAGCCAGAAAGAGCATTACAGTTACCCATTACGTGGGTAACTAGTGCAAGTGGAAGCTGCCGCATCTGCGTTTTCCATACGCACGACTCTTTGTCTCTCCTTCTACTGTACACTATGTACAGTATTTTATTTCTTGTAATATGTTTTAATTACTGTATTTTTCTTATTTTTTTACGTTTTTAAAATTTTTAGGCTAGAAAATGCTTATTTTACCACAAAAATATTTAAAATAATAGTATATAAAAATACATTTATACCGCAAAATCCCGCGATATAGCGAAAAATCCGCGATATAATTTTACATATACTAGCGAGAAAAACCCACGATGTACCGAAGCTGCGAAAAGTGAACCGCGATATAGCGAGGGACGACTGTATATATATATATATATATATATATGACGGGTTGAAGACTTAGGACTTGAGACTGAGACGAGGAACAACTGATATATTTATTGGATTCGTAAATACACAGGCTGTGGAAAGCAAAAGTCGAAGAAGAAGACTCACAGAGATTAACTTTCCAACTGAATGCTCTAAAAAGGTTCGATCAGGGCTTCATTATATATGATATATAGAGGTGTGGTTTAACATCAGGAAAGGAGACAAGGGGTGAACATGTGGCCCACAATAGTCCCTTCCGGTTAAGGAAGTTCGAGGCCAGGCAAGGGTTATGCCCTAATAAGTCTATGGCCAGTTGTATGAGGCAGCATGATGACAACATAATCATTGAAGCTTGAAGGGACAATCATTGAGGCTTGAAGGGAAAGTACAGGGAGATAAGGAGTGGACAGCCATAAAGCTGTCAACAAGGAGAATATTGAGAACTTGGAGGAGTATAGCAGCTTACAGCTGGGACCACAGTATGGGGACACAAGCTGGATTTCGATAGTAAAAGAGAACATGCCATTACAAGGCATTAAGTCACACAAGGTATATGATCCTTAAAAGGGCATAACAGACAAAGTAATGTAACATAAGTCTTTGATTGGGAAAGTACAGAGGGAGTGGACAGTCGTAAATGTGCCAGCATGAAGGAAATTGACAAAGCCTCTTTGAGAGGCTAGAAAGATAACAGTTGCAACCAAGGCCATGGAGAGGGAAACAGGTGGTTTTCCACAGATAAAGGATTATGCCATCACAGGGCCTGGCTTCATAAAGCATATATTTCCTTATAAGGATGTAACAAGTTTCCAAAGGATATGAAAAGAATAAAGTATTAAAAGGATACAGAAATCAATCAAAACAAAACATATTGTTACGGTCCGCGGATTGGATGTTATTTACCGAGCGGAGGTAACCGTGGCCGAACAGTTGTTCCCCGTTTCTTCCCGACTCACCCGATTCACCCAGACGTTGGCCAAATCGCGCTATGCCAAATCAATGATAGAAAGGACACGACGACTGGGAAGGATGAAACGACGCAAGGGGGGAACAGTTCTCAAGACCTCCGGAGGAGGGTATAATTACAGTGGTGGAGAAAAGGGGTAGATTACAAGGCAGAGGGAGGTAAAGACACAGAAGAGATGGGCACTTAAATACAGTCTTATCTCTTCCCAGACAGACCACGGACAAACGGACAAGGTAGACTTACACAGGGATTGACAGGCAGGTCGATGGCACAAGGTGCACCTTGGATCGGGGACAGGATAAAGCATGGTTCCAAGATGCAGGGAGGTCTCACAGCGCTCGGAGGTGGTCTTGCTTGCTTCAAGCTCAGCGCGCATCTTCTGACGTCACCTCTCTCTCACTGCGCATGCTCAGCGGGGAGTGACACGCCCTTGGCTGGTTGGTTCCGCCCCAACTGGGGCCGGTCCGCCACTTCCATTGGGTGCGGGGGTTACCGGGCTCCGCCCTTGACGAGGAGCCGACAGGGAGCCCCTGTTTGGTAACCCCGTCGAGCACATGTCCGATGGCGGCTCGTTGGGAAGGCCTGGTGTCCTCCCACCACTCCTACCAAGCCGGAGTGAGGACGCGCACTCCCTGCGCTCGTTGTTGTTGTTGTTGTTGTTGTTGAAGAGAACTGTGAGGAAGAGCTGTGGGGAGGTATTGGGAGGTCCTAAACTTCCTAACGGTGCCATACAATCACATTCTGGTGCAACAAAGGGTCAGAATTAATGGAAACGAATCCTTAACTGACATAGACTAAGAATAACTAGCAAGATGTCCGATCGTTGTCTACCTGAGATGCGGTGGACCTGGATGTGACATTTAATGGAGGAAATAGGGGGAGGTCGGGTCTACAGAGTGTTGTTTACAGAAAATGGGACTAGGGAATGGGGGATTGGGGAGAGTTGGGAAGTATTGAGGAAATAGGGGAATATTTACAAGCGGATATGGATGGATGCAAATCCCATATCCGCAACACTGCACCCTTCTCGACCTCGGGGCGGCCCGACCCGATAAATTTTTACCTACTTTAGTGTGGCACTCAGATGTAGTTCCCTCTACTATTAACTCAACCCTGAGTGCGACAGTTTTACTGATGTTCACAAATGAGTAAATATGTCCCCCTGCGACGTTGCACCCTTCTCCTAACAGAAACACACCCACAGGATAACCGAATCGCGGAAAGCATCCTCAAACTAAACATACAGCCGGTAGGGAGCATCATTTATACAAGACTACACTGATATTTACACTACGATCCAGGACCTGGTCTTTGAGGAACACATGCAGATGTTATGCATAGGGAGAGCACGCATGCCAGCATCGATACACCAACCCACGAGTGCCCTGTGGCCCTACGGCCTTTAATAATGTGCAGAGCACCCCTTCCAAGCACCAAAAGCACCACCCCATTATGCACAGTCAGCACCATCCGGTGCACCAATAAAGTGTTCCATAAAAAATGCACAATCAAGTGTCCATGGTCACCGGTGGTGTCGCAGCCGGCTGATGTTCTGCCGCTGGTCTTGTCTTCATGGAGTGCACTTGGCCTTCTGGCTTCGGGCCTATTTAGAAATAAAGAAAGGCGCCAACCGCGTCCATTTCTTCATTGTGGCCGTCAGGGGCCAACTAAAAGTGGTTCACCTGTATGGCATAGGTGCCACGTTGACCCAGAGGTCCACCACGGGTGGTGCTTGACCGCAAAAGAACTGCGGTCCATTGTGGGCGGCCACAAAAATTGCGGTCCATATGGTGTATCGATCCAGGCAGCAAGCAGCGGAAGTACAGGCCCACAACTGCGGAGCCAGCACCTCTCGCTCCTCTCTCTCTGCCCCAAAGCCAGATCCTCGGAGGTGGGAGACAAAAGAAGACAGGTGAGTAAGGTGGTAAGGGCGCAAAAGTGCATGCAATATAAAGTAATGCACACTGGGGGCACATGGGAACCAGGTGAGACAGGTACGTTCCTACCGTACGCCCCCCCCCCCCCCACCAGGTAACCTATATTGCCCCTCCCTTACCCCTTACTGTATCCACAAAACACAACACTACCCATAAACATCTACTTTACACATCAACAAACGTCCCTACTGTCTTCCCCGTTCCTCCCATAAACCAAATTCGTCTTCTCTCCCCCCTAACCAATCAAATTTGCCATTTCCAACTCTCATCAAAATTTGCCATCTCCAACTCATCATCAGTCCCTCCTAAGGAGGGAGAGATGGAATCACCCCAATGTCTCATCCACGTCGTGATGCGTCTCACAAATCCAAACAGCAATTCTCATCTCCTGCAACACAAGACAAAGAAAACACAGGAGTGGAGTCATCATCATTACCTCAGGCAAGTGGCTGCGTATGGTGCGACAGGTTCATCAATTCTAACTATTTCCTAAATGACTTTAACAACTTTACATTACCCGGGGTCTTTCTCCTGCCAAACCATTGGCCCTTATTACTCTATGTGGTTCGAAGAACCAAAATCCCATTGACCATCTGTGGTGCACACCATCAATTTGGGTCTCACTCCCCGATTCAACACTCGGTGCTCCCGCACAATTTCGGTGGCTGGGTCGTGTGACGCTCCCAGCTGGTCCGCCCACCTGCACACCTCCACCACTGTTGTTGCCTACCGAGCTCACCTGCTCCTCACCCTATCCTAACTATCTGGGGAAGGCCCTCTCGCACTCTCACCCGCTCGGTGCCCTCTCTGGCACGGGCTGCCCGATCCACACCCGGGATCCTCAGGCACCCACTGACACTAACGGCTCCCAGAGCCCACCTGCGGCCTCACCTGGCCGACATCTAACAGTGGCGGAGTGCCCAACCATTCACACTCATACTAACAGGCCACACGACCAGCCAATTTCACCACACCAATGCACCCATCCACAATACCATTCTGCAACCGCACCACAAATGCCAATATCCAACCACAATTTACCTATACCTTCTAACTATTCTTTAAACTACCCTCCCCGGATACTCGTGAAAAGGGTCCACTCTTCCCCCATCCACACCTTCGCATACGCACACCACTCCGTACCACTTACTCCAACTCTCTCCACACCACTCATTCTCTGCTCCATATATTCCACACACCTGTACTTGCACACCTGTGCTCTCATACTTGGTGCCGCCTGCACCCTTCTCTCCCCCAAGCGCATTTGCGCTGATCCACAACACTCACTACTCACCATGACACTCATCCGCAATGCTCTCTCATTCATCACTTGTACACTCACACACACCTCGGAGCATTGCCTCAGCGATGCCTCATTTGAAGCTGTTCACCAGCACTTCCATTCATTCTGCATCATCTGCTCTGTCTACTCCCTTCTAAAACTCGCGCTCCTCCGTCTTCCCTTACACTCAGCGCTCCCACGTCATTATCAAACACTAAGCTACTACGTCCCCACTACAGGTACCAAGTCTCTTACTTAAATCTTGTCACCTATAGTCACCTCTAGTCCCTATCAATATAACCAAGCCCTCCCTGGCTCAGTTGTCATAGCCACCCCATAAACTATAGCGCATTTGCCCCCATTGTGAGGGATGACAGAGTTGCCATCCTACCACATCGGGCATCTCCCACTACCAATTTTGCACATCAAATTTCAACAAATCAAAAATTTGCCAATCACTACCCATCATCTGCCAATCATTACTGCCAATCCTTTGCCAATCATCAAATTTTGTCTTTTTCTAATTTTGGGTCCAAAACACTAACCTCATCACCCGTCTACTTACTAGATCCTCTCGGTGCGCCAATTCGCTTCTAAAGCTCGGCTTCGTACAGCCGAGCAATGAATGCGGGTTCTTTGGTGCCGGCGGCTGGATGCGTCCGACACTCGGTGCAGGGAAGGACGCTTACCCGGGCCGAGATCCCACGCACCACCTCGGCACGGAGCCATCCCATGGCCCGATCTCGAACTGCCGGAATGCCTCAACAAAAAGGGATCGCCATGACGACCCTTCCTATCGGGCTGCCCGCTCCGCTTAATGGAGCACGGACGCGGCCGTTCAAAGCGCGGCCCGGCGTGGATCGCGTACGGCGGTTCTTTCGAAACCGCCGTGGTTCGGATCCCCGCTGGTCCTCGCGGCACGCGAAGCTGCCCGACGCGCACCGAGGGCCCGATTCGGCTATAAGTCGTTCTAACCTCTAACCCGGTTACCGTCGATGCCTCACCTGCATGCTTACACCCCGCAGCCCGTTCCTTGCTCAAACATCCAGCTGTTCCCATGCTCCTCGTCATTGCACCTTCTCTAACACACCCAGGTACACTCATTCCGCTCACAGACTTGGTCACACACCTGACCACCGAACACCTTGGCACACATTCGTCGTTCGCACACCTCACCAACACACCTCTTCGCGCCCCCTCCTCAGTCACCTCCTCTGTGACAATCACAGGTGTGCTCTCACTCGCACACCCAACCACGTGCCTCACGACCAATTCCAGCATGCATTCCCACACACGCTCTACCATTCCAGGTGTGCTTCCTTCCATTCCAGGTGTACATCCTCTCTCACCTGTCACAACCAACTCACGCTCCGTGTCACTCTCACTACTTTCACCACCACTCTTGACAGCGCACTCACCCTTACTCTCAACAGCGCACTCTTTCCTCATGCACCTGTCCGTTACACACCTTTCTCGCGCACACTCTTGCGCACATTCTCCCGTCACCGGACCCTCTCGCTCGCACCCTCGTTCCATACACTCCGGACCAGCCATACACCTCACTCTTGGCCTCTCACGAACATCCGGGTCCATCTCGACCCCCAAGCTTATTAAATCACCTGGCGCATCATACGCACGACCATATTGGTCACCACTTACACCGGGTCCTCTTTCTCTTCGCTTCTCCTCCATCACCTGCGAATCCCTCATCCGGTTAATGAGCACATCATCACGATCCGAACACAGACTTTGGACCAATTCTTTTACTTCCTCTTTTATCTCTTTCTTATCCCCTCTCCGTCGCTTCTTATTTTCACTCACCCCTTCTTCCACTTCTTCTAATTTCTGCTTCACCTCTTTTATTTCCCGGTGCGTCTCCTCAAGTTCGTCCTCTAAGGCTACCTTGACCGTTTCTATGTGCGTCCTCACCTGCTGGTCCTTCGTCTCCATTACCTCTGTCACCTCGTCCAACCTCGTTGTCAGTCCCTCACGTACCATCTGACATTGCCTCTGTGTCGCTATCAAGTCATTTTTTATGTCGTTTTGTGTCGCTTTTAACCCTCCTAGTACCGCAGTGTTCCTTTGAACCTGCTCCACTAACTCCGTCTGTCCCACTGTCAGCTGTTCTACTCCCAGCGTCAACTCCTCTATACCACCTTGCAATTTTACAGTCCCCTTTCTCACCTCCTTCTCCATGCGCTCCTTACAGTGCCTCACCTCCTCGCGCACTCCTCCGACCTCCTCATTCACACCTCTTCTGATCTCCTCTCCCATCACTTGCATCTCCTGCCCAGATGCCACCCTCATCTGCTCTATTTCCTCCCTGTGAGCATCCAATTTAGTTTCTACCCCCATTCTGACCCCCTCTATCTGCTGCCCCATTTTTTTAACTTCCCTTTCCGCTTGGTCCCTCATGTCCATCAATTTGCCTTCCATACTGTTTTCTAACCCCTCTAACCCCTTTTTCATCCCTTCCATTTGATTCTCTTGAGCGGCCATTCTGTTTTCTACCCCCGCTAACCCATGTTTCACCCCTTCTATTTGATTCTCTTGAGCGGCCATTCTGTTTTCTACCCCTGTTAACCCATGTTTCACCCCTTCTATCCCATTGTCTAACCCCTCTAATTTAGCTTCTAGCCGTTCCCCCATTTCTCCCATTTTGCCCCCCATTCTGCCCCCCAATCGCTCACTATCAGCCCTCATTTGCTCACTCTGAGCATCCATCCGGTTCCCCATTACCCCCATCATTCTGCTTTCCATTTCTTCGCTATTCTTGTCCATAAGGGCCTTCATTTGTATAAAAAAAAGGTTCAAATCCACCAACGGCGCTGCTACGGTCGCGGGCGCGGTCGCCGTAGCCATGTGCGAGGCGCCATTTTGCGCCGCGCCCGTAACCTCATGCGCGAGGACGCCATTTTGCGAACCTGCCACCCTCACTGCTTCGCTCTCCTCATGTCCCTCAATTTGGTCCTGGATCGACCCTGCCTCACTCTCCTCTACCGGAACCCAGCCGTCTTGATCTCCCATAGCGCGACTTTCAAAATTCGGGTTTTTTTTTTAAACAAAATCAAATTTCGGTACTTTATAATTTTGACCAAATTTTTTCCTAGATGTTTTTTAAAAATTTGGTTCGGGCCTCGAATCTCACTCCTCGACACCAATTGTTACGGTAATAACACAATTGGTGTCCAAAATTTGGGCTAAATAAATTTAGTCCCAGGTTCGAATCCCAACTCCTGACAACCAATTGTTACGGACGCGGTTAGGATGTTATTTACCGAGCGGTGGTATTGCCGCGACCTAACAGTTCCCCCGATTCTTCCCCAACTCACCCGATTCCACCCAAACGTTGACCAAATCGCGCTATGCTAAATCAATGATGGAAAGGACACAACGACTGGGATAGATGAAACGACGCAAGGGGTACAGTTCTCAAGACCTCCGGAGGAGGGTATAATTACAGTGGTGGAGAAAAGGGGTAGATTACAAGGTAGTGAGGTAAAGACACAGAAGAGATAGGCACTTAAATACAATCTTATCCAGCCCAGACAGACCACAGACAAATGGAACAAGGCTGACTTACACAGGGATTGATGGCAGGGAGGGAGAGGTAGGTTGATAGCACAAGGTGCACCTTGGCTCGGGGACAGGATAAAGCATGGTCCAAAAGATGCAGGGAGGCCTCACAGCGCTCGGAGGGTACGTCTTGCTTGCTCCAAGCTCAGCGCGCATCTGACGTCACCTCCCTCTTCCTGCGCATGCTCAGCGGGGAGTGACACGCCCTTGGCTGGTTGGCTCCGCCCCAGATGGGACCGGTCCGCCGCTTCCATTGGGTGCGGGGGTTACCGGGCTCCGCCCTTGATGAGGAGCTGACAGGGAGCCCCTATTTGGTAACCCCGTCGAGCACATGTTCGATGGCGGCTCGTTGGGAAGGCCTCGTGCCCTCCCAACACCCCCTACCAACCAAGCCGGAGTGAGGACGCGCACTCCCTGTGCACGCCGCCGCCGTTGCTGTTGTTGTTGTTGTTGTTGTTGTTGCTGAACCGTGAGGAAGAGCTGCGGGGAGGTATTGGGAGGTCCTAAACTTCCTAACGGTGCCATACAATCACATTCTGGTGCAACGAAGGGTCAGAATTAATGGAAACGAGTCCTTAACTGACATAGACTAAGAATAACTAGCAAGATGTCCTATAGTTGTCTTACATGAGATGCGGTGAACCTGGGCACGACATTTAATGGGGGAAATAGGGGGAGGTCGGGTCTACAGAGTGTTGTTTACAGAAAATGGGACTAGGGAATGGGGGATTGGGGATAGTTGGGAAGTATTGAGGAAATAGGGGAATATTTACAAGCGGATATGGATGGATGCAAATCCCATATCCGCAACAATATTTTACCATTGTGGAACAATAGCATGTGTTTCAAAGATTAACATACCTGAGAAAGGTGGGACAACAAGCAGTGGAATTCCAAGCGCACAATACATCATGCCAATAGCTGTGGGTGAAACTTTTGCATCGACCAGTTTTGAAGCTATGAGTGGCATCAAAGACATGAACACTCCATTGCAGTAGCCAATAGGAATGGCACATGCCATCATGAGACTATACGTGTTGGTAGCTGCCAGAAGAAGCACAGACACCCCATAGAGAGCAGCCATAGGAGCAAAGGTGTGCACTTGGTAAGGGCGGATCCATCTGTTGGAGTGGGGTTGGGAAGATTTAATGACAAATTTATATATTTTATATATACAGTCACGTGAAAAAGTAAGTACACCCCATGTAAAGTTTTGACATTTTCAACATATTTCAACATACAGCTATTTGATCTTCATTTCAACAATATTGACAGATAAAGGTCATATAATATAACAAATATCATGAAACATTTACATTTTGTAGTCCATTGTATAATTTAAATAAACATAAATGCAAATTTCCCATGTGGAAAAAGTAAGTACACCCCTACATGAATCACTACTTCAAATACCTAAAATTAGAATCAGGTGCACCAGCTCAGGTGCAAATGATTAGAACATCGTTGGAGAGGATCTTGGAGGAACCTGTCTTATTTAAACCTCAGATATTTCGTTTGGTTTGCTCTTTGTTGTTGAAGTGTGCGGCGTCACCATGCGTAGATCAAAAGAGCTCTCTGAGGCCGTCAGAAAGAAGGTTATAGGTGCCTACGAGTCTGGGAAGGGATTTAAAAAGATCTCCAAACAATTTGAAATCAATCATTCGACTGTCCGGAAGATCATCTATAAGTGGAGAAGATTACAAACAACTGCCAACTTGTTCAGGCCAGGCCGCCCCAGCAAGTTCAGCCCGAGAGCAGACCGCAAGATGCTGAAAGAAGTCTCTAAGAACCCCAGAATGTTATCACGGGACCTACAGGTAGCTATGGCCACTGTTGATGTCAAAGTGCATGAGTCTTCCATTAGAAAGAGGCTACACAAATTTGATCTACATGGGAGGTGTGCCAGGAGGAAACCTTTGCTGTCCAGAAAGAACATCAGGGCAAGACTAAAGTTTCGCCAATGAACACCTAGGCAAAGACCAGCACTTCTGGAACAATGTGCCCTGGACAGATGAGTCAAAGGTAGAGCTATTTGGCCACAGTACCAGAAGACATGTTTGGCGAAAACCAAAGACAGCATTTGACCACAAGAACCTGATACCAACTGTAAAGCATGGTGGTGGAAATATTATGGTTTGGGGCAGCTTTGCTGCATCAGGGCATGGGCAGCTCACCATCATAGAATCCACAATGAATTCTTAATTGTACCAGAGGGTGCTTGAGGATAATGTGAGGCCATCTGTCGGAAAGCTGAAGCTCAACCGAAGGTGGACCTTGCAACATGACAATGACCCTAAACATACCAGTAAATCCACCAAGGAATGGCTGAAAAGAAAGAAATGGAGGGTTCTGGAATGGCCAAGTCAAAGCCCGGATTTAAATCCCATCGAGATGTTGTGGGGGGATTTGAAACGAGCTGTGCATGCAAGAAACCTCAAAAAACATCGCACAGCTGAAAGAATTCTGCATGGAGGAGTGGGCAAAAATGTATCCCAGTCGATGTCAGAGACTGGGAGACAGTTATAAGAAACGCCTACTTGAGGTTGTTTCTACCAAAGGGGGCAATACCACCTATTAGAGCCAAGGGTGTACTTACTTTTTCCACATGTGAAATTTGCATTTATCTTTATTTAAATTACACAATGGACTACAAAATGTAAATGTTTCATGATATTTGTTCTATTATATCACCTTTATCTATCAATATTGTTGAAATGAAGATCAAATAGCTGTATGTTGAAATATGTTGAAAAAGTCAAAACTTTACATGGGGTGTACTTACTTTTTCACGAGACTGTATATATATATATATGATAAGTGCTGAGGTAATAGAAGAAATAAGTTAGTGGCAGAAAATGTGTGTATGTTTATATATATATATATATATATATATATATATATATATATATATATATATATATATATATATATATATATATATCTGTATATGTGTCTGGGATGTCCATATAGAAAGGATTGAGAAGGCTCTCAGCATATGGATCGAGGACAACATGCAAAATAATATGCCTTTGAGTGGACCTCTCATTCACGAAAAGGCCAAACAAATTTAAGATCATCTGTCTGGCGCTGGTGCGGGTGGTGCCAGCATGAGTGATGCGTCGAGCAATGATGGTACAAGCAGGGGATGGTTCCATTGTTTCAAGGAGTGGCACTGCCTGGAAAATGTGAAGCTCACAGGGGAGCATGCCTCCGTGGACCACGAGGCGGTAAAAGCGTTCCCTGCTCAACTCTCGAGGCTGATTGAAAAGAAGGGATACCTCCCAGAGCAGGTGTTCAACGCTGACGAGACTGGCCTCTCTTCTGGAAAAAGATGCCCACGAGAACTTTCATCTCGAAGTGCGAGGATACTCGCGGTATGTGTAAATCATTTGACATGTGTAAACACTGCGCTGAGTGTAACATGTAAAAGTGAAAATGTTTAATCACCTTCACTTACAATATTTGAAACAACACATCCCATATTAATTATCTTTCATTGAAAATTATGAAATGCATGTGAACGACGATGAAATGTACAGAGAGATTTGAGAATAAGAAATAGGAGAAAAGGCGATGGCAGATTATGAAGGTATATTTTATATTTTATGTTTAGAAAAGAGGGGTAAGATAGGAAAATCGACAATTAGGCTTTCTGTTTGCAAAGATTAGCTGATATAAAATGGAGGTTATAAATATGGAAAGAATACCAAAAGTATTACAGAGAAACTTGAAGATGACTTCCGGTTCCGAGTCTGAGCGCATTGGACATTGGCTTACGTAGCGTTTCCTTCCAGTTCATCAAAGCTGTTTTCTGGACATTGTATCTTTCTGTTATAGTTTCATCCATGTGCTGCAGTGTGTGGGTGGCTTTGTAGGGTATTACCTGTCTGTGATTGGCAAACTGGCTATTGGGAAAAAAAGAAAGGATTTGACATCACCTGGTCAAAATGCGATGATGGATTCCATGATCTCAGTGATTTAGGAAGCAAGCTGATCGGTTTGCAGTGAAGGGGATCACGTTTTGCACATTGTTTATGTACTGTGGTGATGTTGGTTCACTTCCAAAAAGATGGACGATGACTTGGCACAAATGATAGGGCGAACATAGCATGAAAAGGATGTGCAAGAGAGGCAGAGCATGTTTTTACGACACATGCGCTAAATGCCATCCAGTCGAGTTATAGAATCACACTCAAGATTTGGAAGCAAGCACAGAATTGAGGCAATCGGCCTCCTCACAAGCAGAGTCAGTGGTGGTGCCATTTTTAGTAGCGAAAGGAATGGGGAGGGGAGGGAGGACGACAGCATATTCCAGAGACAGACTTAACAAGGTGCCACCATGTTTTAGAAGAGGGAGACAAGTTTGAAAGTTGAATCTTGTGGTGAGTCATATGTTGTTACCTGGCAGATATAGTACACCAGTCCTGAAGTGATATGGCAGCCCTACAGTCCCTGTCAGCGTGCCTGAGCGAACTGCCAGAATAACCAGCAGTGAGGAAGCTCTCTGAGAATAGTTAAAGAGATGGTGACTCTCACAAGCATATGGTCAAGTGAACCAATTGGAGCAGAGGAAGAGCAGGAAGCATTAGCAGGGAAGTTAGTCATCACCAAGTCTAGAAGGGAGGATTTGCCATTGGCAGAAGTCTGGATCAGAAAGTTCACAGATTGAGTCAGGCCCATGAAGTTGCAGAAGTCCTTTGCTGAAGAACCATGGCTGGTGAGAGAGGTAGGAACACTCGGTCAATTGGTGTGGTAACAATTGAAATAATCACACAAGAGGAAAACAGAGTTTGGGATGAGTGGTTAAATGTTGGTCCCACCGTCATGTCCGTGCCGTGCTGCATCTGTGCTGTGTCTTGTCCATGCTGTGTTGTTCTGTGCCAATGTCCCGCTCTAGTGGAGGGTCGCAATGACGAGGCATATTTGAGGAAAATCGAAAATTATTCACCGTTTGAGTTAATTTTTACAGCGATGTAACCCATAGACAATATGAAAATGGTGGTCAACTGCTGAGTGTGACGTCACCGCTAAGCGTGAATAAGAAGAAGATTTCGACTTTTAATTGAAAAATTACCTCCTTTATAAATCGCAAATTGGAAAAAGACGCATATATATTTTGTCGGTGTCCAGGGTTAAATTAGCATTGAGGTGGTCTGAGCATTTGGTTTCTCCTTTAAGGGGCCTTTGGAGTCTTAAAAGTCTTGGGGGCATTACAACTCTGGGGTATTGTGGGTCTGAGGGGGCTTCAATGGTCTTAAGGTTCTTGAGGGACTTCGGGGTCTATACTATAGAGTATCTAAGGGTCTAAAGGTATGGAGGGAGCTAAAGGATGCAAATGTCTCAGCATCTAAAGAGTCTTCAAAGGTCTATGGGGTCTCGGCAGTCTAAATAATATTAAGGTTTGAAAGGTATGCCCCAACAGTATGTAAATAATAGACGTATTTGTATTCAGGGTGTAACTTACGTTCAAACAGTACGTAATCAAGAGACATATACCAAGGCTTCGCTTTACGGATGGCTTCATGGTTTCACAGACGGACAGCTTCATGGCCGGACCATGTTTTTCATTTTTATAAAAATGGATAACGGCTTTCAGAGCTCCCCCACCCCCCCCCCCCTCCCTCCTTCACCCCACCTCATACGAAACATGACTAATAGAGAATATCGTCATTTTAAACTTACCCTGTGCATTTTCAAGCCCCAGGTATGACTTCCCCATCGGTATTAACAAGCACCCAAACCAGATGCAGTGTCTTCCTCTGGGGAGTCTGCCTGGGTGTTGGTATGATGGCATCATCTTTCCGATTGCAGAACCCCATTAAATAAATTACCAAGCCTGCCATGTTCCCACGAGGTAATCCTACAATATTCAAAGTCCATTCATAGGCAGCGATGGTTGAAACTTTGTGTAGAACACGCCCGGCTATGAACCTGCGGACCTTGCACCGGTCCACGTCCTTGGGAGTTTGCAGGACGGGGAGTTGCAACTATCAGCTTTTTGGGTGAGTTCAGAAAGTTCCCCAAGTCTTTCGTTGTGCAGAGGCACACCCCTTTCTTGCAGATACATTACCACTTATTTTTGGTTTATTTTAGAAGCTTTGTGAGCCATTTTAGGTAACAATTATTATCTGGCATGCACGATATACGTTTGGCTGCACTGATGACCACAGTTACTAGGGGTTTCTGTGTGTGCGTGCCAAGCAATAGAGGATTAGTCATTTTGAAAGTCGCTTATTCACAGCCAAATGACATGGTTGCAGTTTTAAATCACCACGGTAGAGGAAAAGAGAGTTTTGATTGGTGGCTATTTATTGGTCCATATCAGCAACAATAGATGTCTATATGGAGGCCTGATCATAATGTGGGGCAGCACATCATGCAATCATTATATGGTTGCAGAAAGAAATGAGCTGTCAGAGATATTTCAGCAGGTTAGGGCAGAACATGGGCAGTGGGGTTGGAGCTATTACCACAAACAGTAATCCCACCACCAGGTTGGGGGTTTGGCCTGTATTAATGGAGCATAGATAGGGGCGGAAACCTGCTGGGAAGCAGAAACAGGAGGTGTAGGGAAGGCGGGTGCTGGAAGAGAGAAAGAGGCTCATGGGCTATAGGTGTGTAAGGTTTAACCACTACGTGTCTACAAATCGTCGAATACCAGGTTCCGTTTCAGAATCGCAAGCTTTTCAAATCACAAACATTTTACTTTAATCTTAGTTTGCAGGAAAAGATGAAGCTGGAGGAGAAAGGAATATTATGTTTGCTCCTTTGGATTAAATAAAAATAGGGTCGGTGCTTATGTGTGTAGTCGGGTGAGGCAGAGGGGGAAGTGATAGATTGAGAGAAGGAGAGCAGAATAGATAAGAAAGGGAGAAAGAGTTAATCGTTGAGGCCTACGGAGTTAATCGTTGAGGCCTATGCATAAATGCTCGCTCATTCTGACCACAAATACCATTGTTAAATGAACACGCTACCATTATGACCTACTGCTGTTATGGCTAATATACCTGCATCATCCATTCACCCTATGATGTCACATACATTGCCATTGTCTCGAGCTTTATTCGTTATTGATTAATTACGGGGATATTTAACAACCACTTTTGTGCACATTAAGGCTAAATTGCATCAATGAATATGAAGAAATTTCAAACTATATTCCTCATGGCTAGTCAAACATATGTATGAAGTTTTGCATCGATTCGTAAGTGGTTCTAAAGAAGATATTTTACATTTCTATTTTCAATCCGATATAGCCACCAGAGAATGTGACTGATGACGTCATAAATTAAATTATTCGCTCACATCGTAGATCAGATAAATGAAGTTTCAGATTTTTCGGTAAGGATTTTGATTCAACCAATTATGGCTGGAATACCACTTCACCGATGACATCATTATATACCCTGTATACCCCCAATGGGGAGCTGATTACATTTGACAAGTTTCAATTCCTTTAGTTGAGTGGTTTTGGAGAATATGATGTTTAATTTTTTCTCTTTAATCAAATATCGCTGCCTTACCATGTCACCTATGACATCACAGTTATCAATAAAATATTCTCTAAGGGGAGTCCCTCCTATGTTTAAAGTTTCAGATCGATCAGTCAAGCGGTTGCAGAGAAAAGTAATTTTAAACTGAAAATATACAGACGTGGACACACACAGACACACAGACAGGCGTTGCAATAGTCTCGCAACCCCTTCCGGGTGAGACTAATTATGGAGAGAGCCATAATTGGATTTCAGTAAGAAAATACTGCCATTTACAATTACAAAAACTGTCCAATTAAGATTATTGGATGAGCAGAAATTGAAAACAGTCAAAAACGCAACTTACTTTCTGTCGATGAACCAGCTGTGGGTTATGTTTCCGAATATGTCCACAATTCCAACAATGGCAAGCAAGAAAGCCGCTTCCCTCTCAGAAACGCCACAGTTGTATGCGAATGGAACAATGTAAACAAGTGGAATTATATACCCAGAGGCAAGGATGGAGGTTGCCACGATGTAAACGAAAAATTCCAGTTGGAGGATCGACGAGTCGGGGTTAAATTTCCTTGGTTTCCTTGGTAGGTTGCAGCAGCCAGGTGTCTGAGTTTGTATTTCAAAATGCTCTTCTTCGTCACAATATTTTTTGGCTGTTAGGATGGAAGGTGTGTGTTCAGGTGGAGGACGGAAGAGTGCAGCACAGACACAGATGTGAGCAACCAGGCCTCCCAGGATGAGCAGGGCCCCGCGCCAGGCATAATTCTCAATGAGAAACTGAGAAACCGGTGCCAATATAAAGGTGCCGACCCCACTGCCTATTGTAGCCAGGCCCATTGCAAATGAACACCGTCGCTTGAAGTAGCGAGTAACAATCGCCACACTTGGTGAATAACATAGGCCGTATCCTAAACCTGAAAGAAAATTAATAACAACACGAATAATAACAAATCTTGGTCATCAACAACATTTCTGAAGCAAATGTTATAAAGCTATAAAAAGATGTTACTCTCGAAATTAAAACAATCTCCTTCATCCACCTCCTCCTTCCCTATCTTGCATACGTGATGTGTATACAGACATGAACTTTTGTGTATACAGACTTGCAGTGATTTGTGAAGTTAATATTGTTTTGCATTTTCATGTACACTACTCATTTGGAAAATTAGTTTCTCCCCTTGTTTGTTTTCTGCATGCTTGTGGGTTGTATGCCATATTCTGTGTATTTAAGAAAATTTGCGTTTTCTTGTGTACATTTTGTTAAGTGATAATCACAGCTTCCATGACGATATTTGAATTAATAATTTATATATAACATGATTCGGCCATGTTGGGTGAGTTTTAGATGGTATTAGCATGTCTGCCCCATTCATGGGCGATTCAATTGAGCCGCTGATTGAGCTGATGCGCCTGAGTCACATCCAGATTTCAGAACTGGTTCATATACCAGCCTTAACATAGCATCAGTAGTTTTGCTTCAGTGATGTGTCCATCTCTGTTCACATACAGTCACGTGAAAAAGTAAGTACACTCCATGTAAAGTTTTGACTTTTTCAACATATTTCAACATACAGCTATTTGATCTTCATTTCAACAATATTGATAGATAAAGGTGATATAATATAACAAATATCATGAAACATTTACATTTTGTAGTCCATTGTATAATTTAAATAAACATAAATGCAAATTTCGCATGTGGAAAAAGTGAGTACATCCTTGGCTCTAATAGGTGGTATTGCCCCCTTTGGCAGAAACAACCTCAAGTTGGCGTTTTTTTATAACTGTCTCCCAGTCTCTGACATCGACTGGGAGAAATTTTTGCCCACTCCTCCATGCAGAATTCTTTCAGCTGTGCGATGTTTGAGGGGTTTCTTGCATGCACAGCTCGTTTCAAATCCCCCCACAACATCTCAATGGGATTTAGATCCAGGCTTTGACTTGGCCATTCCAGAACCCTCCATTTCTTTCTTTTCAGCCATTCCTTGGTGGATTTACTGGTATGTTTAGTGTCATTGTCATGTTGCAAGGTCCACCTTCGGTTGAGCTTCAACTTTCCGACAGATGGCCTCACATTATCCTCAAGCACCCTCTGGTACAATGAAGAATTCATAGTGGATTCTATGATGGTGAGCTGCCCAGGCCCTGATGCAGCAAAGCTGCCCCAAACCATAATATTTCCACCACCATGCTTTACAGTTGGTATCAGGTACTTGTGGTCAAATGATGTCTTTGGTTTTCACCAAACATGCCTTCTGGTACTGTGGCCAAATAGCTCTACCTTTGACTCATCTGTCCAGAGCACATTGTTCCAGAAGTGCTGCTCTTTGCCTCGGTGTTCATTGGCAAACTTTAGTCTTGCCCTGATGTTCTTTCTGGACAGCAAAGGTTTCCTCCTGGCACACCTCCCATGTAGATCAAATTTGTGCAGCCGCTTTCTAATGGTAGACTCGTGCACTTTGACATCAACAGTGGCAAGAGCTACCTGTAGGTCCCGTGACGACATTCTGGGGGTTCTTAGAGACTTGTTTCAGCATGTTGCGGTCTGCTCTTGGGCTGAACTTGCTGGGGCGGCCTGGCCTGTACAAGTTGGCAGTTGTTTGGAATCTTCTCCACTTGTAGATGATCTTCCGGACAGTCGAATGATTGATTTCAAATTGTTTGGAGATCTTTTTATATATCCCTTCCCAGACTCGTAGGCATCTATAACCTTCTTTCGGAAGGCCTCAGAGAGCTCTTTTGATCTAGGCATGGTGACGCTGCACACTTCAACAACAAAGAGCAAACCAAACTAAATGTCTGAGGTTTAAATAAGACAGGTTCCTCCAAGATCCTCTCTAACGATGTTCTAATCATTTGCACCTGAGCTGGTGCACCTGATTCTAATTTTAGGTATTTGAAGTGGTGATAAATGTAGGGGTGTACTTACTTTTGCCACATGCGAAATTTGCATTTATGTTTATTTAAATTATACAATGGACTACAAAATGTAAATGTTTCATAATATTTGTTATATTATATCACCTTTATCTATCAATATTGTTGAAATGAAGATCAAATAGCTGTATGTCGAAATATGTTGAAAAAGTCAAAACTTTACATGGGGTGTACTTACTTTTTCACGTGACTGTATCTGAAGACTCTTGAAAAGGGGCACCCCTACATCTGGCAAATAAAATACATTTACTTCTTAATGCAGCTGCATGAATCAAATTGGCAACCCTTTAAATGAACTTTTCTTGAGCATTACTTGGTTTTTCCTAAGAACACACGGGTAGTCCAGCATGCACACGAGATTTTTTGAATGCCGCTTATTTTGTATTTTTTTTTTTTTTTTTTTTTTTTTGTATACAAGGTCGAGGCTCGTGAAAGAGCGAACATTAATCACACAGAAAGACAAACCGACACATAAAACATATAACATAGGGAGCGGTAGACGGTAGACAAGATGGGGAGAGAGGGGGAAGGACACAAACACAACATTTGAGAGCAGGGACCGAGAGACATGGAGACATCGAGAGATCTGAGAGAGGGTGAGGGCTTTGGGGGGGGGGGGCGTGGGAAGGGGGCGGTGGGAGAGGTATAAAACATATGGACACTGCCAGGACTTCCAGGAAAGAAGTTGGAATTTCAAACAAGGTGGATCTGGGGTGAATTAGCGGGGGTAGAAAAGATCAAGGTTTTGGATGGGGGAAGATAAGAGATGGTGGTGAACAGCTGTTTTAAAGACCTGGAGGGAGGAGTGGGATTGAAGGGAGTGAGGGAGTTTGTTCCAGAGGCGGGAGAAAAGAGGAATGAAAGAGTGAAGGTGAGCAGAGAGCCGAGATTTCGGCAGTTTAACCATCAGAGGGTTGCTGGCAGATCTTGTGCGACCTGTAGGAATATTTGGGGGACAGAGCACAGAGAGAGCTGGGGGTGCAAGGCCGGAGAGGAGTCGGTAGAAGACAGAAAGACCACCTACCTGCCTGCGGTGAGTGAGTGAAAGGCCCTCAGAGATAGCTTCATCGCGGGAGATTCCAATAATTCTGAAAGCTTTGGTTTCAACAGCGTGAAGCCGAGCTAGGTGTGAGGCAGGAGCACCGGCCCATAGGGGAGAACAGTATTCCATTGAGCTGCGGATGAAAGCCTTGTATGTGGTGAGGAGCTCAGGTGTGCCGAGGAAGGACTTCGCACGACGGAGGATGCCCAGATGGCGACTGGCTTTGGAGGCCAGCTTGGAAATGTGGTTTTCCAAAGAAAGATCATGGCAGATAGTGAGACCCAAAATCTTGAGCGACAGAACTTCTTGGAGAGGATTGTTGAGAAAGTAGATGGGAGGGTTGTCCAGTCGATCTTTTCGGAGAGACATAGTAAGAGTGTGAGATTTGTCAGGATTGAAAGACATGTTCCACTTGTTTGACCAGTCTGTGATTTTGTCCAGGTCTTCAGAGAGTGAGGAGGCAGCAGACTGCCGATCTGAGGGAAGAGGAATGGAGCGGCAGAGAGTGGAGTCATCAGCAAAGAGATAGAGAGGATTTTCGAGAGAGTCAGAGAGATCATTGATGAAGACCAGAAAAAGCACGGGGCCCAGAACACTGCCTTGGGGAACTCCAGCCTGAACAGGAAGAGGAGATGAGAGAAACCCATTCAGGGCCACACGTTGACGACGACTAGAGAGGAAGTCCGCCAGCCATGCGTGGAGATTTCCATGGATACCAAAGGAGGAGAGTTTGGTGAGCAGAGCGGGGTGCCAGACCGTGTCGAAGGCACGTGATATGTCGAGGGAGACAGCTCTAATTTCCTGTTTGGCATTGAGGACCTCCATCCATTGTTGAGACAGCAGAAGCAGCATGTCCAGAGTAGAGTGACCTGGTCTGAAACCAAATTGATGATCAGAGATCAAGCCATTGGAGAAGAGGAAAGATTTCATATCCGAAGCAATGATGGATTCCATGACTTTGCTGATAATTGGGAGAAGGCTGATTGGTCTGTAGTTGCTAGGATCTGTTTTTGCACCTTTTTTGTGCAAAGCGGTGATGTTGGCTGATTTCCAAGCAGATGGCAGTTGACCTTGAGCAAAAGAGAGGGTGAAGAGAACAGAGAGAGGGTGAGATAGAGCAGCAGAGCAGGATTTTAGGACCCGTGGGCTGATGCCGTCGGGTCCAGTTGCAGAATCAGAGTCGAGGGTTGACAGAAACTTTTCCACCTTGTCAGGAGGAAAGGACACGGAGTCCAGGAGCAGCAGGGTACGACTGGGTATGGTGGGTACAGAGAGGGATGGGTTTGGGACACAAGATTTAGAGGCAAACACAGAGTTGAGGCATTCAGCTTTTTCACGTGCGGAGTCAGCTGTGTAGCCGTTTGAGGTAAGGGAGGGGATGGAGGGGGAACAAACACCAGAAACGGATTTGACCAGATGCCACCAGGATTTGGAAGAGGGAGACAGATAAGAGAGTTCGGTCTTGAGAACGGAGAGATATTGTTTCCTGGCTCTCCTGAGGGTGGACACACACTTGTTTCGGGCTTTGTGAAAGGAAATGAGATTTCCTTCCGTTGGATTTGCTTTCCAGGAGACGAAGGCAAGTTGTTTCTGGGCAACAGCCTCACCACAAGATTCCGTGTACCATGGACGGGAGGAAGGGTAAGACAACTGAAGACGAGATGGGATAAATCTGTGCATGAGAGAGAGCAATTCACCTGGGAAGAACTCCCAGGATGAGTTGATGTCAGAGGCGGTAGAAATGGGAGACCAGTCCAGATGATTGATGGCTGCTTGAAGACCGTGCCAGTTGGCCTGAGTGAAATGCCAGACTCGTCGACGCTGAGCAGGCTCCCTGAGGATGGTCAGAGAGATGTCCACTTTAACAAGGACATGATCAGATGATCCGATCGGAGCAGAAGAAGAGCAGCAGACATTTTCAGGGAAGTTAGTCATAACCAAGTCCAGAAGAGAAGATGTTCCGTTGACTGAGATCCGGGTCGGGAAATTGACAGATTGTGTCAGTCCCAGTGAGTCGCAGAAGTCCTTTGCTGAGGAGCCACGGCTGGTGAGAGAGGTACCCACACCCAGCCAACTGGCATGATGACAGTTGAAATCACCACATATGAGGAAGAGAGAGTTGGGATGAGTAGATAGAAGTTGGTCCATATCATCAGACAGCGAGATGTAGATGGAGTCATCACTGTTTGGTGGACGGTACAACACACATATGAACAAGAGGTGGGAGCGAAGGGGAAGCCGTAGCCAGAGGTATTCCTGGGGGTGAGGTGGAGAGAGTGCAGTGCAGGGCGAGTGAGGAAGAGAGTTTTTGATAAAGATAGCAACCCCGCCTCCAGGACGAGGCTCAGGTCTATCATACCGGAGGAGGGAGTAGCCCGGGAGAGATACTATGGAATCAGAGACATCATAAAGGAGGAAAGTTTCTGTTAAGCAGATCACGTCTGGTTTGACAGAAGCAACCTGTATGGAGAGATCAGTTAAGTTTGAACGAAGGCCCCGGATGTTTGAGGTCCATACCGTTAATGAAGAGGAAGGGGGAGCATCAGATACAGAACAGGGGGGAGGAGGGGTAGGGTAAGATGTGGAAGAGGTGGAAGAGGTAGGGAGAGCTGTTGAAAGTGTGTCAGAGATTTCAGAATAGCTCGGAGAAAGGGAAGGATGGGGCGGACAAAAGGTTTGATGGTGATTGGGTGAGCCACAATGAGGTGTTATTTGAGGAGGGGGAAGAGCGAGGCAGAAGGTTGGGGGAGATGGAGGTGAGAGTTTGAAGGGGGAAGAAGCGGGGAGGACGCTTTGAGGAGGGGGAGTGAGAGGGGGGAAATTGAGAAGCAATGAGGGTGGGGAGATTTGAAGGGGAGGGGTGAGGGGGAAGTTTGGGAGGGAAGGGGCAAGGGGAGGGATTTGAAAGGGATGGGATATGGGGGAGATTTGGAGGGGAGGGGTGAGGCAGGAGTCTAGGAGGGGAGGGGCGAGGGGGCGTCTTGGCGGGGAGGGGTGAGGGGGTCGTTTAGGAGGGAGGGGGCAAGGGGGGAGATTTGAAAGGGATGGGTGATGGGGAAGATTTGGAGGGGAGGGGTGATGGGGAAGATTTGGAGGGGAGGGGTTATGGGGAAGATTTGGAGGGGAGGGGTGAGATTGGATTTTTGAAAGTGTACGATTTATGGGAAACGAACATTTATTGCAAAATGAGTTGCTTGTGACCTTTGAGTTAAAAATACGTTTAAGGACGCTGGATGGAGGATGGAGTGCAGGAGAGTTTAGGGAATGTAGAAAAAAGGCACTATAGGAGATTGATATTTTTTGGGGGATGAATCGATTTGGTGAGCAAGTCGAAAGCAGCCTTTTAAAGAAGAAGAAGAAAAAGGTGTTATAAAATATGACGGAATACTTAACTTGAGGGGAAAGTGTAAACATTTAAGGTTAATGAGTGAAAACTATCTGGGGAAATGGGGGAGAAACACGTGGTCGAAGAACGAACGAACGAATAAGAATGAATAAACGAATGATAACAGAGAAGGAAAAAAAATTTTTTTTTTTTTTTTTTTTTTTTTTGAGTTGAGATTTACACAAGGAAGTAGGCTATGGGTGAAAAGACTGGGAATACAGAGAACGAAAGTTATTGGATCACAAAAGACGGACCGCTGAGAGAAAAACAAAGCCTCAAGGTTGTACAGTGCACACTGTACAAGGCCTCAAGACACGACACGGCAAACAGACGATCAATTTATGAAAGATAAACACCGAGAAACAACCAAAGTTGCACACAATAACTTCACACACCGAAAGATAAATACAGTTTCGACAAAATACAATTGTGAACAGACTTAACTTCGAAAAACGTGGAGACCGTGTGGAGCTTCGAAAATCCCTGCCGCCGTCTCCAAGATCTCGCGAGATCTCCCATTATTGTTTGGCATTTTCTACAAGCTATGGAATGTCCCTTCTTTTCTAAAGTTTGCCACATGGCATATTCTTAAAGGGGCCTTTTCTATGCCTGTGGCATTTTCCCCAAGAATGTGTACCAAGTTTAGTTTATCTGTAAACAGTTTAAATGGATGGTTTAACAGAGTTGTGGAAGTCCTGGAAAATAGGATTAGGTTTTTTAGGAGTCGGGGCTTTTTCACTGGGTTGGTCTAAACCAGTGTTGAACAAGCCGAGTGTTCGTAAAGACTTTCAGGATCTCCATGATAGGTATGTCATAGCTCCAGTGGATAAGTCTGCTAATAATTTTGTTGTGGTTTATAAAAAGTTTTGTGTGGAGGTTTTATTAAGAGAGTTAGGCATCAATATGGTTACTTTCACTCGTATAGAAAATAGCGCATCTGTTCCTTGTCATAAGTCGCTCCAGGATATTATCTCTGAGCATCAGGAAGTTTTAGTTAATAATTTCAGTATTAAATGTAAAGAGGTCAATCTTTGTATTCCTCGGCTTTTCTGGATCCCTAAGCTTCATAAGAAGCCGTACAAGTATAGGTTTATAGCTGGTGCCAGGCAATGTACCACCAAACAGTTATCGGGTATAGTTAACTCAGGTTTACAAGTTGTTTGGGAACAGTTCAGGAAATATTGTTCAGCAATTGAGAAGAATTCTGGTGTTAACACTTTCTGGAGCATTAATTCTACTTTGGAGTTCTTGGATATTATTAGATACCTCAATTTCAGTTGAGGTTTTTCATTTTTCGACTTTATATACAAATTTGGATTTAGCACTAGTAAGGGATTCAATCTTAGTAATTGACAAGGTTTTTATTTGTCAGTTTTGATAGAGCATTCTTTTCTAAAAATAAATATTCAAGTTTTCATTGTTTTGAGAAGCAGAAGTTTAAGGATGCTGTTTATTTTATTTTATACTTTTGTGTCGTTTTGTGGGATAATGTTTCAACTGGTTAAGGGTATTCCCATGGGTGGGAATTGCAGACAGCCCCCCTACTAGCAGACATTTTTGTTATTTTCTGGAAGTATTTTCTGTGAATTATCATCGATGCAAAAACTGATGAAGGAGAAAAAAAATAGGCTTAGCTAAAATATCGTCTTATACATGTCGTTATATAGATGATATTTGTGTGGTTAACTATAATTTTTTGATAGGCCGCTTTATAACATTTATCCAGTTAGCCTGATTGTAAACAAGAGTGGTAATGATTGCACAGTTGCTGCATATCTGGACATGTTTAAGTTGGACAGAATGGCTTTAGTACAAGTGTGTAACATAAAGTTGATGATTTCAGTTTCCCTGTAGTCTTGTACATCTTTCCAGGTAGCAATGTACGAATTAATATGGGTTACAATGTCTTCTCATCTCAGCTACTTAGATTTGCAAGAATATGTTCAGTGAAGAATGATTTTGTGGAATATGCTGAGAAGGTATTTTTACCCTCACCAGAGGAGAGTGTATTGAATTTGGGTCCGTATGTTCCTTGGCAAAAAAAATATATATATATATTTGACAATTATGTTGATCACTGGTTTGTTTGTGTGTTTGTGTGTTTATTTGTCCGCTCACTTATACTTGCCTACAGGTCACAATTTTAAACCGATCTTCACGAAACTTCACCACAAGGTAGAGTTTGTGTTCCGAAAAAATCCTATATATTCTGAGGTCAAAAGATCAACATAGGCCAAAGGTCAACCACTTTTTTCGAATTTCTAAAATCCTCAATTTTCATCCAGTTGACTTGGAATTTGAATGCGATTTTCATATCAGCAAACTGAATTCAACCACAAACTATTTTTGAGATAAACATAGGCCAAAAGGTCAACAACCTTTTCAAATTTCTAAAATCCTCAATTTTCACCCAATTGATTTGAAATTTGAATAGGATTTTCCTATCAGTTAACTGAATGCAACCAACAACTATTTTTGAGGTCAACACAGGTCACAAGGTCAACATAAGCCAAAGGTCAACCACTTTTTGTTGAATTTCTAAAATCCTCAATTTTCATCTGATTGACTGGAAATTTGAGTCGGATTTTCATATCGGGGAACTGAGTTCAACCACCAACTATTTTTGGGATCAGCAAAGGCCAAAAGATCAACATAGGCCCAGGGTCAACCATGTTTTTTAAATTTCTAAAATCCTCCATTTTCTTCCGATTGACTTGAAATCTGAATAGGATTTTCATATCAGTGAAGTGAATTCAACCACCAACTATTTTTGAGGTAAACCCCGGGCACCACGTCTGACTCTCTTATTCAGGGAGCATGGCGATGTGGGCACGGTAGGACACCCGCGGAGCCCCGGCGGACCGGGGACGCGCGAGCCTACGCGTTAGCGTGCTACGGCGGAATCAACGGCTTCGGCCACGGCCGAGCCGATACTCGGCCCGGTCGCCCGGAAATGAACTGGTTCGACGCCCGCGTTAGAGAGGTCGCGGGCGACTGAGATGTATTAACAAATAATTAATTAATTTGAGACGTCCGATTTCTAGTGTTTGGAAATTTGGAAGAGCTTGACCCTAGCCTTTCCCTTGCGAGGGCAAGGAGGAACTTAACACTTGACACTTAAGCTTAGTTTGAAGTACACCCTGCCAGCGCTCCCGGTGGGACGGCAGGGCAACCAGAAGGGACGAGGTTCTCCTGACCACGTGGCCCTCGATCTGGGAAGCGAGAGGCGTTCCATTAGTGGACGCGCCCCTCACGCCCGACTTTTGGGCGGCCCCGGCAGGCCATTTGTTTTGACGTTCCGTGACAGGCCCCGCACCCCCACCTCCGGGCCGACCGGGCGACCGGAATGAATCCCGGTGTCCCGATCCGAACCTTCAGAGCGGGCCGGCTGGGGAGTGCCAAGCACCCCGTACCTGCACTTTCCGTCCCTACGGTCCCAAATACCGGAACCACCCGCATACCACTTTATTCGACAAAATGAGGTGCGGCCTACAGCCTTAGAAAACCAACCCTATATAAGTCAATACCTCCAATGATACAGGCGCGCATTCGTGCCGCGTGACGTGGTGACGTCATCACACTTTCACCTCAAAAGACCCATTTGATATAAGTTAATATTCTGATATAAGCTTTAGAAAACCAACCCTATATAAGTCAATACCTCCAACGATACAGGTGCGCAAAATACAAAATCACAAAAGATTTATTTGATATAAGTTAATATTTTGAATAACTCGGTCAATATCAGTCCGAATTTCGCCAAATAAAGGTTCCCGTTATCCACAGATACCCCTGTATCCTCCTAGAGGCGAAGTCAGGATGAATTTCGCAAAAAATAAAGTCCTTCGGCAACGAAAATTTAACATGGGGCTTTCCTATGTAACTTTACCCCGAGGTAATTCCACCAAAAATCCCCGAAATTTCGCGGGTCCCGTTCTATTGAGTGTTAGGCTAATCTAGCGACTGCAAAATCTGAAAACAGAATTAAGATCCGAGTCCCCGTTCACTCTCGAGGGCCTCCAAGAGCAAATCGCATATATTCCTAATGAAAAAACCCCGGAGTTCCTAAATCCCAAATCCCATGCCATCCGATGTCAATCCATATATCTATACCTCACTACGAACGTTATGCATCTAATGATAAGCATTAAAACCATCAAAAAATATTTTGTGACCACTTTATTTAACAAAATGAGGTGCGGCCTAGCATCTAGTCGAGACCAAGTCACCCAGGCCAACCACCCATTCCGACCCCAAATTCCTCATCGACGATAACTAAACAATATATTATATTGTTTAAAAGGTCTTTAAAAGGTTTTAAAGGTTTAAAAAAAGGTTTAAAAGGTTTTAAAGGTTTAAAAGGTAAAAAAAGGTTTTAAAAGGTTTAAAAGGTTTAAAAGGTTTAAAAGGTTTAAAAGGTCGAGACCGAAAAAACAAGGTCTCGCGAGATCACGGCGAGGTCACGTCTTTTCGAAGCTGCTCCATGCGCTCACGCTTTCGAAGCTAAGTGATATTTCTCAATTATGTTTTTGTCGAGACTGTATCTATCTTTCGGTGTATGTACCTACAGCGTATCTTTTGGAAAATTTTCGGTGCTAATTTTTCGTTCATGTATACACAATCGTCGGTTAATGGTATCGAGTATTCTGCGGCCTAGTACTCGTAGGCTTAGACTACCATACCGTCTCTGACCTTGTGGTTTGTTTTTCTCTCAGCGATTCGTCGAATGCGCTGAAATTATTTTCGTTCTCTGTTTCGTACCAGTCGTTCACCCCGTACCTCCTTGTTTAATATCTGTACTCACAAAAAAAAAAAAAAAAAAACCCAAAAAATATTTCCTTCCCAGGTCTTATTCGTTTATTTGTTGTTCTTTTTGTTCGTTCGTTCTTCGTTCGCGATCACGCGGTTAGAAATGTATAATCTCTCCCCTGAACAACTATTTTCTCTCATATATTATAACACCCTTTTCTTCTTTTCCTACAAAAGGATGCTTTCGTCTTGCTCACCAAATCTATTCATTCCAAAAAATATATATAATACCATCTCTTACAGTTCCTCCTTTCTACATTCCCTAAACTATCCAGAACTCCATCCCTCCTCCAGTGTCCTCAAACGTATTTTTGACTCGAAGGTCTCAAACTCATTTTGCAAAAAATGTTCGTTTCCCATGAATCGTACACTTTTCAAAATCCAATCTCACCCCTCCCCTCCAAATCCTCCCCATCACCCATCCCTTTCAAATCTCCCCCCTTGCCCCTTCCCTCCCCTCCCTCCTAAACTCCCCCCACACCCCTCCCCTCCGAGACTCTCCCTCGCTCCTCCCCTCCTAGACTCCCCTCTCACCCCTCCTCCTCAAAGCATCCTCCCTGCTTCTTCCTCCTTCCAACTTTCACCTTCATCTCCCCAAACCTCCTGCCTTGCTCTTCCCCCTCCTCAAATAACACCTCACTGTGCCTCACCCAATCTCCATCAAACCTTTTGTCTGCCCCATTCTTCCCTTTCTCCAAGCTATTCTGAAATCTCTGACACACCTTCAACAGCTCCTCCTACCTCTTCCTCCTCTTCCACATCTTACCCTACCCCTCCCCCCCCCCCTGTTCTGGACCCGATGCTCCCCCTTCCTCTTCATTAACGGTATGGACCTCAAACATCCGGGGCCTTCGCTCAAACTTGACTGACCTCTCCATACAGGTTGCTTCTGACAAACCAGATGTGATCTGCTTAACAGAAACTTTCCTCCTTCATGATGTCTCTGATGCCTTGGTATCTCTCCCAGGTTACTCCCTCCTCCGGTATGATAGACCTGAGCCTCGTCCTGGAGGTGGGGTTGCTATCTTTATAAAAAACTCTCTTCCTCACTCGCCCTCCACTGCCCTCTCTCCACCTCACCCCCAGGAATACCTTTGGCTACGGCTTCCCCTTCGCTCCCACCTTTTGTTCATATGTGTGTTGTACCGTCCACCAATCAGCGATGACTCCATCTACATCTCACTGTCTGATAATATGGACCAACTTCTATCTACCCATCCCAACTCTCTCTTCCTCATATGTGGTGATTTCAATTGTCACCATGCCAGTTGGCTGGGTGTGGGTACCTCTCTCACCAGCCATGGCTCTTCAGCAAAGGACTTCTGCGACTCACTGGGACTGACACAATCTGTCAATTTCCCGACCCGGATCTCAGTCAACGGAGCATCTTCTCTTCTGGATTTGGTTATGACAAACTTCCCTGAAAATGTCTGCTGCTCTTCTTCTGCTCCAATCGGCTCATCTGATCATGTGCTTGTCAAAGTGGACATCTCTCTGACCATTCTCAGAGAGCCTCCTCAGCGTCGGCGAGTCTGGCATTTCACTCAGGCCAACTGGCACGGTCTTCAAGCAGCCATCAATCATCTGGACTGGTCTCCCATCTCTACCGCCTCTGACATCAACTCATCCTGGGAATTCTTTCAAAGTAAATTGCTCTCTCTCATGCACAGATTTATACCATCTCGTCTTCAGTTGTCATACCCTTCCTCCCGTCCATGGTACACGGAATCCTGTGGTGAGGCTGTTGCCCTGAAACAACTTGCTTTCGTCTCCTGGAAAGCAAATCCAACGGAAGGAAATCTCATTTCCTTTCACAAAGCCCGAAACAAGTGTGTGTCCACCCTCAGGAGAGCCAGGAAACAATATCTCACCATTCTCAAGACCGAACTCTCTTATCTGTCTCCCTCTTCCAAATCCTGGTGGCATCTGGTCAAATCTGTTTCTGGTGTTTGTTCCCCCTCCATCCCCTCCCTCACCTCAAACGGCTTAACGGCTGACTCCGCAAGTGAAAAAGCTGAATGCCTCAACTCTGTGTTTGCCTCTAAATCTTGTGTCCCAAACCCATCCCTCTCTGTACCCACCGTACCCAGTCATACCCAGCTGCTCCTGGACTCTGTGTCCTTTCCTCCTGACAAGGTGGGAAAGTTTCTGTCAACCCTCGACTCTGATTCTGCAACTGGTCCTGACGGCATCACCCCACGGGTCCTAAAATCATGTTCTTCTGCTCTTTCACTCCCTCTTTCTGTTCTCTTCACCCTCTCTTTTGCTCAAGGTCATCTGCCATCTGCTTGGAAATCAGCCAACATCACCGCTTTGCACAAAAAAGGTGCAAAAACAGATCCCAGCAACTACAGACCAATCAGCCTTCTCCCAATTATCAGCAAAGTCATGGAATCCATCATTGCTTCAGATATTAAATCTTTCCTCTTCTCCAATGGCTTGATCTCTGATCATCAATTTGGTTTCAGACCTGGTCACTCTACTCTGGACATGCTGCTTCTGCTTTCTCAACAATGGATGGAGGTCCTCAACGCCAAACAGGAAATTAGAGCTGTCTCCCTTGACATTTCACGTGCCTTCGATACGGTCTGGCACCCTGCTCTGCTCTCCAAACTCTCCTCCTTTGGTATCCATGGAAATCTCCACGCATGGCTGGCGGACTTCCTCTCTGGTCGTAGTCAACGTGTGGCCCTGAATGGGTTTCTCTCATCTCCTCTTCCTGTTCAGGCTGGAGTTCCCCAAGGTAGTGTTCTGGGCCCTGTGCTTTTTCTGGTCTTCATCAATGATCTCTCTGACTCTCTTGAAAATCCTCTCTATCTCTTTGCTGACGACTCTACTCTCTGTCGCTCCATTCCTCATCCCTCAGATCGGCAGTCTGCAGCCTCCTCACTCTCTGCAGACCTGGACAAAATCACAGACTGGTCAAACAAGTGGAACATGTCTTTCAATCCTGACAAATCTCACACTCTTACAATGTCTCTCCGAAAGGACCGACTGGACAACCCTCCCATCTACTTTCTCAACAATCCTCTCCAAGAAGTTCTGTCGCTCAAGCTTTTGGGTCTCACTATCTGCCATGATCTTTCTTGGGGAAACCACATTTCCAAGCTGGCCTCCAAAGCCAGTCGCCGACTGGGCATCCTCCGTCATGCGAAGTCCTTCCTTGGCACACCTGAGCTCCTCACCACATACAAGGCTTTCATCCGCAGCTCAATGGAATACTGTTCCCCCCTCTGGGCTGGTGCTCCTGCCTCACACCTTGCTCGGCTTCACGCTGTTGAGGCCAAAGCTTTCAGAATCATTGGAATCTCCTGCGATGTAGTCAACGCCGAGGGCCTTTCACTCACTCACCGCAGGCAGGTTGGTGGTCTTTCTGTCTTCTACCGACTCCTCTCCAGCCTTGCTCCCCCAGCTCTCTCTGTGCTCTGTCCCCCCAATATTCCTTCAGGTCGCACAAGATCTGCCTGCAACCCTCTTATGGTTAAACTGCCAAAGTCTAGGCTCTCTGCTCACCTTCACTCTTTCATTCCCCTTTTCTCCCGCCTCTGGAACAAACTCCCCCACTCCCTTCAATCCCACTCCTCCCTCCAGGTCTTTAAAACAGCTGTTCACCACCATCTCTTATCTTCCCCCATCGAAAACCTTGATCTTTTCTACCCCCGGTAATTCACCCCAGAGTCCTTGCAGTGTTCATATGTTTTAATCCTCTCCCACCTCCCCCCAAGTCCTCCCGATGTCCCTGCTCTCAAATGTTGTGTTTGTGTCCTTCCCCTTCTTCCCCCTCTCTTTTGTGTCCTCCCCCCTCTCTCCCCATCTTGTCTGCCGCTCCCCTTGTTTTTTGTGTTTTGTGTGTCGGTTTGTCTTTTTGTGTGATTAATGTTTGCTCTTTCACGAGCCTCGATCTTGTATACAAAAAAATAAAAAAAAATAAAATATGAATCGCACCGTACATACCTCCTTCTAGATCTTGTTCTTGTCTTGATATACTCACTCAGCTCACCCTATCACGACTGAGTCCTCTCAGCTCTTCCAAATGGCGTCCGCTCCGCCTCGTGTCCAGTCCAACTCCGAGCTCTTCTTCTTCGAAAGAACTTCGACACTCATGGCGGGGGCGTGATGACGTCACTGCGCTTCAGTCTTAGAAAACTAAGGGCGTGATGACGTCACTGCGCTTCAGTCTTAGAAAACTAATTTTTATATAAGTTAATATTTTCAATAACTCCTAGAGGCGAAGTTTTAGAGAATTTCGCAATAAGAAATAGAGTCCTTCGGCGACGGAAATTTAACACGGTGTTTTCCTATGTAACTTTACCCTGAGGTAATTTTACCAAAAATCCCCGAAATTTCACGGGTCCAGCCCTATTGAGTGCCTGCGGCCTCTCAAGTCCCTTCACAGAGTCGGGCTAGAGTCAAGCTCAAAAGGGTTTTCTTTCCCCACTGATTCCGCCAAGCCCGTTCCCTTGGCTGTGGGTTCGCTGGATAGTAGATAGGGACAGTGAGGATCTCGTTCATCCATTCATGCGCGTCACTGTTTAGATGACGAAATGAATGAGTTCATTCACTTTCGCTGCATAATTTTTCGGGTGACACCGCCACAATTTCGGTCTTCGAGGCCGGCCGATAGGCACAGTGTGACCGGAAGGGACGAGGTTCTCCTGACCACGTGGCCCTTGACTTGGTTTGTCCGCACAATGTGGGCGCTTTCAGGATGAACTTTAGCCGGGGAGCGTTTGGGCGCCCCAGTCTGATACTGCCGCCCACGCGCAGAACAACTTGTGAGTGCACGTGGGTCCCGGCGGTCCCACTGGCCTAGCGCTACCATGTTTAGACAGCGAACTCCGTCCCCGGGCACCGGCACCTACTCCCGGAAGTTTGAGAGATCAGCAGTGCTGGGCACGGTAGGACACCCGCGGAGCCCCGGCGGACCGGGGACGCGCGAGCCTACGCGTTAGCGTGCTACGGCGGAATCAACGGCTTCGGCCACGGCCGAGCCGATACTCGGCCCGGTCGCCCGGAAATGAACTGGTTCGACGCCCGCGTTAGAGAGGTCGCGGGCGACTGAGATGTATTAACAAATAATTAATTAATTTGAGACGTCCGATTTCTAGTGTTTGGAAATTTGGAAGAGCTTGACCCTAGCCTTTCCCTTGCGAGGGCAAGGAGGAACTTAACACTTGACACTTAAGCTTAGTTTGAAGTACACCCTGCCAGCGCTCCCGGTGGGACGGCAGGGCAACCAGAAGGGACGAGGTTCTCCTGACCACGTGGCCCTCAATCTGGGAAGCGAGAGGCGTTCCATTAGTGGACGCACCCCTCACGCCCGACTTTTGGGCGGCCCCGGCAGGCCGTTTGTTTTGACGTTCCGTGACAGGCCCCGCACCCCCACCTCCGGGCCGACCGGGCGACCGGAATGAATCCCGATGTCCCGATCCGAACCTTCAGAGCGGGCCGGCTGGGGAGTTCCAAGCACCCCGTACCTGCACTTTCCGTCCCTACGGTCCCAAATACCGGAACCACCCGCATACCACTTTATTCGACAAAATGAGGTGCGGCCTACAGCCTTAGAAAACCAACCCTATATAAGTCCACCAACCCAACCCTATAGGACTCTGAACTGTGTACTGTGATTGACTACTCGGACTTTGAACTGTGTACTGTGAGTGACTAGTGTTATGCTTTGTTTATATAGAGACAGTAAAAATTATTGGTGAAGATGTCTATATATATTATATATGTCATATGAATAAAGAGTTTTCCATGTCATAATAATAAAGAGTTTTCCATGTCATAATAATAAAGTTTTCCTTCTAAGTTTGTTCGTTCGTTTGTTTGTTTGTTTTTTAGTTTGTTTGTTTGTTTGTTGCCACTCTACAGGCCACAGTTTTTTAGATATCTTCTCGAAATATTCAAGAAACATTCGCCTGTGGCCTTCCTGGAAACGATTAGATTTTGGTGATGATCCGGATCAGTATCCGGATTTGCCAGACGTTTGAACGTTTCGTTAACATTGCGAGATAGGCACTTTTTACAGTTTGTTGCTCTTTCCTCTTCCATCACTTGTCAGACCTCTTTCTTATTCCATGTGCATATTCATCCTTTGGTTCCCTAGACTCGACGTATATTTCATCCTCATCTGGATCTTCTTCTGGATCTGACAGTAAATTTATTAACATTTCAAGGGTACGTTGTGGAATACAATCCTGATGTGAATATAACAGATATGATCCTAATATTTCAGGAGTATACACTCCGGTAAAGGTTCTTCGACATAAGTTCCGTTTTTAGCTTTACGACTGACGATCCGGATTTCGCGACCGGCTAGACGAGTGCCCCTCTAGTTAAGTCTTTTTAAATTGTATTTAATTTATTGGGGGAAATTATAATATTTTCTTTATAAGTTTTCAATATTTAGTATTTAAAATGATAATGATTGACTTTGAAAAGTTTTAGTTTCTAAAAGGCAATATGTATTTCATTTTAACCCATGACAACAAAACAATTTACTCTAGTTTGAAAGAATTTTATTAACATCGCATCACATATAATTCATAAGAAAACCACAGAAGTCAGGTTCTCAGAGAATCAGATAAACACACTAAGTTATTACTCGTCCTTGTGACCACCCTGCTTATCCTCCCCTATGTTAGGAAGCTGTATCACTGTCGTTGATGCCTCGTCCCGCTCTCCTGACCCCTGGTACTGCAGTAGTTCACTGCTAATGTACGCAGAGCCGCGCCTTATATCCACGATTGCCGTGCGGACCCCGTAACATTTGTGAACACTGCTGCCGCAGCCCGCAAAGCAGTACGATAAGTAAAAATCCCATCTACAAACCGCAGACCGCAGAACCGTGCGGCGGCAGCATCATATGTGACTAAGGCATTAGTAAACCTGTTCCGTCCTGATCCATTCAATGTTTTGCCTCTTGCAGGAGCCTTGACTCTGCATGCAAATAAAACAGCCATAGGTTGGCAACCATTGCGCTGGTTTGATGGGCTGCATGGTCTCTTTGTGTGTTGAAATTCCTTGGAAGGGAAGTCATTAGCTACGAGTAAGAAGCCCGTCAGATATGACGGGTTGGAACAGTTTATTTGATGGTGCAGCCTCGCAAGCGTGCCAAAGGCTGAAGCCTCGCTGCCTCGGCCTAGTGTCAGGTGTGCTTATTTCTTCTTTATTTATTAGACACCATATGGACGTAAATGAACACTTGTTTTACTCTGCACGCATTTCACATCACGGGCAGCGAATTTCACCTCCCTGTGTCTTGTATTTATTGTTAGTTTAATAAACGCTAGTGTACACCCCCCTTGAGGCCGGTTTAGAAGCCACCATCTACAATTCCAATATAAAAGATATAATTACTCTTTTATGGAAAACGTTTTTCGAGTTTGTTTTATCCTTAAAAATGGACTGAAGTGAACACACATTTGTGCTAAAAATTGGACTTTAAAACTTACCTTTATGGAGGGGGACAGACATCTGTTCAAACACAAAAACTGCCTTTGTTTTATTTGGTAGATTACGAAGTTCAACATTCACCTTTGAAATGACGGGAGAACAGGCATGAATAATGGTGATGGCAAATTTTATTTTATAACCACCATATTTTGACCTATTAGGGGCTTAGACGAATAGAACCTCCGCCACCCAATGGTTCACCACCAATTTGTGGTGGGTGTGGTGTAAATAGCTCTTTTTATTTTTTTTAATTTTTTTTAATATACAACGTCGAGGCTCGTGAAAGAGCTAACATTACTCACTAGCGGGGTCACCCGTGGGAATCCCACGGGCATGGATGTGTGTGACATTTCGACATATTGAGTTATATGCTGCACATTCATTTTTACAAAATGGTTACTGGCAAGGCATCAGATCCAGAAATGGTGTGATGAACACAATTTATTTATTTCACATAATATGTGACCCCTCACTCCTCTCCACCTGACACTCTCCTGTCTCCACCTGACACTCTCCTGTCTCCACCTGACACTCTCCTCTCTCCACCTAGCACTCCTCTCCTCTCCAAACCCTCACATCCCTCTCCTTTCCAATCCCTCACCTCTCCAATCCCTCACACTCCTCTCCTCTGCAATCCTTCACACGCCTCTCCAATCGCGCCTCACACTCCTCTCCAATCGCGCCTCACACTCCTCTCCAATCGCGCCTCACACTCCTCTCCAATCGTGCCTCACACTCCTCTCCAATCGTGCCTCACACTCCCCTCCAATCACTCCTCTCCAATCGTGCCTCACACTCCTCTCCAATCACGCCTCACACTCCTCTCCAATCGTGCCTCACACTCCTCTCCAATCGCGCCTCACACTCCTCTCCAATCGCGCCTCACTCGCCTCTCCAATCGGCTTTCCCCGTCTCGTTTCTCTCCTTTTTCTCCCGTCTCGTTCTTTTTCTTGCTCCAAATCGGCCCGTCGGAATCGGAAATCGGCCCGTCTCGCCCGTCGGCCCGTCGGAATCGGAAATCGGCCCGTCTTGCTTTTGTGCTTGTGCGTAAATAAATTGTGTTCATGACACCATTTCTGGTGTTGGGCTAGCGGCTAGGGTGCCGGCTTAGGATCCTGGGTTCGAATCTCGGTCGATCGCCGAATTAATGCCAGGGGGGTTGACTCAGCCTGTCATCCTTCCGAGGTCGGCTAATTGAGTACCAGTTCACTGGTAATTCCCTGTTTGTCGTTGAAGGCGGCAAAAAGGGTTGGCGTCAGGAAGGGCATCCGCCCGTAAAACATTGCTTCAAAAAGGGGACAAAAAAACAACAACTACCACGGTCCCCGAAAAGGCCAACCCCCGCTTTGCGGGGAAAAATGGCCTCTAAACGGTGGTTTTTACACCATTTCTGGATCTGATGACTTGCCAGTAACCATTTTGTAAAAATGAATGTGCAGCATCTAACTCAATATGTCGAAATGTCACACACATCCATGCCCGTGGGATTCCCACGGGTGACCCCGCAAGTTTGCATTGACGTTCGTCGATGGACTCGTTCGCCCGTCTCATTCGTTTTCTTGCTGCATCCTGTTCAAGTCTGCGTTCTTCATCGATCGTCTCATTCATTTTGGAAATAGAAGTTTCCACGCAGCGCATGAATTGTCACGATCCTCAAGAGGAATTTGTCTCGTAATCATCAAATGATAAATGGCAAGTAAATTATATTGTGGAAAATTAAAGATTTCAAATAAACCTATTTAAAGTGTATTCGCACATAACTAATTTTAAAAAACGAAGAAATATCTCTCGGTAATTTCCTGAAACATATTTTACTTCCGGCTAATAATGTTGAATTAAATAAAAACGAAGAAATATATGTCGGCATCATTGTTGACGTTTTTGTGACGACTGTCATCAAACGAAAAAGTAATATATCTTAACGGAAAAGCAAAAGCGAATTTTTAATATATATCGACACGTTGCCGTCGGTGTCATGTTGGGCGGTGTATGATACACCATGACGCGATTTTTAAAAATATATCTCTGCATTTTCCCGCGTGTGTGGAATGTTCTCAATTATTGCTGACACCGAGTCCAAAACCATCGATAAAAATGAAATCATATGGTGAGTTAGATTGGAGATAAAGGCGTGAGAGAGACTCAATGGCCTTGAAGTTGAAGTTACAGGCGTTTGAGAATTCATTTCGTTCTATAAACGGCAACTTTCATTGGATTTCCTTCCCGTTTTTTTTCAACCGAGTCGAAAACTATGTTAGCGACTGTGAAAAATGAAATGATATATCGAATTTTTAATATGTATCGACATGTTGCCGTCGGTGTCATGTTAGGCGGTGTATGATACACCATGACGCGATTTTAAAAAATATATCTGCATTTTCCCGCGTGTGTGGAATGTTCTCAATTATTGCTGACACCGACTCTAAAACCATCGATAAAAATGAAATCATATGGTGAGTTAGATTGGAGATAAAGGCGTGAGAGAGACTCAATGGCCTTGAAGTTACAGGCATTTGAGAATTCATTTCGTTCTATAAACGGCAACTTTCATCGGATTTTCTTCTCGTTTTTTTTCAACCGAGTCTAAAACTATGTTAGCGACTGTGAAAAATGAAATGATATATCGAATTGAAAATAGATATCGACACATTGCCGTCGGTGTCATGTTGGGCGGTGTATGATACACCATGACGCGATTTTAAAAAATATATCTCTGCATTTTCCCGCGTGTGTGGAATGTTTGTGGAAAATTAAAGATTTCAAATAAACCTATTTAAAGTGTATGCGCACATAACTAATAAAAAAAACGAAGAAATATCTCTCGGTAATTTCCTGAAACATATTTTACTTCCGGCTAATATGTTGAATGAAATAAAAACGAAGAAATATATGTCGGCATCATTGTTGACGTTTTTGTGACGACTATCATCAAACGAAATAGTAATATATCATAACGGAAAAGCAAAAGCGAATTTTTAATATATATCGACACATTGCCGGCGGTGTCATGTTGGGCGGTGTATGATACACCATGACGCGATTTTAAAAAATATATCTCTGCATTTTCCCGCGTGTGTGGAATGTTTGTGGAAAATTAAAGATTTCAAATAAACCTATTTAAAGTGTATGCGCACATAACTAATAAAAAAAACGAAGAAATATCTCTCGGTAATTTCCTGAAACATATTTTACTTCCGGCTAATATGTTGAATGAAATAAAAACGAAGAAATATATGTCGGCATCATTGTTGACGTTTTTGTGACGACTATCATCAAACGAAATAGTAATATATCATAACGGAAAAGCAAAAGCGAATTTTTAATATATATCGACACATTGCCGGTGGTGTCATGTTGGGCGGTGTATGATACACCATGACGCGATTTTAAAAAATATATCTCTGCATTTTCCCGCGTGTGTGGATTGTTCTCAATTATTGCTGACACCGAGTCTAAAAGTAAAACCATCGATAAAAATGAAATCATATGGTGAGTTAGGTTGGAGATAAAGGCGTGAGAGAGACTCAATGGCCTTGAAGTTACAGGCCTTTGAGAATTCATTTCGTTCTATAAACGGCAACTTTCATTGGATTTTCTTCCCGTTTTTTTTCAACCGAGTCTAAAACTATGTTAGCGACTGTGAAAAATGAAATGATTTATCGAATTTGATTTGAAATAAAACTGGGGGAGAGCAAGACACCACGGGCCTACAAAACAGGACTCAAAGCTATGCGAGTTAATAAAATGGTGGATATTTGTTTATAGCCACTCCTAGAATGGGTGGAGCTATGGGTGGAGCTACTCTGCAAACCGAGTAAGCCACACCCCGGACAGACACCCAACAGATAGACAGACAGACAGACAGACAGAATCATCTACGGCTATTATAATATAGATGGGCTTTGGTTCTGAGTAAAACCAGGAGTGCAACACAATTAACCTTTTTAAAGTCCATGAAACGATTTAAATTGATAGACAAACTTGAACTTTTCCGATTGGGGTACTTTTGCTTGCATTTCCCATCACTGGGGACATAGGTACTTTTTGAAGTTACCTCCGCCACCAAAGGTGGATGGACGTTATGTTTTACCCGTCTGTCTGTTTGTCCGTTTGTCTGTCTGTCCATTTGTGAACAAAATATCTCAAAACGTTATGGACGGATTCGGACGAAATTTGGCAAAGATGTAGCGTATGTGATAAGGACGAAATGATTAGATTTTGGTGAAGATCCGAATTCGGATGCGGCTACTAGAATTTCTTAAGTGATTTTTCAACATTGGGAGATCGGGCCAAATAGCGGAGGAAAAGTTGTACAAATATTGATATGTCCGATGTTGAATTGATGTGGATGAAATCTGGCGTATGTGACATTTGGCGTATGTGACGAGGACGATTCGATTCGATTTTGGTGAAGATCTGAATGTGGATTCGGATATGAGAATGATTTTATTTTTTAAGCGATTCTTCACCATTGGGAGATGGGGCTAAAAACGATACATAGCAGGATATCTCCAAAAGTTGAGGACGGATTTGGATGAAACTTGTTGGACAGGTTGTTTGTCTGACAAGGAAGAATCGATTCAATTATGGTGAAGATCCGGATCCGGATCCAGCTAGTAGAAATATTAAAGTGATTCTTCACCATTGAGTGATATGGCCAACCAGGTGGAGGTATGCTCTCCACTGAGTGACGTTCTAGTTATTACCCTGCGCTCGCGAAGCGAATTGCGGGATAAACCGATTGGTTGCGGAGTGCATACGTGTCTGCATTAAAAATGTATTTTCTTGGCAACCGTTGGTCAGATTAACACAAATTTTTCCCATAGTATGCGTCTACTCATGTATAATTTTTTGTGTTAATTATGACGTCATATGTCACGTGGTATGGATGCCATTTGGGAGAAAAAAAATCGCATATATATATATATATACATATATATATATATATATATATAAATATGAAACAGCTCAATGGAAAAAAATTGAAACATGGCTCAATGTCAAGTACTCCCCATGAGGAATAAGATATGTTAATGATGATATCATCAGTGTCTTCATAACAACGTCATAATTTGACAAGTACAACGTTTGATCCAATCAGTATGAAATTTTTGTTTCTGCAATTGTTAGTCTGATGGACATGAAATTTTCAGCAGAGGAGCATCTCCTCCTGTTAATAATTATAAGTATGACGTCATAGGTCAAGTGGTGCAGGCACCATCTTGGAAAAACCGAAAAACGTTGCACCTTTATATCTCCGAAACTGCTCTGAAAAAAATTGAAATGTGGCTCATTGTAAAGAACTTTGCATGCGGAATAAGTGTTGTTAACGATGACATCATTGGTGCCTTAATTTTGCTGTTATAATCAGACAAGTACAATGCTTAGTCAGATCAGTTTGAAGCGAAAATCTTCTTCTCTGACACCGTTTAACTGATCACTGCAAAACTTTAACTAATTGATCAACTACCCATGGGAAAAATATGGTTTGATAAAGATGACGTCATCAGTCACGTGGTCTGGTAGCCATATTGCATCAAAGAAAGAAAAAACTTTCAAAAACAGATGCGTTTGCTCGCACCAAGTCCTTATCAAGACTGAGCATGGTACGTATTCAATGAATACCATAACTTACGCAGTAGAATTCAAAAGGTAGAATATATAAAGTTATGCAGTTGTACCAGAAAAGAAAGAATGATGTGGCATTAACCACACCAACTGCTGATTGCTCAAGCAAACTTTGAACATGGAGATATTTGCATGTGACAGCATTTGCTGGAATCGCCACAAGTTTATTTTCAGCACCAACTGAGTTGTATGGCATGTTACTATTTGTTTTGCAGCAATCTCCATCCACACCACCTGCACAAGAATCCATCCTCCCCAAAAAGCAGGAGCTTGCTGTCTGGGTGACATCACACTGGACTGAAAAGCTCGCTCGTGTGATATATTTCCGTTGTCTCCAACCGCACATATCTGTTAAGGTTTTTGGACGCTACGACCAACCACTTTGCTCAGAATGGCCTTGCATGAAGGCCAGGCTTTCTCTCTACAAGTTCTACCTTGCTTTTGAGAACTCAAAGCAAAGAGACTACATCACTGAGAAGTTCTGGCACAATTCATTTCTGGCGGGGCTCGTTCCAGTTGTGTTTGGCACAACCAGGAAAAATTACGAGGATTTTGTGCCTGGGGACTCTTTCATTCATGTTGATGATTTTTCATCACCTGCAGAACTAGCAGCACACCTTCACTACCTGGATCAAAATGACACAGCTTATCAAGCTTACTTTGACTGGCATGCCAAATTTAGACTGCACACCAACAAAACATTTATCTCACGATTATGTGACATTTGTCACAACCTGTCAAACTTACCAGGTTATAAGGTATATCAAAACCTTACAGCATGGTATTGGAGCTAGTCTTTCTTCAAATTTTCCAAATTCTAAATATAAAAAGAAACAGCCACTACAGGATCAATGCCATGCTACATTTGTGATATTTTCTCTGTGATATTTATTGTCAATTATACATTACTTGCAGTGATGAAAATCCTACTCCGATTATATTGTCGCCTTGCGGGGTGAACACCCTGGGGACGGATAGTCGATCGACTTTAACCTCCGAGACTTTCAGTCAACAATGGCGAACCTTCTTTATACGTGCGGGGGAGGGGAGTGAAGGGTAACAAACTCTTGCCTTCATGGACCCCACTGGACATCTTCGAACCTGTTACAATCAACTCAAACCCGACACTGAATTAAAATGAACAAAAATACCGGCTTTATTGAAAGAAATGCCGGTAACAAAGAATGCACAGTAGAATATAAAATCCTAAATTGAGGATCCTCCATACGGACTCAAATACACACAAGGGGAGAAATAAATGAAAGTAACAAAATGTCAAATGCGTGTACTCAGCTTCAAGCAGCTCTTGAACCTCGTCGGAGATCGTCACAGCCCCCGCGTCCTTCCACGGAAAAATGTGCTTTGCCGTGCAGCTTGTGGGTGGAAACCAGGCCAGAGGTGCGCAGTGCACTCCTCAGGCCGCCACGCCCGTTCACTCGCCGTCTGCTCCACACAACACCCAGAAGACGTACAGCCAGCACTGACTAGCCAAGGAGAACTACGTGGTCGCTTGAACCGATGAAAGCCAGGGACCAAGGGGACCAGTGCACAACCGTGTCCGTTTGTGATGAAATACAGATGCTGTGAGAGATAGAAACACGACTGCTCATAATCACTATCCCAACGCAAGAGATATAAAATGTGACCGTTCTCAATGAAATCCCGAAGCAGAGAGAGAGGTAATGAATCTGACTACTCTTCACCGAACCCTAAATCTGACTGCTTCCTTCCCACGCCTCCTCCTCCCAAACCCTCTCCCTCCCATAGATCTCCCGATGTCCCTGCTCTCAAATGTTGTACTTGTGTGCTTCCCCCTCTCTCCTCATCTTGCCTCCCGCTCCCTTTATTATGTCTTATGTGTCGGTTTTTTTTTTTGTCATTAATGTTAGCTCTTACACGAGCCTCAATCTTGTATACAAAAAAAAAAAAAGCTAAGAACAAATATGTCGGGAACATATTCTTTTTGTTTCCAAGGCTCTTATGTCACCCGACGATGTCCGCGCGCGTCCCAATCAACGGCCGCCACCACATCACTCTATGTCTAACCAATCATCAATCATCATCAATGGTACCCTAAGCAATGTATCTTCGGGGCGTGGCCTCATCGTCACTTGTCGGCCTTTGTGATCACCAGATCGGTGGTATCAGCGATAGTTGAATAATGTACTGGTTCCGGTTGCTTTATTTAGTGTTGTTGATGTGCTTGCTTGTCTTGACTCGGTGTGTGTGCTGCATTGTCATAAGGAACAGAGGGGAAATAACAGAGGCTATTACATACAGGGGATTTACCATTAATCCCTAATTAATTAACATAACTCCACCCCTCGTCATGAGGACAATGATACACTTTTATACGACATCCAGTCCAACGGGTTCCCTACTTTTGTACATGGGGGTTCTTCTTCATCACCACATTCGGAGCACACTATCTATACAATTCTACCTGCCCTGATGTATTGCATTGCCCAACCCCCACAATGTAAACCAAAAAGGAGTACCTTCCCCTCCCCATCCTCTACCCTTCCCCTACCCTCACCTACCCTCCTCTCTCTCCCCCCCTTCCTCTCTTCATATTCGCCGGGCACCTTTGCTCGTCCTTGCTATAATTGAAGGACCAGTGTGCATGTGTGTGTGTCATGTATGAAGCTGCAAATATTCACCGTTGTATCCCTACACCGTGACCGCGGGTTTATTTCCGTTTTTCCGGAAGTTACGGCCCAGCTCGGATGGTGCTGGAGTGAATCGGGCCTTTATCGGGAGAGTCAATAAACGTGTGCTACAATCGATCGTAGTCTGTCGAGATACCTTACATGGCGACGAGGATAAACATCTAGACCATGACTTCTTTCGGCCATATCGATGAATTCGACCCTCATGAGGGGGATTTTGACACGTATTCCGAACGGTTGTCTTTCTACTTCGAGGCGAACGGCATCGCGACCGAAGCCCGGATGAAGGCCGTCTTCCTGTCCGTTTGCGGGGGTGAGACGTTCACACTCGTTAAAAACCTGATTCGGCCTCGGACAATCCAGGAGCTCACGTATGCAGAGCTCAAGGCCGCTTTGAAGGAACATTGTAATCCATCTCCTTCAGTCATCCTGTGTCGGTTTAATTTTTACATGTGCAGACAGCAGCAAGGTCAGTCGATCGCAGACTTCATTGCACACCTCAAAAAAACTGTCACATCTGTGTGAGTTTGGGGACACTATTGACGACATGCTCCGTGATTTGCTGGTGGTTGGCATGTCCGATGACCGCACTCGTAGACGCCTGCTTGCTGAGAGAAGACTGACGTTCCAAAATGCCAGAGACACCGCCATTTCCATGGAAAGTGCTGAACGCAGCGCTACAAGCTTCGGTGCCACTCGCTCGTCTGGTACCAGCCCTGCTGTGAATCGGTTGGATCATGATCAGCCAAAACGTTGGAACAAGGCTCCTCGTCAGAAGCCAGTGCAGTCTCAAACACACAACAAATGTTTTCGGTGCAACGGAAAGCGGCCATCTCGAGCTTTTCGTGGGTCGGGGATGCAACATAAAAGACTTCTGAGTTCTGTGGGCAAATTTCTCGACGATTCAAACAGTTAAGAGCTTGGCACATTGGCATCTTGAATGCTAGAATTGAACTTGTGATGAAATGCAGATGTACACGTCGTGACGTCATGAGAATCGACAGAAGTAGCTCATTTGCATAACGGAAGTTGAAATAGTCCGATCTGAAAACACGATTATCTGGCTTATTATTCTCACAATTTATTTATTTTTTGGCTAATGGGTTGGGGAATCGTCCTCTCAAACATTTATCTCTTCAAAAAAATTAGCGATTGCGTTCTTTTAATTGTTTCCCATATCTGTTGATATTTGCAGCAATCTATCGTATGAAACACACAAGCCTAAACGATAGAGTTTGTGATAGAGGCCTAAATGAAATGATAGAATGATAGAAGCCTAAATTATAGAGTTTGTGATAGAGGCCTAAATGAAATGATAGAATGATAGAAGCCTAAATGATAAAGTTTGTGTTTGAGACCACACTTTTGAGTTTGTGCCTGGATGGCCAGAGCAGTGTTTCTCATTGGACAACATGCCTCACCTTTTTTGCCTCTGGTGCGAGAAACATGATCTTGGTGCTCAGTTTTTCTCGATAGTTAGATCGATGTGAATGAAACTGTGGTCAAAGACACCAAAAATAATCATAGCACAACCGAAACAACAGCCTCCTTTGCACCTTTGCAAAAACCATTCTTGTTTTGTTTCCCCCCCTGTCTGTCTGTCTGTTTTCACCAGCATATCTCAAAAAGCTGTGGACTCATTTGGATGAAATTTGTTGGAGAGGTTCGGTGTGTGAGAACAACGAAATGATTCGATTTTGGTGAAGATCCGGCACCGTATCTGGATCTGAGAATTTCTTAAGCGATTCTTCACCGTTGAGTGATGGGGCTAAAGCGATATTTTATAGCAGGATATCTCAAAAAGTTCCGGGCAGATTCAGATGAAACTTGGTGGGCAGGTTGTGTGTGTGCCAAGGACGAATCTATTGGATTTTGGTGAGGATCCAAATATGGATCCCGATCAGAGAATTTTTCAAGCGATTCTTAACTATTGAGTGATCGGGCCAAAACGATATATCGCATGATATTTCAAAAAGTTATGGACGAATTATGCCAAAACTTGGTGGATTTGTTGGTTAGGCGACAAGAACAAACCGATTAGGTTTTGGTTCAGGACCGAATCCAGATCTGACCTATCAGTGGGATACAAACCATAAACCTGGCAGAGGTATGCACTCTACCGAGTGCCGTTCTAGTTACCCTGCGCTCGTGAAGCGAAAAGCGGCGTTAAGCATTCAAGTGCGTACGTGTGCCATGTGCCGTGTGCCGTGTGATGTACGTGTCTGCATTTTAAAAATTCATTTTCTTGGAAACCGTTGGTCCGATTGACACGAAAGTTTACCATAGAAGTGCCTCCGCCTGTATAATTTTTTTATTCATAATTATAACGTCATAGGTCACGTGGTACGGACGCCATCTTGGAAAAACTTCACACCTTCCATCTCCCAAACCGATCCATGGAAAAAATTGAAACGTAGCTCATTTTCAAGAACTCCCCTTGGGGAATAAGATGTTAATCATGATGTCATCAGTGTCTTTATTATGACGTCATAATTCGACAAGTACAACACTTATCGATCATTGTGAAAAAAAAAATTTTCTCAGCGACTGTTGTTCTGATGGGCACGAAATTTTCAACATAGGAACGCCTCCTCATGTAGAATATTTTAATGATAATCATGACATCATAGGTCATGTGGTACAGGCGCCTTCTTGGAAAAACAAAAAAATGTTCCACCTCTATAGCTCCGAAACCGGTCTATGGAAAAACTTGAAACATGGCTCACTGTAAAGAACTCCATATGGGGAATAGGTGTTGTTAACGATGACTTCATTGGTGCCATAATTATGACATTGAAGGAGCAGCGCTCCTGCTTGAGACGGATGAAGTGACGGACAAGACACAAACTCGTCCGAGAAGATGTTTATTGTATAATCATCTCGGGAACTCTGAAAGCCCGTTTATCGGGTTCGCATATATATATCCAAACCAAAAAGCATACATCAGAACCAAAGCCCCGCCTCTCAGGCGAGGCACGCTTTGGTGGTCATGTGACCGACAGGTGCAAAGGATTATAACCTCGGCGCCGCGGTTTGGCCGCCGGTTACGTCACCGGCTTGGGCCAGGAGATTCTGTTGCTGGTCTCGAGCTTTGGGGGACCCATGGGTCGCTACAGTATCATATAAAGCAATAAATAACAAGGCTTCAGTTTCTGAAAGTTTAAAACAAAGTGTACTTCGCCGAGTGACGAAACGTAGGCGTAGGCCTAGGCCCTACCTATCCAGTTGCTGTGTTTCCGTTGTGGTCATGATCTCAACAAATGGCGTAGGTCATGATCAACCCCCCCCCCCCCCTTTCGTTTCACCAACTCCTGCATCTGCCACCGTTCATGATTATCAAAGTAGGCTTTACCCTGTTCACGATATGGTAGAAATCAGTGAGTTGTATACGAAGAGATAAAAGGATGGCATTGACTTCGAGACGGTACGTGATATTTTCAAAAGTATATCGTAGCGTTGTCATTTAAGTAGATTGCAATAAATACGTTGTTCATATACGCACTCTTCATTCTCATCTTTCTTCCTAACTCTTAGTCGGACAAGCAAATCCCCTATGCCATCCATAATGGTACACTCTATCCATACACCACATCCTCCCTTCCGTGGATGTTGCACGGGTTTCGGCTCGTAATTAATATTCCCCAAAATAGAGCAACAAAACTTCCAAACAACCTCCAGGAATTTCCAAAGTTAATTCACTCTGGATAAAGCATCAGCAACGACATTGTCCCTGCCCTTTACATGCTCAATTTCCAAGTTGAACTCCTGAAAAGACAAACTCCATCTCATCAACCTCTGGTTTTTATTTTTCATTTTTTTGAATGAAGGTTAAGGGGTTGTGATCAGTGAAGACTTTTATAGGAGAGGTAGTAGGTCCCAGGTACACCTCATAATGCTGAAGCGCTAGCAGGAGAGCAAGGGTCTCTTTTTCCACGGTGGCATAATTTGCCTGATGTTTGTTAAACTTTTTCGAATAGTAGCACACCGGGTGATCCACGCCATCACCATCTTCCTGTAATAGAACTGCCCCAGCCCCCACATCACTTGCATCAATGGCCAACTTGAATGGTTCTTGAAAATCCGGGGCTGCTAGGACAGGAGAGCTCATTAATATCACTTTGACGTGGGCAAAGGCAGCCTGGCATTTGTCATCCCAAACAAACTTGGTCTCTTTCCTCAGCAAATTCGTTAAAGGGGCTACCACATCAGAACAATTACTGCAGAACCGCCGGTACCAACCAGCCATACCCAAGAATCTCATACGCTCCTTCTTCCCTTTTGGAACTTGGAAGCGATCAATGGCTTCTATCTTGGCTGTCACCGGTTGCACCTGACCCTGACCTACTACATGGTCTAGTAGTCTGGCAGCTAAGCTAAATATAGCATAACAATTGTGCATTTTGTGAGGAAAGCACCAAATTTGGCACACTAGTCGACTATCATATTATGAAAAGATCTGGATATTGGGCTATCTCGGATTCAGAGATTTGATTTTTGCAAGATTTGCAGATTTTGCAGATTTGCAAGCTGAGATTGCAACGCCAGGGACGGCCGACTCCTTCCTGCGAGCTGCCCACGTCACTGCACAAGAAGAGCTCATCAAATCACTGCAGCGGCACTGCACATCCTGCAACACCGTGCGTATGAACGCCACTGTATGACATATGCTGATGATGCAGAAGACCTGCCTGAGTTCGAAGACTGGTGTCACCAGAGAGGAGAAGACATTCCCAACTTTCAGTACTGGGCACCTGTGCTGGAACGAGAGATGTTGGTACTGGTCTACGTGCGTTCTCTGCGGCAGGCTTCATTCACGATGTACCTTGATGCCCTGACGGAACTGGTCCCATGGTTCCATGCCTTAGACCACACACACTATGCCAGGTGGGTCCCTGTGCACCTGAGGGACATGGTTGCACTCCCAATGAAGCACCCAGATGTAGCCAGAGAATTCAGGGCTGGCAACTTCACTGTACAGAAGACGAAGAAGGTGTTCTCTTCCATCCCAATCGAATCGAAATCTTGCAAAAATCAAATCTCTGAATCTGAGATGGCCCAATATCCAGATCTTTTCATAATATGATAGTCTACTAGTGTGCCAAATTTGGTGCTTTCCTCACAGAATGCACAATTGTTATGCTAAGTTGCCCCACTATAGGAACACCACCTGTGCTTTTACAAACTCACTCTTAGATAAGTTGATGGTCAACCCTGCCTCGGTCAATTTCTTGAAAAATGCATGAATTTGTTTAATATGATCTTCCATGGTCATGGTGTGGATGATGACATCATCCAGATAAGCCTCCACCCCCTCAAGGTCTGCAATTAGCTTATTAATCAGCCGTTGAAATGTAGCAGGCCCGTTTTTCAATCCAAAGGGAAGAACCTTGTACTGATACAACCCATTTGGTGTGACTAAAACCGAGATTTCCTTGGCTCGATCAGTAAGAGGAATCTGCCAATACCCTTTCAGCAAGTCAAACTTAGTTACAAATTTAGCTGGGCCTATTCTATCAATACAGTCATCAATCCTCGGGATGGGATATGAGTCGGTCTTGGTCACCGAATTAACCCGTTTTAAATCCGTACAACAGCGAAAACTGCCATCGGGTTTTGGAACCAACACACAGGGTGAGCTCCATTCACTGCTGCTTGGTTCGATGATGTCATTCTCCATCTTATACTGAACCTCCTTCCGGAGATACTCCATCTTCACAGGGTTCATCCGATAGGGGTGTTGTTTCACAGAAGTGGCTTCCCCCACCTCAATATCATGATATACCAAGTCAGTACGACCAGGTACATCTGTGAACAAATGTGCAAATTCAAAAATTATGCTGGACAGTTGTCCTTGTTGTTCCCTCGTCAAATGATCTAGTTTCTCATCTAAATGACTCAACACTTCCGTGTTCGTCAATCTGGGACAAGCCTGGTCATCAAAGTTATCAAACTTCACACTGGCCTCAACCTCTGGATTCTCTTGCACCCCGACTACAGGTGAGACAGGTGAGACAGGAACCATTTTCCCCACAGGCTTCCTCTCGTAATATTTTTTCAGTCGGTTGACCTGACACAGCTGCCGCTTTTTCCGTCGGTCGGGAGTTGTCACCACGTAATCTGTTTCATTAACCCTCCTATCGATTGCATGGGGACCAAAATATCTCGCCTGTCGTGGCTGACCTGGAACAGGAAGCAACACGAACACCCGGTCCTCAGGACTGAAATTTCTTATCTGAGATTTCTTGTCATGTCTCACTTTCATTTTATCCTGTGTCACTTTCAAGTTTATTCTCGCAACTTCACAAGCCTTTGCCAATCTGTGCCTAACCGTTGACACATACTCCACCACTGTTGACTGTGACTCCTCCTGTCGCCACTGTTCTTTCACTAATTTCAACGGTCCTCGCACGGTGTGTCCAAACACAAGTTCAAAAGGACTGAACCCCAATGACTCCTGAACAGATTCCCTCATAGCAAAAAACAAATACTGGTATTCCCTCATCCCAATCCTTGTCACATTCAAAACATTACGTTCTGGTCATATTCTTCAATGTCTGGTGAAACCTTTCCAAGGCCCCTTGGCTCTCGGGATGGTAAGTACTTGATCTTACCTGCTCCCCTCCCAACAGGTGTACCACTTGTTGAAAAAGTGTTGACATGAAAATGGAACCCTGATCAGACTGGATGACCTTAGGTAGGCCAACCAAAGTGAAAAATTTAATCAAGGCCTTCGCAATAACTGCCGCAGTAATTTTTCTAAGAGGCACCGCTTCTGGGAACCTTGTGGAAGCGCACATGATAGTCATCAAATACTGATGTCCAGCCTTAGTTTTAGGTAAAGGGCCTACACAGTCAATAATGACTCAGCTGAATGGCTCTTTAAAAGCTGGAATTGGTTTTAAAGGTGCAGATGGGACTTTCTGATTAGGTTTTCCCACCAGCTGGAAAGAATGGCAAGATTTACAGAACTCCGCCACATCACGTCGCAATCCTGGCCAGAAAAAATGTACCAATATTCTGTCACATGTCTTGTTCACTCCAAGGTGCCCGGCCAAAGGTGTCTCATGCGCCAAACTCAATATCTCCTTCCGGTACGGTGGTGGCACCACAATTTGGTAATGAACTTTCCACTCGTCATTTGCTGGCACCTCCGGTGGTCTCCATTTTCTCATGAGTATTTCCCCTTTCATGAAGTAACCAACAGGTATTTTCATAGCCTCTTCCTCTACAACGGCTTTATCAATCAAACTCCGGATCTCCGAATCTCCGTGTTGTTCTTCAACAAGTCTCTTTCGGACCAGCACCGTGTTCCGTGTTCGTGTTCCGTTCGGACCGTGTTCAACCTCGTTCCCAGATGTGTAAGACGGACACTCCATTTCCTCTTTTGTTCCAGATGCCACCTTTTCCTTATGTTCCTTGATGTCTCTCCCTTTCCTATTATCTCTTCCAGAATTGTCCTCCAATACCTCTAAGGAACCCAATTCCACATCGCCTTCCTTCTCCTTCTCTTCAGAGCGCTTCCTACCCATAGCACGAGTCACTGCACAGGATGGAAAGATACCCGGAATCTCCTGTTCTAACTGTGCAGTGTTATTTTCGAAAAGAGATTCCCTCTACAGGAACAGTGGCTTGGAAACCTACGGTGACCGGTCCTGACACCAACTCAGACTCTAAATGGATGACATGAAGTGGAGCTTTAACATAGCCCCCAACCCCCTGTAAAAGAACACTAACACCAGTTGCCGTCTTCTCTGACAATGGCAAAATGCCTTCAAGCATCAAAGATTGATGTGCTCCTGTGTCCCTCAATACCCTAACAGGTCTCTGGTTCGTTAAGTCCCCATCCAGTGACACAAACCCCTCTGAAAGAAAAGGTTTGTAACCCTCTTGAACAAGGTCGTTCTGTGATGCCGTAACTTTGGCATGGGAACCTTCACAAGGCACTGTCCTCCAAGGACGATTTCTCGCATTGGCCAACGCATTCGGAGTTGCACTAGTCTGACTCCGCTCCTGATTTTTTCTTTTCAGGGCATAACATTGGGACATCAAATGCCCAGGTTTCTTGCAAAAAGCGCAAGTAGGCCCGTAGGAAAAACTTGTGGTCTGCCTCGTGCCCCCCGGAAGAAAGGTTTGTCTTGGAACTGCAGTATTCTGAACCCTAAAACTCGCGGTATCAGATTTGTCCCCAAAGTCCTCTCTAGTCCTCCTCCATGAAAACTTGTTCTCCGAACCTGATTTTCCATAAATCCTCTGGCTAACTCTAGGTGGGAAGATAGGTTTGTGGAACCCCATCCTGTGTGTCATGGCATAGTCATCTGCCACGTTTGCTGCCTCATACAACTCTGGTACTTTCTTCGCATCCTGATGTACTTTAATGTCCACGTGGACACACCGTTTGAATTCCTCCACCAAGATCAATTGTCGTAACAGGTTGAAGTCTTTCCCAATCTCCTTCGAGTCACACCACCTATCAAACATGGTTTCCTTCATTCTGGCAAACTCCACATGGGTCTCACTCTCCCTCTTCCTGAACTTTTGTCGGTAAGCTTCAGGTACCAATTCATAGGCTTTGAGAATGGCTTTCTTCACTATCTCATAATCTGCACATTGGTCAATCGGTAAAGCCGAAAATACATCTTGAGCTTTACCCACCAGAACACTTTGCACTAACATAGTCCAGGACCCCACATGCCATTTTAGCATTTGAGCCACCTTCTCAAAATGTAAAAAAAAAACTTGGCTACCTCCTTTTCTTTAAAAGGTGGAACCAGCCTCACATGCCTACCAACATCCCAAGAGTTCTGACTAGTTGTCGTACTAGCCGGCATGGATAGCCGACATAGCTTCTCTCTGTTCTCCCAGTAATTCCAGCTCCTTGAGTTTAAGTTCCTTCTGATACTCCATGTCACGTTCCTTTAACTCCCTTTCGGCTCTCCTTTCCTCTGCTCTTTCCTCTGCTCTTCTTTCTTCTTCAGCTCTCCTTTCCTCGGCTCTTCTCTCCTCGAGTTCTCGTTCCCGTTCTGCTCTTTCCTTTTCCGCTTTCCATTCCAACTCTTTTGACCTTTCCTGGCTCTGCAGTTGCATCTCCATTTTCCGGACCTCCACATTTCCTTTTTCCTCTGGTAACCAATCCAAGGCTACCTCTTCCCATGTTCCTTGTCCCACTAGAGATTCCACCACCAATGTCTGAATCTCTGCTTTCTTCATACTAACTCGGACCTCCAAGTTAAAATATTTCGCCAATATCATGAGTTCCGATCTTTTTAACGCCTGGAACTGTGCCTCATTAGTGGACGCCGCAAACTTTTCTGCGTCAAACACCATGGTGACTATCAGTTAGCACCTGTTAACGTTCACACAAAAATTTTTAAATTTTGGAATTTTGGGAATGTTAGGGAATTGCAGTAATTTTCGCGATCTCGCGAAAATCCCTGCCGCCGTCTCCAAGATCTCGCGTTCACCACCATCTCTTATCTTCCCCCATCCAAAACCTTGATCTTTTCTACCCCCGCTAATTCACCCCAGATCCACCTTATTTGAAATTCCAACTTCTTTCCTGGAAGTCCTGGCAGTGTCCATATGTTTTATACCTCTCCCACTGCCCCCTTCCCACGCCCCCCCCCCCCCAAAGCCCTCGCCCTCTCTCAGATCTCTCGATGTCTCCATGTCTCTCGGTCCCTGCTCTCAAATGTTGTGTTTGTGTCCTTCCCCCTCTCTCCCCATCTTGTCTACCGCTCCCTATGTTATATGTTTTATGTGTCGGTTTGTCTTTCTGTGTGATTAATGTTCGCTCTTTCACGAGCCTCGATATTGTATACAAAAAAAAAAAAAAAAAAAAAAAAAAAAAAAAAAAAAAAAAAAAAAAAATTCTATCCTGGACGAGGCCCCAATTTCTGTTACGTGCTCCTCCCCAAACCCCGGTCACGGTGTACCTCCGAGCCCCGAGAGGAGTCACGGCAGAAAGATGTGTTATTCTGTGTCAAAGATCAATGGTGAAACCACACCAATTGTTACCAACAAACAAGTATTGTATTAAGGTCACACAAGAATAACAGTACCATAACAATATTAATCAATTGTGCAACCAATATATCATTCCTATGATGGTACCATCAGTTTCGTACAATGTAACTCACTGTGCTCCAAGTGAGCGAAATAACATTCCTAATGTCTCTATCCCAGCTTCAAACCAAAGTCGATCCACGCTCCAGTGATCGTCAGAACGATGTTGTATCGAGACCAGAATCCTGTTCCGTTGACAGTCACACTGCCAAAGATGGGCAAAGGTGTCCTCAAGAGGGGACTGGGAAATCACACCTTTGGGTATGGATGTTCAACGGCTCCCCACACGGCGAACCGCAAATTCCCACTCGAAATCCACGTCACACATGCAAACCAGGCTTATGGCTGGATGCGTTGAAATGGTTGGAGCGAGGTGAAAAACCTGGAGCGATGTGAAATTGGGCGCGAGACAAAATGGCCAATGGCCCGTACTCGAGACGTAACGGCACTCCAATGATTCTCTTCGGAATCAACCGCAAAACCTGACACGCAGGTTTATCTGTCACACCGATAACAACTCTGTCGCAGGAATCCCTTTCCCAGGAAACCCAAAGTTCGCTAGTGATCCCCATTCGCCAGCGTTTCCTCCAGACCTCCAAGCAGCTCGGCTCCTTCTCCGACCTCACTCGCTCCGCCTCCTCTTCCTCTTCCTTCTTCCTCTTCTTCCGGTTCCCGATTCGGTTTCCGGTTTCTTTTTAAAACACTAACTTTTTTTTACCTTGTGAAAACAATTATCTATATTTCACTTAAACGATAATAATAGTACATGCAACCAAAAATGTTTACAGTGGATGAGAACCACAACAACGGAAGTTACGAATCCGTAATTAAAAGGAACACAAGACAGAGAAAGTACGAGGGTCAACTGCCTCTTGCTTACTGGACGGAAGCAGACGTGCTTGCGCAGCCTAAGCCCTAAAGGAAGGGATAAAGATGGGAGCAATACGTGTGGTGCCTAGAGTGGGTGACTGTAGTAGAGGATGCAGGGTGTCGTGCAAGAGAGCTGTGAATTCCATTTAGTGCATGTATATGAAGTCAGCTGAATGCTTGAAGTATCTTAACAACTATGTAAACAATGCAAAGTATCTATACGGCAGCAATTTTGAACATAAATGTGGCATTAAAAAGCATTTCAATCTATGACAGGTTCGACGATATGTTCGGCTTGAACAAATTGGTATCAAAATGGCGGTGTGGAGAGTCAGCCGCCGTACTGCCGTAATGACATCAGGCCCCCGGCAGAGTTTGGTGGGGGCAAGGGGGTCAATTCACTACCACTACGACTACTATATATACTACCACTATGACTACTATATATACTACCACTATGACAACTACTACGACTATTAGTACTACAACTACCAATACGACTACTACACATACAACCACTACAACTACTACTACATATACTACTACTTTGATGACTACTACTACGACCATTAAAGTACTACTACTAAAGAGACAGAGACAAAAGGGAAAAGGCTGGTCCAATGGGGCACTCTAACCATGATCACACTGCCCTGACGAATCCGGGAAGAATGGGGAAGATTTATCCCCCGACTTGCATTGGAGGGTAAAACCACAGGAAGAGTGGTCACGTACCTCATCACATCCATACCTCATCCCTCAGATCGGCAGTCTGCAGCCTACTCACTTTCTACAGACCTGGACAAAATCACAGACAGGTCAAACAAGTGGAACATGTCTTTCAATCCTGACAAATCTCACACTCTCACATTGTCTCTCCAAAAGGACTGTCTGGAAAAACCTCTCATCTCCTTTCTCAACAATCCTCTTAAATAAGTTCTGTCACTCAAGCTTTTGGGCCTCACGAACAGCCATGATCGTTCCTGGGAAAACCACATTTCCAAGCTGGCTTCCAAAGCCAGTCGCCGACTCGGCATCTTCTGTCATGCGAAGTCCTTCCTTGGCACCTCTGAGCTCCTCACCACATAAAAAGCTTTCATCCGCAGCCTGATGGAATACTGCTCTCCCCTCTGGGCTGGTGCTCCTGCCTCACACCTAGCTCGGCTTCACGCTGTTGAATCCAAAGCTTTCAGAATCATTGGTATATTCCACGATGAAGCTGATTCTGAGGGCTTTTCACACTCACCGCAGGCAGGTTGGTGGTCGTTCTGTCTTCTACCGATTCCTCTCTAGCCTATCTCTCCCAGCTCTGTCTGTGCTGTGTCCCCCAAATATTCCTGCAGGACATACAAGAACTGCCAGCAAACCTCTTCTTGTAAAACTGCCAAAATCAAGACTGCTCACCTTCACTCTTTTATTCCTATTTTTCCCACCTCTGGAACAAACTCCCACACTCTCTTCAATCCCACTCCTCTCTCTCCAGGTCTTGAGAACAGCTGTTCACCACCATCTCTTATCTTCCCCCATCCAAAACTTTGATCTTTTCTTCCCCCGTTAATACACCCCAAATCCACCTCTTTCAACCTCCGAATTCATTCCTGAAATTCCTAGTGGTGTCAATTTGTTTCATACCGTGTACCCCTTCCCTCCCCCCAACCCTCTCCCTTGCACAGATCTCCCGATGTCCCTGTTCTCTACTCTTATGCTTGTGTGCTTCCCTCTCTCTCCCCATCTTGTCTCCTCCTCCCTTTATTGTTTTATGTGTCCGTTTTTTTGTGTGTTTTTTTTGTGCTAATGTGTGTTCAATGTGCTAGCTCTTACACGAGCCTCGATCTTGTATACAATTTTTTTTAATACCCCTAGGCCCTCACCCGGTAGACTAAAAGTATACTACACCGACTAAGGGTATTTTAAACAGTATGACGGTATGTTAAACCAATCTCAGTGGTTGCTAGAAGACATAGAAGACATGTAGAATTATACTAACGAAATCTTAAGACTTTAAACAAACAAAAAATTACCTATTTTAGGGGGTCAAACACTCCGTAGACCTCCTTAGACCCTGATTTTTTTGATGCCATGACCAAACGTTGGTACATCACGGGTGATGAAGGTTGTGGTCAATTTTTATCGAAATAGTGGGTGTATTTTCAGAGCAGAAAGCAAATTCCTATTTTGGGGGATAAAACCTGGATGCACTATGACCCCCCAGTAGACCCCCTTGAACAACAATTCTTTTTTTTATGCCGTTAAATACTAACTTAATTCCACCACTGTACCAACCTTTTCTTCAATCTTCTCAAGCCAGCCGTAAGGGGAGAAGATGTCAGCATCTCTTCGGTAGGTTAAAGTCAAATTGAACATTCCGTCAAGTTGATTTGTGAAAATTTGGTGGAGCCTCCAAGCAAAACCAAATCCATCGTTGATCTTGCCTCCTTCTTGTTGGCAACTGGTACCTACGTACAATAGGTTATGTGCAAGTTCCCATGTCTCAAAACAAAATAATTTTAATTCAGCAACTTACGAGGATGTGCAAGGAAATTGGACACAGAAAGAGGTTGTTTAATCCAACATGTCTGTGCTTTGTCATCACCATATTAAGTCAATATATCAGGTTATGGGCTTAATTTCACTATGGGGGAGGAGACGGGAGGTTGAAGAATCGAGGAGATTTGGGGGAGGATGGAGAGTTGATGATGAATCGTTGATGAAATTGAATGTAGAGAAGAGCAGTGGGACAGGCACAGACACATCACCAGATTGCTTTGATTTTTGTATGATCCACGAAGTGAAAAGCGGGTTCAGCAATTGATTCACTCTAACTTGACGTTCCGCAACCTATGGGTCACGACCCAATGTTTCAGTCGCAAAGGATTTTCAATGGGTCGCACTGTAGCGGTTACCGCTGGATGCACACAATCGCCTTGCACCGGCCAGAACACGGCCAGACGCGCCTCTCCCGGGCATGCCCGGACTCACTGTTCCCGGGCACGCCCGAACCTCCCGGGCACGCCGGGTCTCGTCTTTCCCGGGCATGCCCGCTCTCGCCTTTCCAGGGCTCGCCCAGAGCGTCCGGGCATGCCCGCTATCGCCTTTCCAGGGCTCGCCCAGAGCGTCCGGGCATGCCCGCTATCGCCTTTCCAGGGCTCGCCCAGAGCGTCCGGGCATGCCCGCTATCACCTTTCCAGTGCTCGTCCAGAGCGCCCGGGCACGCCCAGCCTCGAATTGCCAGGCCGCAGCCAAACACGCCCGGGCAGGTCCAGACTCGCCTTTCCAAGGCTCGCCCTTGATACCCGGGCATGCCCGGTATAGCTTTTGCCGGGCAAACTTCCCGACATAAATGTGTATATATATTGCTGCCCGATAAACGGGCTTGTCAGAATACCTGAGCTGTTTTGTTTCAATAAAGCAACTCGGACGAATTCCGTCTTTGGTCGCGTCAATTCTTTCGACTCGCGTTGGAGCGCAGTTCCTTCATTGGTGACCTACCGACATGGATACGGCAGTGACGCTTAAACTGCCTACCTTCTGGGAGGCTCACGCGGCTGTTTGGTTCGCTCAGGCGGACTCTCAGTTCGCCCTGCGAGGCATCACCGCGGACGACACCCGCTTCCACCATGTTGTGGCGGCGCTCGGTTCCGCCACCGCGGCCCGCGCCTTGAGCCTCCTCCAGCACCCGCCGGCTGCTGACAAATACGACGCGCTGAAGACGCTCCTCCTCGACGCTTTCGCCCTCTCACCGGCAGCACGCGCACGGCGCCTGCTTGACCTGCCCGAGCTCGGCGACACGCGCCCGTCCGAGCGCATGGACTATATGCTCTCGTTGCTCGGTGAGCACTCTCCGGATTTTCTGTTCCGCGAGCTGTTCCTTCGCCAGCTGCCTCACCCGGTACGCCTCGCCCTGGCTGGCACGTTGATCACGGATTCCCGCGCCCTCGCCAGGGAAGCCGATAAGATCTCCTCGGCGGGCCAGCACATCGGCGCGGTTACCTGGAGCCCGCCGCCGTCCGAGGCGAAGCCCACGACGCCCAAGCGCCCTGCGCGGTTGGAGGCCGAACTGCCGGTGCAACTGGCGGCCGCCACGCCGCACCGCCCGCTTCCGACACGACAGCCGGGGCCCCCACCTGACCGGGCGTGGTGTTATTACCACGCCAGGTTCGGACACAAGGCTCGGACGTGCCGGCCCCCGTGCACTTTCGGCAGGTCGGGAAACGGCCGGGCCGGCGTTCATTCCCAGCCATGAGCGCCGGCCACTCGGGCAACTTGCTGTTTATTCGGGACAAAGCGTCTGGGCGGCGTTTCCTGTGCGACACCGGCGCCCAACTGAGCGTCATACCCGCCTCCGAGCAGGACAGGCTGGACGCAGTTTGCGGCCCCTCTTTGGTCGCTGCTAATGGCTCGGCCATACGCACTTTCGGCCCACGCGTCGTCACCCTCTGCTTCGGCAGCCAGCGCTTTCAATGGACTTTTGTTACCGCCAGCGTCCCCGTGGCTTTGCTGGGTGCCGACTTCCTCTGCGCGCACGGGCTGCTGGTCGACGTCAAACGACGTCGCCTTGTCCACGCCGAGACCTTCAGCTCCCTGGCGTGCACAATGAGCAGCTCCGCGCCGACCGAACTGGCGTGCGCCCTCCCGGCAACGAACGAGTTCGCTCGCATGCTCGTGGAATTCCCGGCCCTCACGCGGCCGACGTTTTCGGCCGTCACGGTGCGGCACGGGATCGAGCACCACATACCCACTACGGGCCCGCCGGTCTACGCCAGGGCCCGCCGCCTCGACCCAGCCAAGCTCGCCGTGGCGAAGGCCGAATTCGACGCGTTGGAGCACCTCGGCATCGTGCGGCGCTCCGATAGAGCGTGGGCCTCGCCACTGCACATCGTGCCAAAGCCGGGGGGTGGGTGGCGCCCGTGTGGTGACTACCGCCATCTCAATGATGCTACCACCCCCGACAGGTACCCGATCCCGCATATTCAGGACTTTTCCGCCCGTTTGGCGGGACGGGTCATCTTTTCGAAAATTGACCTGATACGGGGCTACCACCAGGTACCTGTCCGGGCGGCCGACGTCCCGAAGATGGCCGTCATCACGCCGTTCGGCCTGTTCGAATTTTTGCGGATGCCGTTTGGCCTCAAGAACGCGGCCCAGGCGTTCCAGCGCTTGATGGACGGCATGCTGCGCGACCTGCCGTTTCTTTTCGTCTATCTGGACGACATCCTCGTCGCCAGCACGTCCCGCGCCGAGCACCTCCTCCACCTCCGAACACTGTTCAGTCGCCTCAGCGAGCACGGCTTAATTGTCAACCCGGTCAAATGCCACTTCGGCACGACGACCGTTGACTTTTTGGGCCACCGCATCACCAAGACCGGGGCCGTGCCGCTGCCGACCAAGGTCGAGGCCATCACCACGTTCCCGCGTCCCCGTTCCATCAAGGCCCTCCAAGAGTTCCTCGGCATGGTGAATTTTTATCACCGATTCGTGCCCCGCGCTGCTCAGCTCATGCGGCCCCTTTACGAGGCCCTCCGGGGCAAGCCGGCCAAGCATGACATTGTTTGGTCCGCGGCCATGGACGCGGCCTTTGCCAGCGCCAAACGGGCCCTCGCCGACGCAACGCTGCTGGCTCACCCGGTGCTCAACGCGCCCATCGCCCTCACTACGGACGCCTCCAACTACGCGGTGGGCGCCGTCCATGAGCAATGGGTGGACGGGGTTTGGCAGCCACTCGCTTTTTTCAGCCGGCAACTCCGGCCGAACGAGTTAAACTACAGCACGTTCGACCACGAGCTGCTCGGGCTATTCCTGGCCGTTCGCCATTTCCGACACCTCCTGGAGGGCCGCCTGTTCACGGCTTTCGTCGACCACAAGCCGTTGGTCTACGCAATGGCTAAGGTCACGGAGCCGTGGTCGGCCCGCCAGCAGCGCCACCTCTCCGCCGTGTCGGAGTTCACCACGGACATCCAGCACGTCGCCGGCAAAGACAACGCCGTGGCCGACTGCCTTTCGCGGGCCAGCGCGAACGCGGTCCACCTCGGCTTGGACTTCGCGCTCATGGCGGCCGACCAGACCACCGACGCCTCGGTGCAGGCACTCCGCGCGGCGGACACGGGCCTCCGCCTGGCCGACATCCCCTTCGCGGGCACCGTCCTGCTCTGCGACGTCTCCCAGGGCCAGCCTCGCCCCATCGTGCCCGTTTCCTGGCAGCGCCGCATCTTCGCCTCCATCCACGGCCTTTCTCACCCGGGCCGGAAAGCTTCTCAGAAGCTGGTGTCGGCGCGTTTCATCTGGCATGGCCTTCGATGAAACATCCGCGACTGGGCCAACGCCTGCACGGCCTGCCAGCGAGCCAAGGTCCACCGCCACACCCAGGCCCCGCTGGCACCTTTCGCCGTGCCTGAACGGCGTTTCGACCACGTCCACGTGGACCTGGTGGGTCCCCTGCCCCCCTCGCGGGGGTTCACCCACCTGCGCACCATGGTGGACAGGACCAGCAGGTGGCCGGAGGCCGTGCCCCTCACCTCCACCACCACCGCCGACGTGGCGCAGGCGTTCATCGCCACCTGGGTCGCGCGCTTCGGCGCACCAGCGGACATCTCGTCCGACCGCGGCCCACAGTTCACGTCTGAGCTTTGGGGTGCGGTCGCCCGTTCGTTGGGGGTCACGCTGCACCGCACCACGGCCTACCACCCCCAAGCCAATGGGTTGTGCGAGCGGTTTCACCACTCCATGAAGGCCGCACTCATGGCCGGCCTTCAGGACGACGGTTGGGCCGACCGGCTGCCGTGGGTCCTTTTGGGCCTTCGCACGGCCCCCAAGGAAGACCTCCAGGCATCCGCCGCCGAGCTCGTCTACGGCCAGCCGCTCCGCGTCCCGGGCGAATTCGTGCCCGACGCTACCAGTCCCTGGTCCGCCGCTCTCCAGCGCTCGGACCTCCAGGAGGCCGCCCGACGACTTGCCCCCGTGCCGACGTCCCGCCACGGTGGCCCCCAGTCCTACGTCCCCCCGGCGCTTCGCACAGAGGAGTACGTCTTTGTGCGTCATGACGCGCACCGGGGGCCACTCCGGCCGCCGTACGACAGGCCCTTCCGGGTCCTGCGACGGGGCGACAAGTCTTTCATCGTCGACTTCGGCGGCCGGCTGGACCGGATTTCTGTGGACCGCCTCAAACCGGCGCACATGGACGTCGACCGACCACCACGGTTGGCCCTTCCTCCGTGGCGAGGCCGCCCCCCGTCCACAGTTCCCCCCGCTCGACCACCCACCACCATGTCGGACCCCTCCCCACGACCCTCCAGGGGTCGCTTCGGCCGGGTCATCCGGACCCCCCTTAAATTGACCCTGCCGGTGCAGGTCGATTCTGGAGGGGTGTGTGTAGCGGTTACCGCTGGATGCACACAATCGCCTTGCACCGGCCAGAACACGGCCAGACGCGCCTCTCCCTGGCATGCCCGGACTCACTGTTCCCGGGCACGCCTGAACCTCCCGGGCACGCCCGGTCTCGCCTTTCCAGGGCTCGCCCAGAGCGTCCGGGCATGCCCGCTATCGCCTTTCCAGGGCTCGCCCAGAGCGTCCGGGCATGCCCGCTATCGCCTTTCCAGGGCTCGCCCAGAGCATCCGGGCATGCCCGCTATCACCTTTCCAGGGCTCGCCCAGAGCGTCCGGGCATGCCCGCTATCGCCTTTCCAGGGCTCGCCCAGAGCGTCCGGGCATGCCCGCTATCGCCTTTCCAGGGCTCGCCCAGAGCGTCCGGGCATGCCCGCTATCACCTTTCCAGTGCTCGTCCAGAGCGCCCGGGCACGCCCAGCCTCGACTTGCCAGGCCGCAGCCAAACACGCCCGGGCAGGTCCAGACTCGCCTTTCCAAGGCTCGCCCTTGATACCCGGGCATGCCCGGTATAGCTTTTGCCGGGCAAACTTCCCGACATAAATGTGTATATATATTGCTGCCCCATAAACGGGCTTGTCAGAATACCTGAGCTGTTTTGTTTCAATAAAGCAACTCGGACGAATTCCGTCTTTGGTCGCGTCAATTCTTTCGACTCGCGTTGGAGCGCAGTTCCTTCAGCACGATCGTTTCAGAAATCGCGGGAAAAAAACTTTATCGATGATTTACTTCTCCCGACTGAACAGAACAGAGATCAAACGAACGCCGACACAAACTTTATAATGTGGACTCTTCTACCGCGATGTACCGATGTACCGCGCATGCATCCGGTCAGTCAGATCATACGTTTAGTTTCCGACACGCGAATGTCCATTGCTTTTCATTCGAAAGATTGAGCTGTGAGCGTAAGGTACTCGCCATGGCTAGAAAGTATCAGCCTGTGTTCCTGAACTATAGGTTCACCTTGAATATCGATAAGCACAATGTTCATCGACCACAGTGTGTGATATGCCTTGACGTGTTGGCCAACGAGTCCCTCAGGCCCCAAAAGCTGAAACGGCACCTCGAGAAGAAACATGGAGATCATGTCAACAAGTCGCGGGAGTTTTTTCTCCGGAAAGAACTCGAGATGAACAACAGCAAGTCAGTAATGAGTTCGGCTGTTTTTCCATCGAAGGGACTGACCAAAGCCAGATACCTGGTGGCGGAGAAGATAGCCAAAGAAAAGAAACCGTACACTATTGCGGGTAAGTTATTTGTTTTTTTGTCGTAAAAGTATTTCACTGCATTGGCGGTTTGTAGGTTCATAAAGTAATACATGGCGCTGTAAGTATAGTTAAATTTAGTTTTTCATTTCGTCTTTAGAATATTGATGTGTCGGGTTCTTGCTTACTATTACTCATGCCATGTATACGTTGGTATATCACAACTCCGTAAGTTTTATTGTTTGTTGCAATACAGCCATTCTTATCTTTGCCTCTTTTTTTAAAGTACGTATGGCAATCACATCGTACATATTGAATTTTTATAATGCCTTCGAACAGCGGTTCTTAACCTGGGGGTCGTGACGTACGCGCATACGCGAACAAAATACTGTGTGGTACGTACCTTTGTTAGGTTCCTAAAAATGGTCTCAACAAATTGATATGTTATTTATGACCCCTTCATGACCCCCCGGAAAACCCCAAACGACCCCCAGGTTCCGACCCGCTACCTTGGAACAAAATCAAGATTAATCATACAGTGAAAAATGTTCATGTTATTTTATTTATCTTGTATTGCAGAGCAACTCATCCTGCCATGCACCAAGGCGATGTGCAGAGAAGTGCTTGGAGAGACGGCGGCTTCCAAGATAAGCACCAATTCCGCTTTCTGCCGACACGATTCGCCGATGGATAATGGACATGGGCGAAGACATCGAGCACCAGCTGTACGCAAACCTAGAGGCCAACAAGTTTGTCATCCAGTTGGACGAGTCAATGGACATCGCACAGAAGGCGTTGATCCTCATCTTTGTTCGTTATCGGCATGGCGATGACTTTATGGAGGATCTTCTGGCATGTGACGAGCTAAAGACCAAGACCACGGCCGCAGAAATATTCACAGTCGTCAACAAACACATCGCATTGCACAGCCTCAGGTGGGAAGACTGTGTTGGCGTTTGTACCGATGGTGCGGCATCGATGACAGGTCGGCGCAGCGGTGTCATTAAGCTCATCCAAGATATGGCACCAGAGGCAAGCTGGACCCACTGCTTCCTCAACCGCGAGGCTTTAGCGGCGAAAGAGATGTCACCTGGACTTGCCGAAGTAATGGACATTGCAGTGAAAACAATCAACCATCTCAGGAAGAGCGCCCTAAATTCGAGGTTGTTTGCAGAGCTGTGTAAGGAGCAAGATGCAGAACACACTACGGTGCTGTATTTTGCAGCTGTTCGCTGGCTCTCCAGAGGAGATGCTTTGGCAAGATTGTATGAACTTCGCGACCAGGTCCTCGCATTATTGGAGGTGGCTAGGTCAGACCTGGCAGTCTACTACAAAAACAACAAATTCATCGCAACATTGGCATACATGGCCGACATCTTCAACTTGTTGAACAATCTGAATGTAAGGTATCTCGACAGACTACGATCTATTGTAGCACACGTTTATTGACACCCCCGATACAGGCCCGATTCACAGCAGCGCCATCCGAGCTGGGCCATAACTTCCAGAAAAACCGAAATAAACCCACGGTCACGGTGTGGGGATACAACGGTGAATATTTGCAGCTTCATACATGACATCCTCCTCTTTAAGTCCAAAATTACCAAGATCAATACGTGCTAGATTTCAAGAATTGACATTTCAAAAGCAACATTTCCAAAATATGTGAAAATATGTGTGCAAACGATTATGAGAATAATGAAAATACGTGAAAATAGAACATGTCACCATGAAAATAGAACGTGTGTCATCGTGAAAATAGAACATGTGTCAACATGAAAATAGAACATGTCAACATGAAAATAGAACATGTGTCAAAGTGAAAATAGAACATATTCAAAGATTCAAACGGTCGGGTGCTTTTCTCTCACACATTGAGCATCGCGGTGTACCAGTGGATACAGAGTCTGAGGTGATTCCTTTGGGTCGCGGTGTACCAGTGGATACAGAGTCCGAGGTGATTCCTTTGGTCTCCACGAAGGGTGTAGCATTCGCAGAGGTTTTCGGGACATCCGAGCCGGCTGGAGCGGAAACGTTCATCCAGTCACGTCCATCAGGAAACGTCCATCCAAACGTGGAGTGGAAACGTCCAGTGGCGGGTCGAACTGTTGTTCTGACTGTGACGATGCTGCAGGCTCTATCGACTCACAGTGACGGTAGGTTATGTGGTCCTGATGTCGACGAATTTCGCGGCCGTCCTGCAGGCGAATCATGCAGGACAATGGACCTGGCTTCTCGATGATGTCCACGTCGCACCTGCACCAAAATTTCGGGCAAACACTGGATCTCCTATGTTGATACAGCGACTGTTGGACGACTTAGCGTGCACCAACTTTTGATTAAGCTGGCTCTGATAAACATTTGATGATATATCTGGTTTGAGATTGTCAAGTGTCGATCTCAAGTGTCGTTTCATCAATAACTCAGACGGAGCTGCACCGGTTGTTGATTGTGGCGTGATGCGGTATTTGAACAGGAGACGAGACAGCTTTGTTTCCAGGGTTCCCTCCAGAAGTTTCTGCAATCCGGAATTGATGATTCTCACGGAAGGTTCGGCCAAGCCATTTGAAGCCTGGTGATGTGGGCTGACAAACTTGTGTTTGATGCCGTTCCGACGTGTGAACTCGGCAAACTCGGAACTGGAAAAACACGAACCGTTATCACACACGATCATCCTGGGCAGACCATGAGTGGCGAAACAGTGTCTGAGTCTTTCGATGACAATGGCTGACGTAGTACCACGCGTCACATAGGCATCAATCCATTTTGTGTGCGTGTCCGTAATTATTAGAATCATGCTGCCGTTAATAGGCCCGGCATAATCGAGATGTAGGCAATGCCACGGTTCGCTGGGCCATTCCCAGGGATGCAATGGCGCTTTCGCATGTGTATTCCGGGTGCTCTGGCAGGGGTAACAATGTCGAACATGATGTTCGATATCAGCATCAAGATTCGGCCACCACACATAGTTTCTGGCGAGTGATTTCATCCTCACAATCCCAGGGTGACAGTCATGGATTTCATCCATGACCCTGGAATGCAGATTTTCCGGGATCACGACACGACATCCCCAGAGTAGGCAACCATTTTCCACGCTGAGTTCGTTTTTACGTGCTTTAAAAGCCGCAAAAGCTGGGTCACCTTCAGGTAGCAAATGCCATCCAAGCTGTACAGCCTGGACAGTTCTAGACAGAACGGAGTCTCGTCGAGTATGAGTGCGGATCTGGCCAGAATCGACAGCACAATCTTCCAGATGATCCATCTGTGCGATAATGGATCCTGGTGTAGGCGAATCATCAACGGATTCTGGAAGGGGTAACTGACTCATGGCATCTGCATTTGTGATAGACGAACCGGGCTTATAACATATGGTGTAGTCATAAGCAGCGAGAAACAGGGACCAGCGGATGATCCTGGGCGGTCGTGTGTCAGATGTCGCCTTAGTTGGACCAAACAGACTGATCAGCGGCTTGTGATCAGTGCGAATCGTGAAATGATGTCCAAGAAGGTACTGGCGAAATTTGCTGATGCCGAAAACGATTCCCAATCCTTCCTTGTCAAGTTGGGAATTTCTTCTCTGCAGGGGACAACGTTCTGGATGTAAATGCAACAGGTCTTTCCGTACCATCAGGCATCACGTGTGATAATACACTCTCCACTCCATACCGACAGGCATCGCATGTCAACACAAGATCCTTCTCTGGATCAAAATGAACGAGAACATTGGACGATTTGAGCAGATCCTTAGAGGTCTGGAATGCTGATTGTTCAGTGGACCCCCAGCTCCAGAAGACTCCTTTCCTCAAAAGCCAATAAAGGGGGCCCAAAACGTCGGTCACATTCGGGATGTAACGACCATAGAACTGAAGCAAACCGAGGTATGACTTCAATTCGGTTACGTCTCGTGGAGCCGGAGCATCCTTTATAGCTCGGATTTTCTCATCTGTCGGGTGTAGACCCTCGGCATCTATCGTATGACCCAGGTACGTGACTGATGGCACCATAAACTTGCACTTGTCTCGACGCAAACGTAGGCCAGAGTCCGAAATCTTCTTCAGAACTCTATCCAGGTTTTGTAGATGTTCCGCGTCCGTACGACCAGTAACCAGAATATCATTCTAGTAACAAACGACGTTGCGTTCGGCGGCAAACAAACTGTCCATGACACGCTGATAAATTCCAGGTGCAGATTTCACTCCAAAACTGAGTCGGTGGTACCTGTACAACCCATGATATGTGTTGATGGTAAGATACCGGCACGCAACTCTGGTTAACACCAGAGTTGCGGATGGCCTAAACGGTCTTATTCGGAGGCAACTACCCCAACACGGATTCAGCTATATGTCGCGCGGGAGGAAGAAGGAAAATGGAAGGCTGCGGCAAAAGCTTACCTCCAGCGCACCAACGTAGCTCTGGTCCTGTAAGGGGATTAACTCAAGCGGGCACAGGTTTAACAGGGGATGCAAAATAATACAAGGGTTTATTAAAGGAAAAAGGCAAGGACAGGAAAAAGCACGTGCCGGTAACAAATATCCGAATCGGGATGTCCCCACATGACAGATTTCAGAAACGAGACGAGGGGATATGAATTAATAAAAATAACACGTTCGTCGTGTAATTGGGAAAGGTAATGTAGTGTGCAGTCTTATCGGTCTGTAGTCTTGCGTGTAACACGGCCCCGCTCACGTGCCACCAGGCCCCGCTCCAAGCCTCTCGCCACTCCCACGAGGTCCGTGCACCAAGCTCCAAAGCTCCGAGCACCGCTCCAAGCACCAGCACCGCTCCCAGCACCACAAGGTCCCACAGCAGGAAAAGCACCGCACGTCAAACGCAGGCTAGCGGCTCCAAGCGAGGTCGACCCTCAACTCAAGCACGAACACAGAATGACGAAGAACGGCAAAAAGGGAAAGAGAGCGCGAGTCCACTGCACGCCAAGTCCCGCTTCGAGCCACGTTTCAGCCAATGAAGCAACTCTCACAATCCTCTCCCTGTCTGAACTCCACTGCTGGCCAACACCTCTGCTTGCCAACTCACTCACTCCACTACATCTCAAGACTCGCTCCAGAAGCAACTCTCCATCCTTCCAACTCAGACCAACTCTCTCAAGACTAACTCGACCAGATCTCCACCTCAAACCAACTGCCGCGCAACTCACTCACTCCACGAAAGTCCTGCCGCCCCTCGTATCACTCCGCGGCGGTGACGTCAGCCTTGGCACGCCACCCAATCAGTGGCCTCCACCGAATCGCAGGCCTGTGGTGTGGTCATAGCACGTGGCACTCGAGGTGGAGAGGCCTGTCGGAGGTGTAAATGGCGGCGGCCATGCGGCGGTGTCCTGGCCTGGTTTCCTTCCTAAGTCATGTCAGGGGAGGGCGTTATTTAGTGTTGTACTGAAGGTCCTACCTACGTGTCTAAGTGGTGTGCAGTGCCAAAAGAGACAAAGGTTTGGCTGACCAGGTGAGACATACAAGGGCACTACTCTTTAATCCCTAACTCTACTTAACACATGAACCTCCTGGTAGATTCACAAGTATACATCTTAACCCGACAAATGCCTACACATACTAACTTAAAGGTACATAGTGGGTTCTAGCTATCGTGACATATCGGAGCATAATCCCTATTCAGATCTAGCTGCTCTACATATTGCTCTACCCCGCCAGACATAACAATACTGTTTCGAATTCTCGTCCAAGCGGAGCTGTAGATAGGCAGATTTGAGATCGAGTTTCGTAAAAGTCTTGCCTCTCGTGAGATGAGCATAGAGGTCTTCGATCCTCGGGATTGGATATTTATCCAATGAAGAACACTTGTTCACGGTCATTTTATAATCTCCACATATGCGGATGGACTGTTCCTATTTTATGACCGGAACGATGGGCTCCGCCCATTCGGCATACTGGATTTGCTCGATGATGCCCAGATTTTCAAGATGATCCAGTTCCTTGTCAATCCGCTCCCGCAGCGCGAAAGGGACTGGGCGAGCTCTGCAAAATATGGGATTGGCATCCCGGTCAACACTGAGTTTAGCCGTATGTCCTTTCAAGGTTCCAAGCTCATCCTTGAAGACATCCGGGTACGTATCCAGCACATTTTTGAGTGTGTATGCTGCGGTAGGAGAAACATTGGCTGCCCGGAGTTGATGAATGCTTTTCCACTTCAGTTGGATTATGCTCAACCAGTTCCTGCCGAGTAAGGAAGGGCCCTTTCCAGGAATGACGATCATGGGTAGGTGAAACTCACAGTTATCGTAGCCCACCGTGACGTCACATGTACTGCAGGGAACAATCTTCTCACCTGTATAGGTGGAGAGTCCATAGGTAGTAGGTTTCAGATGGGGTTGGTCAGCATCACTCCACAGGTTTGTGAAAACAGCATGGCTGATGAGCGAGATGGCCGCACCAATGTCGACATCCGCTTTCCTCCGACAGTCTTTTATATTGCATCCCCGACCCACGAAAAGATCGTTATGAACGATCGTGTGATTTGTGGTTGATAAACCTAGGAACATCTCAGTAGATGATTTGGTCATCTCAATTGATGATGAACTTGTAAAATGGGTTGTTATTGTCCGCATGTCTGTCCGTCCGTCCATTCGTCTGGTTCTCGGTCCGTTAACTTTTTGCTATTTTTGCAACTACTCCCTCACCACCAAGCTCCCTGTTTTGAATCTTGACACATGAATACAAGACAGTAGCCCACACAATCTCAGGCTTAGAATCTTCGATTTTGGACCACAGTGCAGGTTTTTTTGGATCACATACATACATACATACATACATACATACCACCCCTGAGAGATTGTGTGGGCTTCTAGGGGGTCCCCCCAAATCAGCAGAAGTCTGAACTGCAACCTCAGGAGATGATGGTCAGCCTACTAGGGGCTATTTTTAACATCAACCTCCAGCCCCTCCAAACAGAGAAGTCAAACTTAAACTGGGTGGTATCCATTATTCTAGTCAATGTGAGGAGCATAAGGTTCAGGAGTAAAGATAATGTTGTCGTGCGAATCCCTCAAGGTTAAGACCAGGGATCGCGGATGGACCAGAACGGATTTAATTGCGGCGACGACCAACTCGGATTCGGCTATAAAATGCGGGAAGAGGAAGGGAAGTGGAAGCTGCGGCAAAAGCGCTTACCTTCAGCGAACCAAGGGCAGCTTCGATCTTGCAGGGAATTAATGAACTCACAAACGACAACCCAATTCAATGCACACAAATAAACGTTTATTCCGGAACCCGAGACAATGAAACGCGACGATGATAAAATAATGCTCCTAAATTGGGATCCCACACACCAGACTCAACAACAGGACACAGGGATGAATGAACAAAAGAAATCGCTGTGTACTTGTGAATGTAGGGTGCGGTCTTATCTGTCCGTTGTCTTGCAGTGTATTGTCCAACACGGCTCCGAACTCCGGTGCGGAGAAATCCTCCGTTCGCCTTGCACGCTTCGCTAGGCCCGAGCCAACGCCCTCGCCGTTTGCACACGAGGTCCCGCCCATTCACAGCACCGAGCCTCGCTCCCGCACCACGCAGATGGTGAACCAACGACCACCAGGACCTCTCAAGACCAAGAAAAAGCGCAAGAGCTTCAAGCACAGAGAGATGTCGTGCAGCGCAAGACAGCCAGAGACATGCAGCGCAAGAGGCAGAGAGTGCGAGGGCTAGAGCTAGAGCTGCTGAAATGTCGTGCAGCGCACTTTTATAACCTTGGTGGTGACGTCAGCCTTGGCGTGCCACCAACCAGTGCCTTCCACCAAACCTTCCAGCTCCTTCCCTCCAATCACACGTTCCCTGTGGAGTGGTCATAGCTCGTGGTGTAGCTGACGGCGGCCACCCAGCAGTGCCCCGATCTGGCTTCTTCCAAAGTCGTTGTAAGGGATGGGGATTTAATTACTGTGTGCGCTAAAGGGCCTATCTAAGTGTTTACAGGTGTGCGTTGCCATAAGGGACAAAGGTTTGATTACCAGGTGTGACACACAAGGGCTGTTATCTTTAATCCCTACAACTACCTAGCACACGAACATCCTGGTATGTTCACAGGTATACTCCTTAACCGACAAACCGGACTAAACACACAGAACTTATTACAGAGCAGATTCCTTATCGCGACAGACGAAGCATGTTACCTATGTAGATATACCTGACTCTAGATATTGCTCTACCCTCCCGACATAACAATATTGATGGTAACAGCAACATAAAGCAGAAAATATCTCATGTGGGGGATCTCCAAAAAATCAATGAAAGATATTTTTGGACAGATCTTGATGAGATCGACAACAATCAAGCAAAATATTTTGGTATCTGTGGAGTTTTGAAGTTGCATTTATCGTGCTTATTACCTTATTACCACTGTATTCGAGGACACCAAGTACAGTAAGTACAGCGGTTAACCAACCAAATTTACCTTAAATGTTCAAATCATGATAGAAGCATGATATTTGGTGGAAAGGTACTTTATTATCTATAAAATAGCCTCGAATGGGCTGACAGTCACCTCGAGGTTGTAGTTCAGACCACTGACCACTCCCCCCTGGGAGTCCTCCGTAACCTTTCGGGAGGCCCCCCTGATAGGAAATTGAAACATCTAAGACCGGGCGATGCTGCGGACCATCGAATAGAAATGCTACATCGGGTTTCAGAGCAATCGATTGGTAAATAAGGGATAAGTATGGATCCGAAGTTTTGGGGGGAAACCTCGCTGGGAGGTCCCATAATCCGAAATTTGGATGGACATCCGCACATCACGACCCATTTTATAAGTTCATCTCTTCGAGAATCTAAATTAGATGACCTAACAATGCAATTTGGATATGGATCATGCCAGGTGTACTTGACACTGAAACCAGAACGAATCAGGATTTTGTATCTGGAGACTCTTTCATTCATATTGATGATTTCTCATCACAATAGAACTTGCAAAATACCTTCATTGGTCATCATTATAGTGAAGAGGTACTATTTAATAGTTATACAATATGGTACAGCTTGTCATCTCAACTCTAAAGGCAAGTGGTTCCCCAAGGTATGGTGTGACCATGTATTCTAGGCTCTGTGGGCTCGGTTGTATATGTTTGTTTGTCCATGTACTATGGCCCTTGGCCTGCAATATGTATGAGTATATTAGTCGGACAAGCTTTATACAATTGTGTACTTTAGTCGTAGCCATGGGGCTGTAGTGCACATCCTTGGCTTTGTTACATTGTTTGATTTTTTTTTTTACATACTCGTACACCCACTTAATGTGGGTGTGGCAGAGGGAGTCATGTTATTATCATTATTGCCAATAATTATTACAATTACTAATGTTAGATCAGAATAGTTAAGAGGTCACACCAATTAAAGTTGTATGGCATGTTACTATTTGTTTTGCAGCAATCTCCACCCATACCACCTGCACAAGAATCCATCCTCCCCAAAAAGCAGGAGCTTGCTGTCTGGGTGACATCACACTGGACTGAAAAGCTCGCTCGTGTGATACATTTCCGTTGTCTCCAACCGCACATTTCTGTTAAGGTTTTTGGACGCTACGACCAACCACTTTGCTCAGAATGGCCTTGCATGAAGGCCAGGCTTTCTCTCTACAAGTTCTACCTTGCTTTTGAGAACTCAAAGCAAAGAGACTACATCACTGAGAAGTTCTGGCACAATTAATTTCTGGCGGGGCTCGTTCCAGTTGTGTTTGGCACAACCAGGAAAAATTACGAGGATTTTGTGCCTGGGGACTCTTTCATTCATGTTGATGATTTTTCATCACCTGCAGAACTAGCAGCACACCTTCACTACCTGGATCAAAATGACTCAGCTTATCAAGCTTACTTTGACTGGCATGCCAAATTTAGACTGCACACCAACAAAACATTTATCTCACGATTATGTGACATTTGTCACAACCTGTCAAGCTTACCAGGTTATAAGGTATATCAAAACCTTACAGCATGGTATTGGAGCTAAAGTCTTTCGTCAAATTTTCCAAATTCTAGATATAAAAAGAAACAGCCACTACAGCCACAGCAACTTTATTGAAAGAAATGCCGGCAACAAAGAATGCACAGCAGAATATAAAATCCTTAATTTAAGATCCTCCTGACGGACTCAAATACACACAAGGGGAGAAATAAATGAAAGTAACAAAATGTCAAATGCGTGTACTCAGCTTCAAGCAGCTCTTGAACCTCATCGGAGATCGTCACAGTCCCCGCGTCCTTGCAAGGCAAAACGCGCTTTGCCGCGAAGCTCGTAAGCGAGAACCAGGCCCAGAGGTGCGCAGTCTGCTCCTCCAGCCGCCACACCCATTCACCTGCCATCTGCCACACACAGTACCCAGACGACGTATAGCCAGCACCGACTAGCCAAGGAGAGGACAACGCGGTCGCTCGAACTGATGAAAGCCAGGGACCAAGAGGACCAAGTGCATGACCGCGTCCGTTCGTGTTGAAATCCAGATGCCGCGAGAGATAGAAATACGACTGCTCATAATCACTGTCCCAACGCTAGATATATAAAATGTGACCGTTCTCAATGAAATCCCGAAGCAGAGAGAGAGGTAATGAATCCGACTACTCTTCACCGAACCCTAAATCCGACTGCTTCCTTCCCACGCCTCCTCCCCCCAAGCAACTCTCCCTCCCATAGATCTCCCGATGTCCCTGCTCTCAAATGTTGTGCTTGTGTCTTTCCCCTCTCTCCCCATCTCGTCTCCCGCTCCCTTTATTATGTCTTATGTGTGCGTTTGTTTTTTGTCATTAATGTTAGCTCTTACACGAGCCTCAATGTTGTATACAAAAAAAAAAAAAGCTAAGAGCAAAAATGTTGGGAACACAGTCTTTTTGTTTCCAAGGCTGTTACGTCACCCGACGATGTCCACGCGCGTCCCAATCATTGGCCGCCACCACATCACTCTATGTCTAACCAATCTTCAATCATCATCAATGGTACCCGATCCAATGTTTCTTCGGGCGTGGCCTCATCGCCACTTGTCGGCTTTTGTGATCACCAGATCAGTGGTATTAGCAGTATTTGAATAATGTCCTGGTTCCAGTTGCTTTATTTAGTGTTGTTGATGTGCTTGCTTGTCTTGACTAGGTGTGTGTGCTGCATTGTCATAAGGAACAGATGGGAAATAACAGAGGCTATTACATACAGGGGATTTACCATTAATCCCGAATTAATTAACATAACCCCACCCCTCGTCATGGGGACAATTATACGCTTTTACACAACATCCGGTCTAACGGGTTCCCTACTTATTTAAATGGGGGTTCTTCTTCTTCATCACCACATTCGGAGCACACTACCAATACAAGTCTACCTGCACTGAGGTATTGCATTGCCTACCCCCCACAAAGGTAACTATGTAAACCAGAAATGAGTACCTTCCCCTCCCTCTCTTCATATTCGCTGGGCACCTTTGCTATTCCTTGCTATAATTGAAGGACCAGTGTGCATGTGTGTGTGTGTGTGTGTGTGTGTGTGTGTATGTGTGTGTGTGTGTGTGTGTGTGTGTGTGTGTGTGTGTGTGTGTGTGTGTGTCAAAGGTCAAAGTCTATAATAGGTCTATAACTTGAGAATGGCTGAAGTGATTTAATTGAACCTTGGTACAGGTATGTATAATGATGTAAAGATTCAATGATTAGAATTTGCAGTCAAGAGGTCAAAGATCAACGTCTGTAATAGGTCTATAACTTGAGAACGGCTGAAGATATCTAATTCAAAACTTGTTTCAGGTATGTATAATGATGTAAAGCTTAACTCATTTGATTTTGGGGTCAAAGGTCAAAGTCTGTCATCTATTATATAATAGAGATGTATGTCTGTGTGTGTGTTTGTCTGTCTGTGTGTCACCATTTTTCTCAGAGATGGCTGAACGGATCTTCGTCAAACTTTCAGAGGATTATCAGTGAGTGCCTGGGAGTGTTCTAGGCAAAAAAATCCAAAAAACAACAGTTTGAAAAAAAAATAAATCGTTTTTTTGGAGTTAAAAAAAATAAATGCTCGATAGTGCCTAAGCCTTTTAAAATTAATGACAGTTCTCTGTGTACTTTCTTCCTGACAAGGTGGAAAAGTTTATGTCAACCCTCGACTGATTCTGCAACTGGACCTGACGGCATCAGTCCTCGGGTCCTAAAATCCTGTTCTTCCGCTCTTTCACTCCCTCTCTCTGTTCTCTTCACCCTCTCTTTTGCTCAAGGTCAACTGCCATCTGCTTGGAAATCAGCCAACATCACCGCTTTGCACAAAAAAGGTGCAAAAACAGATCCTAGCAACTACAGACCAATCAGCCTTCTCCCAATTATCAGCAAAGTCATGGAATCCATCATTGCTTCACATATGAAATCTTTCCTCTTCTCCCATGGCTTGATCTCTGATCATCAATTTGGTTTCAGACCAGGTCACTCTACTCTGGACATGCTGCTTCTGCTGTCTCAACAATGGATGGAGGTCCTCAATGCCAAACAGGAAATTAGAGCTGTCTCCCTCGACATATCACGTGCCTTCGATACGTTCTGGCACCCTGCTCTGCTCACCAAACTCTCCTCCTTTGGTATCCATGGAAATCTCCACGCATGGCTGGTGGACTTCCTCTCTAGTCATAGTCAACGTGTGGCCCTGAATGGGTTTCTCTCATCTCCTCTTCCTGTTCAGGCTGGAGTACCCCAAGGTAGTGTTCTGGGCCCTGTGCTTTTTCTGGTCTTCATCAATGATCTCTCCGACTCTCTTGAAAATCCTCTCTATCTCTCTGCTGCTCCATTCCTCATCGCTCAGATCGGCAGTCTGCAGCCTCCTCACTCTCTGCAGACCTGGACAAAATCACAGACTGGGCAAACAAGTGGAACATGTCTTTCAATCCTGACAAATCTCACACTCTTACGATGTCTCTCCGAAAAGACCGACTGGACAACCTTCCCATCCACTTTCTGAATAATCCTCTCCAAGAAGTTCTGTCACTCAAGCTTTTGGGTCTCACTATCTGCCATGATCTTTCCTGGGAAAACCACATTTCCAAGCTGGCCTCGAAAGCAAGTCGCCGACTGGGCATCCTCCGTCGTGCGAATTCCTTGGCACACCTGAATTCCTCACCACATACAAGGCTTTCATCCGCAGCTCAATGGAATACTGCTCTCCCCTCTGGGCTGGTGCTCCTGCCTCACACCTAGCTCGTCTTCACGCTGTTGAAACCAAAGCGTTCAGAATCATTGGAATCTCCTTCAATGGCGGGGCTCCAGCTCCTTCCCTTATGGCTTATGATGCATAAGCACCACAAAAAAAAACAACATTGCCAATATTAACTTTCATGTGATTGGAAAAGACTATTTCGAAACAAATCAAGCATTCGAAACGAATTTTGTCATATCGAGTGCAGTATCTTATTCTCTACTCTCATAAGATGACAGAGGAGACAGAGAATATCACTTTCTTGTGAACGATTTAATCAACACTTGAAAGAACAAACTAAATTCGAGTTTACACCATATTTATTTCATTACAGCGCACACGAGGTTCCAGCGAGGTTCCATGACCTTTCCCAAGTGTCATGTTTATTATTACTAGGGCATGCCCGTACGTGGGTGCAATGCCCGTACGTGGGTACGTGGGTACGTGGGTGCGAGTACGGTGACAATCCCCCCCCCCCTCTATTTACATGAAATGGTTTGGTCCATGAAATGTTTTGGTCCATTCGCAACGCCAAAGCGAACGGCGAACGGCTTGCGAGTACAGTGACAATCCCCCCCCTCTATTTACATGAAATGGTTTGGTCCATTCGCAACGACCACAGAACCCCCCCCCCTCTATTTACATGAAATGGTTTGGTCCATTCGCAACGCCAAAGCGAACGGCGAACGGCTAAATCGCCATAGCTCGGTAAGTACTTGTCCGATTAATATGAAACCTTGAAAAGGCACATCCTCGGGTCCCCAGCAATATACCTGGCAAGTTTAAAGTATATCGGACCCGTGGTTGTCGAGAAACAGCGGTCACAGACAAACATACAAACACACATACACACATACACACATACACACATACACACATACACACAGAGATTAATGGAATTATAGATAGACTAGGGCATGCCCGTACTATATATAAGCTAGGACGTGCCCGTACGTGGGTGCCCGTTCCTTGCAAAAAAAAAAAAACTGCAAAAAAAAAAAAAACTGCAAAAAAAAAACAATGGTTTGGTCCATTCGCAACGACCACAGAACCCCCCCCCCCTCTATTTACATGAATGGTTTGGTCCATTCGCAAAGCCAAAGCGAACGACCACAGAACCCCCCCCTCTATTTACATGAATGGTTTGGTCCATTCGCAAAGCCAAAGCGAACGACCACAGAACCCCCCCCCCCTCTATTTACATGAATGGTTTGGTCCATTCGCAACGGCAAAGCGAACGGCGAACGGCTAAATCGCCATAGCTCGGTAAGTACTTGTCCGATTAATTTCAAACCTTGAAAAGGCACATCCTCGGGTCCCCAGCAATATACCTGGCAAGTTTCAAGTATATCGGACCGGTAGTTGTCGAGAAACAGCGGTCACAGACAAACGTACAGACGTACAGACGTACAAACGTACAAACGTACAGAGATTACTGGAATTATAGATAGACTAGGGCATGCCCGTACTATATATATATCTAAAATTATATCCCCCCCCTCTATTTACATGAAATGGTTTGGTCCAAAGCGAACGGCTTGCGAGTGGTGACAATCCCCCCCCTCTATTTACATGAAATGGTTCGGTCCAAAGCGAACGGCTTCCGGAGTTTGGTAAAGAAATCGCCATCGCGTGCACAAACGCGCAGGAAAGCGAATGAATCGCAAATTCGTTTTTATTAGTTTTAAAACATAGTTTAACGCCAACATAGTTTGCAAACGTGAAATAAATGAATACGCTCTCAAATGTGCCATCCGAGGCAGAGTGTGTCCGCCACGTTCGGCACACGCGATAGTTCGCTGCTCTCTGATTGGTTGAATCGTTTTTTGGACATAGCTCGGTAAGTAATTGTCCGATTAATATGAAACCTTGAAAAGGCACATCCTCGGGTCCCCAGCAATATACCTGGCAAGTTAAAAGTATATCGGACCCGTGGTTGTCGAGAAACAGCGGTCACAGACAAACAAACGTACAGACGTACAAACGTACAGAGATTACTGGAATTATAGATAGATTAGCACTGGCGTGACTCGGCACGCTCTGCGCACCTCACCACACGTCGTTTCAGAGTGGTAGGCATCTTTGACCATTTTGGTGTCTTTTGGGTCTTCATGGGGTTTTGGGTCTTCAGGGCCATTTGGGTCTTCAGGGTCTTTTGGATCCTCTTGGCCTTTAAGGGTATTTTGGGTCTTTGAGGTGTTTTGGATCTTCAGGGTCTTTTGGGTCTTCGATGTCTTCAGAGGCTTTTGGGTCTTAAGGGTCTTTTGTTTCCTCTGGGTCTTTAAGAGTCTTTGGGGGTGTTTTGCTTATTTGGGGTATTTTGGTTCTTTGGGGGTATTTAAGGGTCTTTTGGGTCTAAAGGGTCTTTGTGGTCTTCAGGGTGTTTTGGGTCTTTGGAATCTTCAGGGTGTTTTGGGTCCTTAGGATGTTTGGGGTCTTTGGGGTCTTTTGGGTCTTCTGGGTCTTTTTGGTCTTTGGGGGTGTTTTGGGTATTTTGGGTCTTTGGTGTCTTTTGGGTCTTCGTTGTCTTCAGGGGCTCTTGGGTCTTTCGGGTCTTTTGGTTATTCTTGGTCGTTAAGGGTCTTTTTGACTTTTTGGGTCTTCAGGGTGTTTTGGGTCTTCAGGGTGTTTTGGGTCTTTTGGGTCTTCATGGTCTTTTGGGTCTTCGGGGTATTTTGGGTCTTTGGTGTCTTTTGGGTCTTCGGTGTCTTCATGGGCTTTTGGGTCTTTCGGGTCGTTTTGTTATTCTTGGTCTTTAAGGTTGTTTGGGTCTTTTTAGGTCTTTTGGGTCTTCAGGGTATTTTCGGTCTTCAGGGTATTTTAGGTCTTCGGGGTCTTTTTGGTCATCAGGGTTTTTTTTTTGGTTTTTTTTGTATACTGAATCGAGGCTCGTGAAAGAGCTAACATTTACTTCACAAACAAATCAACCAGACAAACAAAACACACAAAAAGCGGAAAACAAGATGGGGAGAGAAGGTGAAGCACACAAACACAACATTTGAGAGCAGGGAGATGTGTGGAAGGGAGAGGGCTTGGGGGGAGGAGGCATGGGAAGGGGGGGGGGGTGGAGGGAGAAGTATAAAACACAAGGACACCAATGACTTCCAGGACAGAAGTTGGTATTTCAAAAAAGTGGAATTGGGGTGAAATTAGCGGGGGTAGAAAAGATCAAGGTTTTGGATGGGGGAAGATAAGAGATGGTGGTGAACAGCTGTTTTAAAGACCTGGAGGGTGGAGTGGGATTGAAGAGAGTGAGGGAGTTTGTTCCAGAGGCGGGAGAAAAGAGGAATGAAGGAGTGAAGGTGAGCAGAGAGTCTTGATTTTGGCAGTTTGACCATAAGAGGGTTGCTGGCAGATCTTGTGCGACCTGTAGGAATATTTGCGGGACAGAGCCCAGAGAGAGACCAGAGGCCAGAGAGGAGTCGGTAGAAGATGGAAAGACCACCAACCTGCCTGCGGTGAGTGAGTGAGAGGCCCTTGGAGTTAGCTTCATCGCGGGAGATTCCAATGATTCTGAATGCTTTGGTTTCAACAGCGTGAAGACGAGCTAGGTGTGAGGCAGGAGCACCAGCCCAGAGGGGAGAGCAGTATTCCATTGAGCTGTGGATGAAAGCCTTGTATGTGGTGAGGAGCTCAGGTGTGCCAAGTAAGGACTTCGCACGACGGAGGATGCCCAGTCGGCGACTGGCTTTGGAGGCCAGATTTGAAATGTGGTTTTCCCAGGAAAGATCATGGCAGATAGAGAGACCCAAAAGCTTGAGTGACAGAACTTCTTGGAGAGGATTATTCAGAAAGTGGATGGGAGGGTTGTCCAGTCGGTCTTTTCGGCGAGACATAGTAAGAGTGTGAGATTTGTCAGGATTGAAAGACATGTGCCACTTGTTTGCCCAGTCTGTGATTTTGTCCAGGTCTGCAGAGAGTGAGGAGGCAGCAGACTACCGATCTGAGGGATGAAGAATGGAGCGACAGAGAGTAGAGTCATCAGCAAAGAGATACAGAGGATTTTCAAGAGAGTCAGAGAGATCATTGATGAAGACCAGAAAAAGCACAGGGCCTAGAACACTGCCTTGTGGAACTCCAGCCTGAACAGGAAGAGGAGATGAGAGAAACCCATTCAGGGCCACACGTTGACTACGACTAGAGAGGAAGTCCGCCAGCCATGCGTGGAGATTTCCATGGATACCAAAAGAGGAGAGTTTGGTGAGCAGAGCGGGGTGTATTTTGGGTCTTCGGGGTGGTTTGGGTTTTCTGGGTGTTTTTGGTCTTTGGGGTGTTTTGGGTCTTTGAGGTGTTTTGGGTCTTCGAGATGTTTTGGGTCTTTGGGGTCTTTTGGGTCTTCTGGGTGTTTTGGGTCTTTGGGGTGTTTTGGGTCTTCGGGGTGTTTTGGGTCTTCGGGGTGTTTTGGGTCTTCGGGGTGTTTTGGGTCTTCGGGGTTTTTTGGGTCTTCGGGGTGTTTTGGGTCTTTGGGGTGTTTTGGGTCTTTGGGGTGTTTTGGGTCTTTGGGGTGTTTTGGGTCTTCGTGGTGTTTTGCGTCTTCAAGGTGTTTTGGGTCTTCTGGGTGTTTTGGGTCTCCGTGGTGTTTTGCGTCTTGAGGGTGTTTTGGGTCTTCTGGGTGTTTTGGGTCTTCTGGGTGTTTTGGGTCTTTGGGGTGTTTTGGGGCTTCGGGGTGTTTTGCGTCTTGAGGGTGTTTTGCGTCTTGAGGGTGTTTTGGGTCTTCTGGGTGTTTTGGGTCTTTGGGGTGTTTTGGGGCTTCGGGGTGTTTTGGGTCTTTGGGGTGTTATGGGTCTTCGTGGTGTTTTGCGTCTTCAGGGTGTTTTGGGTCTTCTGGGTGTTTTGGGTCTTCGTGGTGTTTTGCGTCTTGAGGGTGTTTTGGGTCTTCTGGGTGTTTTGGGTCTTTGGGGTGTTTTGGGTTTTTGGGGTCTTCAGGGTTTTTTTGGGTCTTCAGGGGTCTTGGTGTTCTGAAGGGTTTTGGGGGAATTAAAGGGTCGTCAAAGGCCTGAGGGGTCTCAGCAGCCTTAGTTTTTTTCGATTGCTTAAACACGATTTTGAAAACAGGGCCCATTTTGTCAAAACACTACACACAATTCACACAACCACACACACAAGTAGCAGAACACCTCAGATCCTTTGCAAAATGAAACACTCTTGTAAAAACTATACACTCATTTATAAAAACCATATTTTGTTACCATATGAAACACACACGTTTCATATGACTTAATTCTGTTTGAACCAGTTACACACTGCTGTTGCTAACCTAAAACACTTTTAGCAATTCTACTTCTCAGTGATTAGAGTACTGCAAGGGAAGCACACAGAGAAAGTGCAAATATACAATAAATTCACCAAACACCACACAAGACCAATGCTGCAGACTGATGAAAATATAATTTATTTCTCTCCATATACCCAAATCAGTCAACATGTCAACATGGAGAATCACAACAAAACATGTCCCAGTTTTCATGCTACTACAGTAGTGTGCATAACACTGTAAGCCCAGCAAATATCAGACAAACATAAAATACTGTATCCAGTACAGGTTACAATTACAGTAAAAAGAAGAAAAAAATCTGAAAAAAACTGAAAATACAGTACAGAAAATACTAGACATTATCTCTTCGACGAGCTGGATCTAGCCAGAGAATGTCATCAACATCACAGGCGATATCCTGATTGGCAAGACAACGTGGGAAGAACCGTCCTGAATGTCGGATCCATCCTTGCACAGCTCATGAATTCCATCGTGACGGAATCACCATGTGCACTCTAATTTTGAACATATAAGGTAATTATCTTGAATGCTAAGAAGAGCAGAGAGAATTCAATTATATGTATTGAACCAGAACTGTCACATGGCTACAGACGAGTACTACTCTCAGTGAGGCAGACCAGGTAATGTGACGGAATCACACGTGGGTGACGATTTTCATGGAATTCATCAGCTGCGGCGTCGATTTGGTCACAGGCCTCCTCCATGGCCTGAATGAGGAGTACCTGAGCCTGGGGCCCGAGATCGTAAACCCTCCACCGCCATGACGAGAAAAACTCTTCGATTGGGTTTAGAAACGGAGAGTATGGTGGAAGGTATAGTACTGTAAACTGTGGATGGTGTTGAAACCAGTTCTGGACCAGAGCAGAGCGGTGGAACGACACATTGTCCCAGACGACAATGTATTGCATCTGGTGCACTTGGTTTACTGCTGTGACGATGTTGTGCAATCGGTCCAAAAATGTGAGAATGTGAGGTGTGTTCTAAGGGCCCATACTGGCATGACGGAGGAGGACCCCAGTCTGTGTAATGGCAGCGCAAAGGGTGATGTTACCCCCACGTTGCCCTGGGACATTGATTATAACCCTGTGGCCAATGATATTTGTGCCTCTCCTTCTTGCTTTTGTGAGGTTGAACCCTGCCTCATCTATGTATATGGAGTCATGCGGGATTTCCTCAGCATCCATCTGTAAAACTCTCTGAAATACAGTGAAAGACAAGATTGTGTAGTTCAGCATCGATCTAGTACACAGTAAATTTACATGTAAAAAGGTTACGTGTGCAGTATGCAACATCACAGTGCTAAAGTGAACAATACACACCTCCACATACTCATGCCGCAGCTGTTTGACCCTCTCTGAATTCCGCTCAAAAGGCACTCGATAAAGTTGTTTCATTTGAACCTGATGTCCTTTCAGGATGCGTGCCAGTGTTGACTGAGACCTGATGGACATTATTGAAAATGGCATGGTCATGGTCACCGATAACGTTGGCTTGAATTTCTCTGAGCCTGATAGCATTATTGGCCAAAACCATGTTTATGGTTTTGTAACCATAACCATGTATACTGTAACCATGTATACTGTAAAATGTCACAGGAAGGGGTATCAAAAGTGCTGACATGGTGCATACAATAAGCAGCTGATTACTGTAACTGTAGACAGATATTTTTTTACCTGTTTTCTTGTACTTACCTGTTTTTTTTACCTGTTTTCTTGTCATTAGGACGAAATGTCCTAATGACAGATGCCACTGTATATCTGCTAAGATTTGGCTGAACTCTTAGTCCAGCCTCCCGCAGCGTCAATCCGTGGTTCACGACATGGTCAACTAGCGTTGCGCGAATTTCATTTGATAAATTTGGTCCTCTTCTTCTTTGAGCACGTTCTCCTCCTGCTTCAGGTCTTCCTCTTCCTCTACCTCCTTCTCCTCCTCCTCCGTGGATTCCCCCTGTCACCCTCACTCTTCTTCTTCTGACTCCTTCCATTTTGGTTGAAGACAGGTGAACTCACCTGCTGCATTTTTATAGTGCTTAAACCTGATTGGTGTGTCTACAATTAAGCAATCATGTGTTTGCGCACCTGATGGCTGTGTTTAACCAATTGGCTCATAGGTGTGGTAATTTGACAGTCAGTGCTTTGGAATTGCAAGGAAGTGACATTGAAGAGCCGGGGCTCTTGCTTGATACGGACGAAAATGACGGGCAAGACACAAACTCGTCCGAGAAGATGTTTATTCTCAAAACCAACTCGGGAACACTGAAAAGCCCGTTTATCGGGCTGCATTATAAAGCACAACCAGAAACCGAAACCGAAAGCCACGCCTCTCAGGCGAGGCGTGCTTCGGTGGTCACGTGATCAACAGGTGTAGCTGATTATACCCGCACGCGCGGCACGCTTTGGTGGTCACGTGACCAGCCACTCTGGCGCCGCGGATCCCCGCCGGTGACGTCACCGGCTGGAGCAAGGAGATTTTGATGCTGGTCTTGCTTGGGGGACCCATGGGTCGCTACAACATCATGATATACTTCTGTGTCTAATGTATACAAGTGTGTTTAGTGTTTTGCAAATCACTGTGTGTATTGTTTTGCAAAAAGTGTGAGGCTGACATTGTGCTTATAGTGGTGCAAATCTGGGCCGATGTTTTGCTCCTTGAGTGTAAGGTTTTGATAATTGTGTAATACTTTTGATTTTAGTGTTTATGCAATCGGAAAAAACTGTAATGCAATTAAGAGGGTTAATTAAGAGGGTGGTAATTTTTTTTAAAGAAGAAGAAGACGTTTTCGTCGCATATAGACATCACGATATACATAACCATATACGTTTGCTCTATTATAATAATATTTTATTTTAATAGCTCTAAGTAAACAAACAAAAGAATATCCATGTATCGGTTACACTCTGCGTTGTTAAAAAAACACCCAAGCACCAATTACAATTTGTTAGCTGTGAGTAAAAACTCACTCACATTATTAAATCTTCCAATCACAAGGAAGTCCTGAACAAGGACTTCCACACGAGCAATTCTATTCTGACCTCTGACTGCCGACAAAACATGTACATCAGTGTAATATGAAGTCTTCAAACTTACACTTCATTCATCAAACATTGACTCAAATATATTGATCATGCAATCACACCATCTCCTCTCATACACCTGTTTTCGCCATCACCCGCACCAATCCTATACGAGTAAAAGGTGTATCCCTCACCACATCTCAGTTTCTGCTATATTTACCTTAGACTGATCTGATGCTTTCATGACATCATTCACTTCTTCCCCAACATCAGACACACCACATTTTTGCACAAATACAAATTCAACCGCTCTCTTCACCGTAATCTTAATCACCAAATGTCCGTCCGTCTGTCTGCCCGTCCGTCCGTCCGTTCGAAGGTACCGCAAAAACGGCTGAACCGATCGCAATGATATTTTGGGTGGGTAAACCTGGGATCCGCTGGAGTAAAATAGGCCATATTGTTTGTCCAATTTCAGCTTTCGTCTCCAGCATTCTCAGGTTTGGACTCCCGCATAACGTTCGCTTCGCATCGCAATGACGGAGAGCACCAACATGGCGGCTGTTAGATCAACGTGCATGTACATCTGATTACTTGATAAACGTACCAGAGAAAACAAATCGTTTGGGCAATGGGCTCTCCAATATTCCATGTGTTCACGGTTTGAATAACGTAACGTAACGTTTGTGACGATGTTTCATTGTGACGATGTTGTGACGATGTTTGTGTTCACGGTCGTGTTTGATGTGACGGTGTGAACGTAATTTCGTAATGTTTTTCGTTTTTATTTTCGTAATCGTTTAATGAACGATTAATGTTTAATAAACGTTTAATAAGCGTAAGAATAATGATTAATGATCATTAAATGAATGAATGAATGAATGAATGTATTGAATAATGCCATGGCGTCGCGTTGGCAGCAGTGACAAAATAAAACTGTTTGCCAAGAACTTCAAAGAGAGAAAAGGAACTTTTATCAGCAATGTCGTCTATCCTGAAATTCGTCGTCTATCCTGAAGTTCGAAGATGAAGAAGAGGTACAAAATCATTCCATTTTTTTCCTAAAGAAAAGCGGAGCCGACCGACAGTTGATATCACGATTTGAAACACGATGGAATAATATTTACCGATATGAACAGTGATGTGGTATTTTTATTGCAATTCTAAAAATACTGTTTAGATTTTGATGATTTGCTTGTGATATTTCACGGATGTTTATATAAATCGATAAATAATCATTTGCGCCTCCCAATTGAAGCCCCGCCCTGAGGGCGGGTACCGTTGCCAGTAAGATAAAAAGCAATGAAATATAGTGAAACATGTTTTTTTATTTGCATGTTTATTGCACGCCTCTTTATTAGTATTCGAGAACAAAATGTGAAAAAAATTACATGATTCAACAATACTTTAAGAATAGACAGTGAGGACATTTTGTACAATTTCGTGTGCATGTGCATACTTGTGGTTTCTCAAATTCCTTGAGACCTGTGAAATGGGTTTCGTTACAAGAACTATGAAAGGGTAGAACTGGGTACACTTTTCAAGCATTAAATCAGAAGCATCTGATCTGCCGGTCATTGTTGGTCATTTAAAACCAGAAGCATCTGATCTGCCGGTCATTGTTGGTCATTTAAAACCAGAAGCATCTGATCTGCCAGTCATTGTTGGTCATTTAAAACCAGAAGCATCTGATCTGCCGGTCATTGTTGGTCATTTAAACCAGAAGCATCTGATCTGCCGGTCATTGTTGGTCATTTAAAACCAGAAGCATCTGATCTGCCGGTCATTGTTGGTAATTTAAACCAGAATATTCTGATCTGACGGTCATTGTTAGCCATTTAAACCAGAATCATCTGATCTGCCGGTCATTGTTGGTCATTTAAAACCAGAAGCATCTGATCTGCCGGTCATTGTTGGTAATTTAAACCAGAATATTCTGATCTGCCGGTCATTGTTGGTAATTTAAACCAGAATATTCTGATCTGACGGTCATTGTTGGTCATTTAAACCAGAATCATCTGATCTGCCGGTCATTGTTGGTCATTTAAACCAGAAGCGTCTGATCTGCTGGTCATTGTTGGTCATTTAAAACCAGAAGCATCTGATCTGCCGGTCATTGTTGGTAATTTAAACCAGAATATTCTGATCTGACGGTCATTGTTGGTCATTTAAACCAGAAGCATCTGATCTGCCGGTCATTGTTGGTCATTTAAACCAGAAGCATCTGATCTGCCGTTCATTGTTGGTCATTTAAAACCAGAAGCATCTGATCTGCCGGTCATTGTTGCTAATTTAAACCAGAATCATCTGATCTGCCGGTCATTGTTGGTAATTTAAACCAGAATATTCTGATCTGACGGTCATTGTTGGTCATTTAAACCAGAATCATCTGATCTGCCTGTCATTGTTGGTCATTTAAACCAGAATATTCTGATCTGACGGTCATTGTTAGTCATTTAAACCAGAATCATCTGATCTGCCTGTCAGTGTTGGTCATTTAAACCACAATATTCTGATCATTGTTGGTCGTTTAAACCAGAATAATCTGATCTGCCTGTCATTGTTGGTCATTTAAACCAGAAGCATCTGATCTGCCGTTCATTGTTGGTCATTTAAAACCAGAAGCATCTGATCTGCCGGTCATTGTTGCTAATTTAAACCAGAATCATCTGATGTGCCGGTCATTGTTGGTAATTTAAACCAGAATATTCTGATCTGACGGTCATTGTTGGTCATTTAAACCAGAATCATCTGATCTGCCTGTCATTGTTGGTCATTTAAACCAGAATATTCTGATCTGACGGTCATTGTTAGTCATTTAAACCAGAATCATCTGATCTGCCTGTCATTGTTGGTCATTTAAACCAGAATATTCTGATCTGACGGTCATTGTTAGTCATTTAAACCAGAATCATCTGATCTGCCGGTCATTGTTCGTCATTTAAACCAGAAGCGTCTGATCTGCTGGTCATTGTTGGTCATTTAAAACCAGAAGCATCTGATCTGCCGGTCATTGTTGGTAATTTAAACCAGAATATTCTGATCTGACGGTCATTGTTGGTCATTTAAACCAGAAGCATCTGATCTGCCGGTCATTGTTGGTCATTTAAACCAGAAGCATCTGATCTGCCGTTCATTGTTGGTCATTTAAACCAGAAGCATCTGATCTGCCGGTCATTGTTGCTAATTTAAACCAGAATCATCTGATCTGCCGGTCATTGTTGGTAATTTAAACCAGAATATTCTGATCTGACGGTCATTGTTGGTCATTTAAACCAGAATCATCTGATCTGCCTGTCATTGTTGGTCATTTAAACCAGAATATTCTGATCTGACGGTCATTGTTAGTCATTTAAACCAGAATCATCTGATCTGCCTGTCAGTGTTGGTCATTTAAACCACAATATTCTGATCATTGTTGGTCGTTTAAACCAGAATAATCTGATCTGCCTGTCATTGTTGGTCATTTAAACCAGAATCATCTGATCTGCCTGTCATTGTTGGTCATTTAAACCAGCCATGAATGAGCCAATGAGCCATGAATTCCTATAGCCATTAATGAGCTTCCTTCACCTCTCTACTGGCAGTTTGGCCCACCCTGCTTGTGCAAACTGCTCCAGTTCTCCCAGATTTGAAGGGTGCCTTCTCCCAACTGCTGTTTTCAGATCTCCCCACAGGTGTTCAATGGGAATTATATGTGGACTCATTGCTGGCCACTTCAGAACAGTCCAGCGTTTTGTCTTTTATTTTTTTGGTATACAAGATCGAGGCTCATGTAAGAGGTAACATTAATGGTCTTGAACCATTCCTGTGTGCTTTTTGAAGTATGTTTGGGGTCATTGTCCTGCTGCAAGGTCCATGACCTTCGACGGAGACCCATCTTTCTGAGATTGGGTTGAACATTGCGCTCCAAAATGCCTTGGTAATCTCCTGATTTAATGATGCCATGCACACATTCAAGGCACCCAGTGCCAGAGGCAGCAAAGCAACCACAAAACATCACTGAACCTCCTCCATGTTTGACTGCAGGGAAGGTGTTCTTTTCTTTGAAGGCTTTAATTTTGTTTTCTGTAAACATAAAGATTATGTGTTTTAGCAAAAAGCTCTAATTTGGTCTCATCTGTCCACAGGACATTCTCCCAGAAGGATTTTGGCTTGTTCAGATGAGTGTTGGCAAACTCCAGTCGCGCTTTCTCAGCAGTGGGGTCCTCCTGGGTCTCCTACCATAGAACCCCCTTTCATTGAGATGGCGACGGATGGTGCGGGTTGAAACTGTCGTACCTTGTGTCTGAAGGTCAGCTTGAATCTGTTTGGCAGTTGATCGAGGTGCTTTCTCCACCATTCGAATAATCCTTCGCTGCAATCTTCAATCAAGTTTTCTATTGCGGCCACGTCCAGGGAGGTTGGCTGCAGTGTCATGGACCTTAAACTTCCTGATAACATTGCATGCGGTGGACACAGGAACATTAATGTCTCTAGTGATGGACTTGTAGCCTTGAGATTATCCATGCTTGGCTATAATCTTGTGTCTGACCTCCTCAGACAATTCTCTGGTTTTCTTTATTCTCTCCATGCTCATTGCGGTACACACAGTGACACAGCAGAATGACTCCTTTTCTCCATTCAAACTGGTTGATTGATGATTTTTTTATGTTGCAGGCACCTGCATCTCACCACAGGTGAGTTCAATTCCAAAGTAAAGGAGAATTAACTGCTTGAAATCTAATTATTTCTAACAACTTCTAAAAGGTGCCAATAATATTGTCCGTGCCATTTTAGGATTCGTGTGTGGAATAAGCTGCTAAGACTTAGTAATTTTTCAGCTTTTTCTTTTGTTCCATTGCAAACCAAAAAACACATATGTGGATACCAACAGATTTTTTAATTTCAACAATTTTCTGGAAGAAATGGTGCATTATTTGAAAAAAGTGCAAGGGTGCCAATATTTTTGGCCCCGACTGTTTGTCTGTATCAGCTTTGCACATCTGGATTTGGGAAGTTTTTCCCATTCTTCCTTGAATGAAGATTTGCTCAAGCCCTGTCAAGTTGGATGGGGAGCATCGGTGAACAGTAATCTTCCAGTCTTTCCACAGATTCTCAATGGGGTTCAGGTCTGGGCTTTGGCTGGGCCACTCACGGACTTTCCCATTATTATTGATCTGAAGCCATTCCGGTGTTGCTTTGGTTGTATGCTTGGGGTCATTGTCCTGTTGGAACATAAATCTTCACTGCAGTCGAAGGTCTTTTGCACTCTGAAGCAGGTTCTCCTCAATGGTTTGCCTGTATTTGGTTCCATTCATTGTTCCCTTTATCCTTCCAAGTTTCCCAGTCTCTGCCGCTGAAAAGAATCCTCATAGCATGATGCTGCCACCACCATGCTTCACGGTAGGGATGGTATTAGATGGGTGATGGCGGTGCTCTGTTTCTACCAGACGTAGCGCTTTGCATTCAGCCCAAAGAGTTCAATTTTCATCTCATCAGACCACTGACTTTTTTAGCTCATGGTCTCAGTCTTTCACATGCTTTTTTGCAAACTCTAGGCATGCTGTTATGTGCCCTTTTCTCAGGAGTAGCATTTGCCTGGCCACTCTCCCATAAAGCCTAGATTTGTGAAGTGCTGCTGAGACTGGTTTCCTTCCAGTACATTCTCCCACTGCAGCCAAGGAACTCTGTAGTTCTGTCAGAGTGGTCATTGGGTTATTCTTGGTCACTTCCCTAACCAAGGTCCTTCTTTCCTGGTTACTCAGTTTGGTCGGATGGCCAACTCTCGGAAGAGTCTGGGTGGTTCCATATTTTTTCCATTTCCCAATGTTGGAGTTCACTGTGCTCTTGGGAACTTTCAACACTCTAGAAATTGTTTGATACCCTTCCCCAGATCTATGCCTCCTCCCAATTTTATCGTGGAGTTCTACGTACAGTTCCTTGGTCTTCATGGTAGAGTTTCTGCTCTGACATGCACTCTCAACTGTGGGACCTTATTTAGAAAGGTGTGTTTGTTTCTAAATCATGTCCAATCAATTGAATTTGCAACAGGTGGACTCTAATCAAGTTGTAGAGACATCTCAAGGTTGATCAAAAGAAATTGGATGCACATGAGCTCAATTTGGAGTGTCATAGCAAAGGGGTTGAATACTTATTGATTCATGACATTTCAGCGTGCCAAGGGAAGAGAGAAAACGCCGGCCAGTGAGACGTTTTACTCGCCGTCCGTGACGTCTGCCCTCCTCTCGAATCTTCCGATCGCGTTGGTCTCCTCTCATTGGCCAAGTGCTTTTTTCCCTTCGTGTCACGCCATCCGTCGGTGGCCAATCAGTGTGTCGCTCCTTCCACTAATCACGGGGAAGCTATCTGCCCTTCCCCTGACCAATCACACGTCCTTCCCTACCCTGCCAATCGGTGGCCTGCTCTTTGCTCCCCCGACCCCCCTGTCAATCAAGAGTCCTTCTGGGCGTGGCTCTCAGCCTGCCTGGTCGATGTCTGATCGTCATGGTGTACCACTGCACAGCCGCTTGCTGTCTGCTCTTCCGGTCAGTTTTATCGTCTTGTGGCAGAGGGTGGATTTAATTCATGTGGGCGCTAATGGGGCTAACTAATGTATGTGATGTGATGCCATGAGGGACAATGGATAAATCACAGAGGTTTGACATACCTGGGAGTTAGCCGTATCCCTATTCTACCTATCACCCGATCATCCTCGTATGATCACAGGTACACACCTAATCCGACAGTCGGGCTCCATAACTTATTGCATCAAGATTCCCTATCCCGACGGATGAAGCACCTACCTATGCAGATCTACCTGGATTTATATATGCCCTACCCAACCGACATAACACTATTTTATAAAAATTTCTGCAACGGAAATTCCACTTTGATGTCATGGGGTATTATGTGTCGATCAGTGACAAAAAAAATCTCAATTTAATCCATTTTAAATTCAGGCTGTAACACAACAAAATGCGAAAAGGTCAAGGGGTGTGAATACTTTTTGAAGGCACTGTATGTGCTCAATTGAACAAGACCAAAAGTCTAACAGCGGTGTAGCCAGGCTTGTAAAATATTATAATCCACAAACACACATGATTATCTTTTTAAACAGTCGCTAATGCTGCTTATAACATAATACAAAGAAATTTGGAGGAATCCCAACATCCATGAGGTAAGTTGTACTTCCAGAAGAGAGCGAAAATATACTGTAATCTATATACCCCACAAGGGTTGTGGGTGTGCTCATTCACCAAGCAGCTAGCTAGCGCTTGCCAAGCCTGCCGTTCCTTAAGGGTTTTGAATGGAGTGCTTGCTCGAATGCTTAAACCACTTGGCGATCTCTCCACAAGAAACTTGGGAAATGAATACAAACCCAATGTTCTTGAAGCCCAACCATAGATTGACTGTAATCTATATACCCCAAAGAGGAATGACCCTTTCTGCCGCTCCCGTAGTGAGCTGGTGTAGGCCTACTCGTGAATGAAAAAGTCGGTCGGTGGTCAGCCGTCGTAATGACATCATCGATGTAATGACGTAATGGACACAAAACTGACACTACGTTAATATGTAGAAGATTGTCCGTTTAACTTCCAGTATGTTTGCAGTCACTACAAAGGGAATAGTGTTACGATTAGATTTACTATAATATTAACGTTACGTTAACGTTATTTCGAAAATTATATTACCATTTAAAAAACGAGACAAATTCATTACTTCCGCGGTTATTAATATTAGTGCCGAACACCGCACATCGTTGATCATGAACCATACACCGCTTCAATCCATTAACTTTCCATTCACGACATTGGGATTAAAGTGTTATGGAATATATTTACCATGTTATTATTATTATTAATAATACGAAAACGATACTCCTGAAACGATACTCCTGAAACGATACACTACTGTATTAAGAAACCTGGGATTAATTTGTCTGAAGCGCTCCGAAGTTTAGCCATAACGCCTTAGGCCTATACCTACTGTACCGTATTGTTGGAAGAGCCGTAACGCTGTTGCTTTCGATATTTGATGGTCATTTCAACAATCGGTTTGTGCTTCATACTGAATGACAAACGTGAAGGTAGAGCATGGCGATTGTGATATATGACAGGTTCGACGATATGTTCGGCATGAACAAAATTGGAATTAAAATGGTGGATTGTGGAGAGTCAGCCGTTGTATGCCGTAATGACATCAGATGTAATCACATCACCCTGTCATGTGACCAGATCCTCAGCTCTGATTCGTCTACGTTTGAGGGGACATACATACATACGGATGGACAAACACTGTTCTGGACCGCTTTGCCCTATGGGCTATGCCGTAAAAAGTACAGCCTCACACAATGCAGGGCGAAGGAAGGAATGAAATGGGTAATGCAGAGGAGGAATCGGCACTTGGGACTTAACTCTTAAGCACTGTGGACTTGGACAATGGAGGACTCAATCCCTGGAAGGATTCAGGCTCATCTAGAATCGCTTACCTTTGACTCTGCTCTTTGCGCTATTCTCGTCCTTCACCAAACCGCACATTTACCCACGAGCCTGTTAACAGCAACAATTGAGTATTTTTTTAGAGAAAGAAAAGTAGCAATTGGACCATCAGTTGTTGATATATGAATGAAAATATGAGGGCGAGAAACTGATATTAAGAGGAATTTAGGGCAAATTCACAAATAAATATGGGGTTTCCTTGTCATATAACATTTTGGATACTTTTCTGTTCAAACACGATCAATAATGTATTATTACTCCCGCCAGGGAGTAATGCATTCGATCGTGTCTGTGTGTGTGTGTGTGTTCGTGTGTTTGTGAACAAGATATCTGGAAAAGTTCTGAACGGATTTGGATGAAAGTTGGTGGGATGATTGCCCTTGGGATAAGGAAGAATTGATTAGTTTTTGGTGAAGCTCAGGATATTATTCCCGATCCAGGAATTTTTTGAAGGATTTTTTTTACCATTAGAAGACAGGGCTCATTTTTTTTTAAACATTATCTTCTATATATTCTATATTTAACATTGTGATATGAAAATAGTTTTCATATTTGTTGTAAATGTAGTTTAAACTCGTGGTTATGCGTTAGAGCGGTGTATTTTTTTTAGCAGCGTCGTCTTCAATGTTCATTTTTTTTTCTAATAAAGACATATTCTGTCATTTTAAAACCACCAAAGTGTGTATTAGGTTTCCCCGTTTCATAAAATGTATCGTTTGATACGTATAATGCTTTAAAACAGTTTTTTTTTTAAAACCTCAGAAGAGATATCAACATTTAGCTCAGCGAATGTCATTCGCGGTGTCAGTATTTGATGAACTTATAAAGACTTAGTTCCAGATTTTTCAATGGCTGAGGTATATTAACAAACGAATAAGACAGATTTGGCAAAATTCGAACTTTTAAAAAAAAGATCGCATATTCACCCAGGGTTGTGAGAGGCTGAAGAAGAAGAAACCTCGCATGGGCTTCCCAGACCAAATAAATAATTCTGGCTCTGCGATTTTCAGGTTTATTTATCTATATATCTACATATCTGGGCAGTGTCTTGTTGTCACTGAACTACTCCCTGAAACTTTTATTTCCATGGTTGTGGTGTTTTTAATAACGTGGTGGTGGTTTTGAATCACGTGGTGGTGAGGTATTTTGCATTATGTGGCGGTGAGGTGTAAAATGACATGGTGGTGAGGTGTTTTTAAATCACGTGGCTGTGAGGTGTTTTTAATTTCGTGGCTGTGAAGTGTTTTTAATTTCGTGTTTCGTGGCTGTGAGGTGTTTTTAATCTAGTGTTTTGTGGCTGTGAGGTGTTTTTAATTTAGTGTTTTGTGGCTGTGAGGTGTTTTTAATTTCGTGGCTGTGAAGTGTTTTTAATTTCGTGTTTCGTGGCTGTGAGGTGTTTTTAATTTAGTGTTTTGTGGCTGTGAGGTGTTTTTAATCTTGTGTTTTGTTGCTGTGAGGTGTTTTTAATCTAGTGTTTTGTTGCTGTGAGGTGTTTTTAATCTAGTGTTTTGTTGCTGTGAGGTGTTTTTAATTTCGTGTTTTGTTGCTGTGAGGTGTTTTTAATCTAGTGTTTTGTTGCTGTGAGGTGTTTTTAATTTCGTGTTTTGTGGCTGTGAGGTGTTTTTAATCTAGTGTTTTGTGGCTGTGAGGTGTTTTTAATCTCGTGTTTTGTGGCTGTGAGGTGTTTTTAATCTAGTGTTTTGTGGCTGTGAGGTGTTTTTAATCTCGTGTTTTGTTGCTGTGAGGTGTTTTTAATTTCGTGTTTTGTGGCTGTGAGGTGTTTTTAATCTAGTGTTTTGTTGCTGTGAGGTGTTTTTAATTTCGTGTTTTGTGGCTGTGAGGTGTTTTTAATCTAGTGTTTTGTTGCTGTGAGGTGTTTTTAATCTAGTGTTTTGTGGCTGTGAGGTGTTTTTAATTTAGTGTTTTGTGGCTGTGAGGTGTTTTTAATCTAGTGTTTTGTGGCTGTGAGGTGTTTTTAATTTAGTGTTTTGTGGCTGTGAGGTGTTTTTAATTTAGTGTTTTGTGGCTGTGAGGTGTTTTTAATTTCGTGTTTTGTTGCTGTGAGGTGTTTTTAATTTCGTGTTTTGTTGCTGTGAAGTGTTTTTAATCTAGTGTTTTGTGGCTGTGAGGTGTTTTTAATTTAGTGTTTTGTTGCTGTGAAGTGTTTTTAATCTAGTGTTTTGTGGCTGTGAGGTGTTTTTAATTTAGTGCTTTGTGGCTGTGAGGTGTTTTTAATTTAGTGTTTTGTTGCTGTGAAGTGTTTTTAATCTAGTGTTTTGTGGCTGTGAGGTGTTTTTAATTTAGTGTTTTGTGGCTGTGAGGTGTTTTTAATCTAGTGTTTTGTGGCTGTGAGGTGTTTTTAATTTAGTGTTTTGTGGCTGTGAAGTGTTTTTAATCTAGTGTTTTGTGGCTGTGAGGTGTTTTTAATTTAGTGTTTTGTGGCTGTGAAGTGTTTTTAATCTAGTGTTTTGTGGCTGTGAGGTGTTTTTAATTTAGTGTTTTGTGGCTGTGAGGTGTTTTTAATTTCGTGTTTTGTTGCTGTGAGGTGTTTTTAATTTCGTGTTTTGTTGCTGTGAGGTGTTTTTAATCTAGTGTTTTGTGGCTGTGAGGTGTTTTTAATTTAGTGTTTTGTGGCTGTGAGGTGTTTTTAATCTAGTGTTTTGTGGCTGTGAGGTGTTTTTAATTTAGTGTTTTGTGGCTGTGAAGTGTTTTTAATTTAGTGTTTTGTGGCTGTGAAGTGTTTTTAATCTAGTGTTTTGTGGCTGTGAAGTGTTTTTAATTTCGTGCTTTGTGGCTGTGAGGTGTTTTTAATTTCGTGTTTTGTGGCTGTGAAGTGTTTTTAATTTCGTGTTTTGTGGCTGTGAGGTGTTTTTAATCTAGTGTTTTGTGGCTGTGAGGTGTTTTTAATTTAGTGTTTTGTGGCTGTGAGGTGTTTTTAATCTAGTGTTTTGTGGCTGTGAGGTGTTTTTAATTTAGTGTTTTGTGGCTGTGAAGTGTTTTTAATTTAGTGTTTTGTGGCTGTGAAGTGTTTTTAATTTCGTGCTTTGTGGCTGTGAGGTGTTTTTAATTTCGTGTTTTGTGGCTGTGAAGTGTTTTTAATTTCGTGTTTTGTGGCTGTGAGGTGTTTTTAATTTCGTGTTTTGTGGCTGTGAAGTGTTTTTAATTTCGTGTTTTGTGGCTGTGAGGTGTTTTTAATTTCGTGTTTTGTGGCTGTGAGGTGTTTTTAATTTCGTGTTTTGTGGCTGTGAGGTGTTTTTAATCTAGTGTTTTGTGGCTGTGAAGTGTTTTTAATTTCGTGTTTTGTGGCTGTGAGGTGTTTTTAATTTCGTGTTTTGTGGCTGTGAGGTGTTTTTAATTTCGTGTTTTGTGGCTGTGAAGTGTTTTTAATTTCGTGTTTTGTGGCTGTGAAGTGTTTTTAATTTAGTGTTTTGTGGCTGTGAAGTGTTTTTAATTTCGTGTTTTGTGGCTGTGAAGTGTTTTTAATTTCGTGTTTTGTGGCTGTGAAGTGTTTTTAATTTCGTGTTTTGTGGCTGTGAAGTGTTTTTAATTTCGTGTTTTGTGGCTGTGAAGTGTTTTTAATTTCGTGTTTTGTGGCTGTGAAGTGTTTTTAATTTCGTGTTTTGTGGCTGTGAGGTGTTTTTAATTTCGTGTTTTGTGGCTGTGAAGTGTTTTTAATTTCGTGCTTTGTGGCTGTGAAGTGTTTTTAATTTCGTGCTTTGTGGCTGTGAAGTGTTTTTAATTTCGTGTTTTGTGGCTGTGAGGTGTTTTTAATCTCGTGTTTTGTGGCTGTGAGGTGTTTTTAATTTCGTGTTTTGTGGCTGTGAGGTGTTTTTAATCTAGTGTTTTGTTGCTGTGAGGTGTTTTTAATCTAGTGTTTTGTTGCTGTGAGGTGTTTTTAATCTAGTGTTTTGTGGCTGTGAAGTGTTTTTAATCTAGTGTTTTGTTGCTGTGAGGTGTTTTTAATTTCGTGTTTTGTGGCTGTGAGGTGTTTTTAATCTAGTGTTTTGTGGCTGTGAAGTGTTTTTAATCTAGTGTTTTGTTGCTGTGAGGTGTTTTTAATTTCGTGTTTTGTGGCTGTGAGGTGTTTTTAATCTAGTGTTTTGTGGCTGTGAGGTGTTTTTAATTTAGTGTTTTGTGGCTGTGAGGTGTTTTTAATTTCGTGTTTTGTGGCTGTGAAGTGTTTTTAATTTCGTGTTTTGTGGCTGTGAAGTGTTTTTAATTTCGTGTTTTGTGGCTGTGAAGTGTTTTTAATTTCGTGCTTTGTGGCTGTGAAGTGTTTTTAATTTCGTGTTTTGTGGCTGTGAGGTGTTTTTAATTTAGTGTTTTGTGGCTGTGAGGTGTTTTTAATTTCGTGCTTTGTGGCTGTGAAGTGTTTTTAATTTCGTGCTTTGTGGCTGTGAAGTGTTTTTAATTTAGTGTTTTGTGGCTGTGAGGTGTTTTTAATCTAGTGTTTTGTGGCTGTGAAGTGTTTTTAATTTCGTGTTTTGTGGCTGTGAAGTGTTTTTAATCTAGTGTTTTGTGGCTGTGAGGTGTTTTTAATTTAGTGTTTTGTGGCTGTGAAGTGTTTTTAATTTAGTGTTTTGTGGCTGTGAGGTGTTTTTAATTTCGTGTTTTGTGGCTGTGAAGTGTTTTTAATTTCGTGTTTTGTGGCTGTGAAGTGTTTTTAATTTCGTGTTTTGTGGCTGTGAAGTGTTTTTAATTTCGTGCTTTGTGGCTGTGAAGTGTTTTTAATTTCGTGCTTTGTGGCTGTGAAGTGTTTTTAATTTCGTGTTTTGTGGCTGTGAGGTGTTTTTAATTTCGTGTTTTGTGGCTGTGAAGTGTTTTTAATTTAGTGTTTTGTGGCTGTGAGGTGTTTTTAATTTCGTGTTTTGTGGCTGTGAGGTGTTTTTAATCTAGTGTTTTGTGGCTGTGAAGTGTTTTTAATTTCGTGTTTTGTGGCTGTGAGGTGTTTTTAATTTCGTGTTTTGTGGCTGTGAGGTGTTTTTAATTTCGTGTTTTGTGGCTGTGAGGTGTTTTTAATTTCGTGTTTTGTGGCTGTGAGGTGTTTTTAATTTCGTGTTTTGTGGCTGTGAAGTGTTTTTAATTTCATGTTTTGTGGCTGTGAAGTGTTTTTAATTTAGTGTTTTGTGGCTGTGAGGTGTTTTTAATTTCGTGTTTTGTGGCTGTGAGGTGTTTTTAATCTAGTGTTTTGTGGCTGTGAAGTGTTTTTAATTTCGTGTTTTGTGGCTGTGAGGTGTTTTTAATTTCGTGTTTTGTGGCTGTGAGTTGTTTTTAATTTAGTGTTTTGTGGCTGTGAGGTGTTTTTAATTTCGTGTTTTGTGGCTGTGAAGTGTTTTTAATTTCGTGTTTTGTGGCTGTGAAGTGTTTTTAATTTCGTGTTTTGTGGCTGTGAGGTGTTTTTAATTTCGTGTTTTGTGGCTGTGAAGTGTTTTTAATTTCGTGCTTTGTGGCTGTGAAGTGTTTTTAATTTCGTGTTTTGTGGCTGTGAGTTGTTTTTAATTTAGTGTTTTGTGGCTGTGAGGTGTTTTTAATTTCGTGTTTTGTGGCTGTGAAGTGTTTTTAATTTCGTGTTTTGTGGCTGTGAAGTGTTTTTAATTTCGTGTTTTGTGGCTGTGAGGTGTTTTTAATTTCGTGTTTTGTGGCTGTGAAGTGTTTTTAATTTCGTGCTTTGTGGCTGTGAAGTGTTTTTAATTTCGTGTTTTGTGGCTGTGAGGTGTTTTTAATCTCGTGTTTTGTGGCTGTGAGGTGTTTTTAATTTCGTGTTTTGTGGCTGTGAGGTGTTTTTAATCTAGTGTTTTGTTGCTGTGAGGTGTTTTTAATCTAGTGTTTTGTTGCTGTGAGGTGTTTTTAATCTAGTGTTTTGTGGCTGTGAAGTGTTTTTAATCTAGTGTTTTGTTGCTGTGAGGTGTTTTTAATTTCGTGTTTTGTGGCTGTGAGGTGTTTTTAATCTAGTGTTTTGTGGCTGTGAGGTGTTTTTAATCTAGTGTTTTGTGGCTGTGAGGTGTTTTTAATTTAGTGTTTTGTGGCTGTGAGGTGTTTTTAATTTCGTGTTTTGTGGCTGTGAAGTGTTTTTAATTTCGTGTTTTGTGGCTGTGAAGTGTTTTTAATTTCGTGCTTTGTGGCTGTGAAGTGTTTTTAATTTCGTGTTTTGTGGCTGTGAGGTGTTTTTAATTTAGTGTTTTGTGGCTGTGAGGTGTTTTTAATTTCGTGCTTTGTGGCTGTGAAGTGTTTTTAATTTAGTGTTTTGTGGCTGTGAAGTGTTTTTAATTTAGTGTTTTGTGGCTGTGAGGTGTTTTTAATTTAGTGTTTTGTGGCTGTGAAGTGTTTTTAATTTCGTGTTTTGTGGCTGTGAGGTGTTTTTAATTTAGTGTTTTGTGGCTGTGAAGTGTTTTTAATTTCGTGTTTTGTGGCTGTGAAGTGTTTTTAATTTAGTGTTTTGTGGCTGTGAAGTGTTTTTAATTTAGTGTTTTGTGGCTGTGAGGTGTTTTTAATTTAGTGTTTTGTGGCTGTGAAGTGTTTTTAATTTCGTGCTTTGTGGCTGTGAAGTGTTTTTAATTTAGTGTTTTGTGGCTGTGAAGTGTTTTTAATTTCGTGTTTTGTGGCTGTGAGGTGTTTTTAATTTAGTGTTTTGTGGCTGTGAGGTGTTTTTAATTTAGGGTTTTGTGGCTGTGAAGTGTTTTTAATTTCGTGTTTTGTGGCTGTGAAGTGTTTTTAATCGAGTGTTTTGTGGCTGTGAGGTGTTTTTAATTTAGGGTTTTGTGGCTGTGAAGTGTTTTTAATTTAGTGTTTTGTGGCTGTGAGGTGTTTTTAATTTCGTGTTTTGTGGCTGTGAAGTGTTTTTAATTTCGTGCTTTGTGGCTGTGAAGTGTTTTTAATTTCGTGCTTTGTGGCTGTGAAGTGTTTTTAATTTCGTGTTTTGTGGCTGTGAGGTGTTTTTAATTTCGTGTTTTGTGGCTGTGAAGTGTTTTTAATTTAGTGTTTTGTGGCTGTGAGGTGTTTTTAATTTCGTGTTTTGTGGCTGTGAGGTGTTTTTAATCTAGTGTTTTGTGGCTGTGAAGTGTTTTTAATTTCGTGTTTTGTGGCTGTGAGGTGTTTTTAATTTAGTGTTTTATGGCTGTGAGGTGTTTTTAATTTAGTGTTTTGTGGCTGTGAGGTGTTTTTAATTTCGTGTTTTGTGGCTGTGAGGTGTTTTTAATTTCGTGTTTTGTGGCTGTGAGGTGTTTTTAATTTCGTGTTTTGTGGCTGTGAAGTGTTTTTAATTTCGTGTTTTGTGGCTGTGAAGTGTTTTTAATTTAGTGTTTTGTGGCTGTGAAGTGTTTTTAATTTAGTGTTTTGTGGCTGTGAGGTGTTTTTAATCTAGTGTTTTGTGGCTGTGAAGTGTTTTTAATTTCGTGTTTTGTGGCTGTGAGGTGTTTTTAATTTCGTGTTTTGTGGCTGTGAGGTGTTTTTAATTTCGTGTTTTGTGGCTGTGAGGTGTTTTTAATTTCGTGTTTTGTGGCTGTGAAGTGTTTTTAATTTCGTGTTTTGTGGCTGTGAAGTGTTTTTAATTTAGTGTTTTGTCGCTGTGAGGTGTTTTTAATTCCGTGTTTTGTGGCTGTGAAGTGTTTTTAATTTCGTGTTTTGTGGCTGTGAGGTGTTTTTAATTTCGTGCTTTGTGGCTGTGAAGTGTTTTTAATTTCGTGTTTTGTGGCTGTGAGGTGTTTTTAATCTCGTGTTTTGTGGCTGTGAGGTGTTTTTAATTTCGTGTTTTGTGGCTGTGAAGTGTTTTTAATTTCGTGTTTTGTGGCTGTGAGGTGTTTTTAATTTCGTGTTTTGTGGCTGTGAAGTGTTTTTAATTTAGTGTTTTGTGGCTGTGAGGTGTTTTTAATTTCGTGTTTTGTGGCTGTGAAGTGTTTTTAATTTCGTGTTTTGTGGCTGTGAAGTGTTTTTAATTTCGTGTTTTGTGGCTGTGAGGTGTTTTTAATTTCGTGTTTTGTGGCTGTGAGGTGTTTTTAATTTCGTGTTTTGTGGCTGTGAAGTGTTTTTAATTTCGTGTTTTGTGGCTGTGAGGTGTTTTTAATTTCGTGTTTCGTCGCTGTGAGGTGTTTTTAATTTCGTGTTTCGTCGCTGTGAGGTGTTTTTAATTTCGTGTTTTGTGGCTGTGAAGTGTTTTTAATTTCGTGCTTTGTGGCTGTGAAGTGTTTTTAATTTAGTGTTTTGTGGCTGTGAGGTGTTTTTAATTTAGTGTTTTGTGGCTGTGAAGTGTTTTTAATTTCGTGTTTTGTGGCTGTGAGGTGTTTTTAATTTAGTGTTTTGTGGCTGTGAGGTGTTTTTAATTTCGTGTTTCGTCGCTGTGAGGTGTTTTTAATTTAGTGTTTTGTGGCTGTGAGGTGTTTTTAATTTCGTGTTTTGTGGCTGTGAAGTGTTTTTAATTTCGTGTTTTGTGGCTGTGAGGTGTTTTTAATTTCGTGTTTTGTGGCTGTGAAGTGTTTTTAATTTCGTGTTTTGTGGCTGTGAGGTGTTTTTCATTTAGTGTTTTGTGGCTGTGAGGTGTTTTTAATTTCGTGTTTTGTGGCTGTGAAGTGTTTTTAATTTCGTGTTTTGTGGCTGTGAGGTGTTTTTAATTTCGTGTTTTGTGGCTGTGAGGTGTTTTTAATTGTGGCTGTGAAGTGTTTTTAATTTCGTGTTTTGTGGCTGTGAGGTGTTTTTAATTTCGTGTTTTGTGGCTGTGAGGTGTTTTTAATTTCGTGTTTTGTGGCTGTGAAGTGTTTTTAATTTCGTGTTTTGTGGCTGTGAAGTGTTTTTAATTTCGTGTTTTGTGGCTGTGAAGTGTTTTTAATTTAGTGTTTTGTGGCTGTGAAGTGTTTTTAATTTCGTGTTTTGTGGCTGTGAAGTGTTTTTAATTTAGTGTTTTGTGGCTGTGAAGTGTTTTTAATTTCGTGTTTTGTGGCTGTGAGGTGTTTTTAATTTAGTGTTTTGTGGCTGTGAGGTGTTTTTAATTTAGTGTTTTGTGGCTGTGAAGTGTTTTTAATTTTGTGTTTTGTGGCTGTGAAGTGTTTTTAATTTCGTGTTTTGTGGCTGTGAAGTGTTTTTAATTTCGTGTTTTGTGGCTGTGAGGTGTTTTTAATTTCGTGTTTTGTGGCTGTGAAGTGTTTTTAATTTAGTGTTTTGTGGCTGTGAAGTGTTTTTAATTTAGTGTTTTGTGGCTGTGAAGTGTTTTTAATTTCGTGTTTTGTGGCTGTGAAGTGTTTTTAATTTAGTGTTTTGTGGCTGTGAAGTGTTTTTAATTTCGTGTTTTGTGGCTGTGAAGTGTTTTTAATTTAGTGTTTTGTGGCTGTGAGGTGTTTTTAATTTCGTGTTTTGTGGCTGTGAAGTGTTTTTAATTTCGTGTTTTGTGGCTGTGAAGTGTTTTTAATTTCGTGTTTTGTGGCTGTGAGGTGTTTTTAATTTCGTGTTTTGTGGCTGTGAAGTGTTTTTAATTTCGTGTTTTGTGGCTGTGAGGTGTTTTTAATTTCGTGTTTTGTGGCTGTGAGGTGTTTTTAATTTAGTGTTTCGTGGCTGTGAAGTGTTTTTAATTTCGTGTTTTGTGGCTGTGAGGTGTTTTTAATTTCGTGTTTTGTGGCTGTGAGGTGTTTTTAATTTCGTGTTTTGTGGCTGTGAAGTGTTTTTAATTTCGTGTTTTGTGGCTGTGAAGTGTTTTTAATTTAGTGTTTTGTGGCTGTGAGGTGTTTTTAATTTCGTGTTTTGTGGCTGTGAAGTGTTTTTAATTTCGTGCTTTGTGGCTGTGAAGTGTTTTTAATTTCGTGTTTTGTGGCTGTGAGGTGTTTTTAATCTAGTGTTTTGTGGCTGTGAAGTGTTTTTAATTTCGTGCTTTGTGGCTGTGAAGTGTTTTTAATTTCGTGTTTTGTGGCTGTGAGGTGTTTTTAATTTCGTGTTTTGTGGCTGTGAAGTGTTTTTAATTTAGTGTTTTGTGGCTGTGAGGTGTTTTTAATTTCGTGTTTTGTGGCTGTGAAGTGTTTTTAATTTCGTGTTTTGTGGCTGTGAAGTGTTTTTAATTTCGTGTTTTGTGGCTGTGAGGTGTTTTTAATTTCGTGTTTTGTGGCTGTGAGGTGTTTTTAATTTCGTGTTTTGTGGCTGTGAAGTGTTTTTAATTTCGTGTTTTGTGGCTGTGAGGTGTTTTTTATTTCGTGTTTTGTTGCTGTGAGGTGTTTTTAATTTCGTGTTTTGTGGCTGTGAGGTGTTTTTAATCTAGTGTTTTGTGGCTGTGAAGTGTTTTTCATTTCGTGTTTTGTGGCTGTGAGGTGTTTTTAATTTCGTGTTTTGTGGCTGTGAGGTGTTTTTAATTTCGTGTTTTGTGGCTGTGAAGTGTTTTTAATTTCGTGTTTTGTGGCTGTGAGGTGTTTTTAATTTCGTGTTTTGTGGCTGTGAGGTGTTTTTAATTTAGTGTTTTGTGGCTGTGAGGTGTTTTTAATTTCGTGTTTTGTGGCTGTGAAGTGTTTTTAATTTAGTGTTTTGTGGCTGTGAAGTGTTTTTAATTTCGTGTTTTGTGGCTGTGAAGTGTTTTTAATTTCGTGTTTTGTGGCTGTGAGGTGTTTTTAATTTAGTGTTTTGTGGCTGTAAAGTGTTTTTAATTTAGTGTTTTGTGGCTGTGAAGTGTTTTTAATTTCGTGTTTTGTGGCTGTGAAGTGTTTTTAATTTCGTGTTTTGTGGCTGTGAGGTGTTTTTAATTTCGTGTTTTGTGGCTGTGAAGTGTTTTTCATTTCGTGTTTTGTGGCTGTGAGGTGTTTTTAATTTCGTGTTTTGTGGCTGTGAAGTGTTTTTAATTTAGTGTTTTGTGGCTGTGAGGTGTTTTTAATTTCGTGTTTTGTGGCTGTGAAGTGTTTTTAATTTAGTGTTTTGTGGCTGTGAAGTGTTTTTAATTCAGTGTTTTGTGGCTGTGAAGTGTTTTTAATTTAGTGTTTTGTGGCTGTGAGGTGTTTTTAATTTCGAGTTTTGTGGCTGTGAAGTGTTTTTAATTTCGAGTTTTGTGGCTGTGAAGTGTTTTTAATTTCGTGTTTTGTGGCTGTGAAGTGTTTTTAATTTCGTGTTTTGTGGCTGTGAGGTGTTTTTAATTTCGTGTTTTGTGGCTGTGAGGTGTTTTTAATTTCGTGTTTTGTGGCTGTGAAGTGTTTTTAATTTCGTGTTTTGTGGCTGTGAAGTGTTTTTAATTTAGTGTTTTGTGGCTGTGAGGTGTTTTTAATTTCGTGTTTTGTGGCTGTGAAGTGTTTTTAATTTAGTGTTTTGTGGCTGTGAAGTGTTTTTAATTTAGTGTTTTGTGGCTGTGAAGTGTTTTTAATTTAGTGTTTTGTGGCTGTGAGGTGTTTTTAATTTCGAGTTTTGTGGCTGTGAAGTGTTTTTAATTTCGTGTTTTGTGGCTGTGAAGTGTTTTTAATTTCGTGTTTTGTGGCTGTGAGGTGTTTTTAATTTCGTGTTTTGTGGCTGTGAAGTGTTTTTAATTTCGTGTTTTGTGGCTGTGAGGTGTTTTTAATTTCGTGTTTTGTGGCTGTGAAGTGTTTTTAATTTAGTGTTTCGTGGCTGTGAAGTGTTTTTAATTTCGTGTTTTGTGGCTGTGAGGTGTTTTTAATTTCGTGTTTTGTGGCTGTGAAGTGTTTTTAATTTCGTGTTTTGTGGCTGTGAGGTGTTTTTAATTTCGTGTTTTGTGGCTGTGAAGTGTTTTTAATTTAGTGTTTTGTGGCTGTGAAGTGTTTTTAATTTAGTGTTTTGTGGCTGTGAGGTGTTTTTAATTTCGTGTTTTGTGGCTGTGACGTGTTTTTAATTTCGTGTTTTGTGGCTGTGAGGTGTTTTTAATTTCGTGTTTTGTGGCTGTGAAGTGTTTTTAATTTCGTGTTTTGTGGCTGTGAGGTGTTTTTAATTTCGTGTTTTGTGGCTGTGAAGTGTTTTTAATTTCGTGTTTTGTGGCTGTGAGGTGTTTTTAATTTCGTGTTTTGTGGCTGTGAAGTCTTTTTAATTTAGTGTTTTGTGGCTGTGAAGTGTTTTTAATTTCGTGTTTTGTGGCTGTGAGGTGTTTTTAATTTCATGTTTTGTGGCTGTGAAGTGTTTTTAATTTCGTGTTTTGTGGCTGTGAGGTGTTTTTAATTTCGTGTTTTGTGGCTGTGAGGTGTTTTTAATTTCGTGTTTTGTGGCTGTGAAGTGTTTTTAATTTCGTGTTTTGTGGCTGTGAGGTGTTTTTAATTTAGTGTTTTGTGGCTGTGAAGTGTTTTTAATTTCATGTTTTGTGGCTGTGAAGTGTTTTTAATTTAGTGTTTTGTGGCTGTGAGGTGTTTTTAATTTCGTGTTTTGTGGCTGTGAAGTGTTTTTAATTTCGTGTTTTGTGGCTGTGAAGTGTTTTTAATTTCGTGTTTTGTGGCTGTGAGGTGTTTTTAATTTCGTGTTTTGTGGCTGTGAAGTGTTTTTAATTTCGTGTTTTGTGGCTGTGAGGTGTTTTTAATTTCGTGTTTTGTGGCTGTGAGGTGTTTTTAATTTAGTGTTTCGTGGCTGTGAAGTGTTTTTAATTTCGTGTTTTGTGGCTGTGAGGTGTTTTTAATTTCGTGTTTTGTGGCTGTGAGGTGTTTTTAATTTAGTGTTTTGTGGCTGTGAAGTGTTTTTAATTTCGTGTTTTGTGGCTGTGAGGTGTTTTTAATTTCATGTTTTGTGGCTGTGAAGTGTTTTTAATTTCGTGTTTTGTGGCTGTGAGGTGTTTTTAATTTCGTGTTTTGTGGCTGTGAGGTGTTTTTAATTTCGTGTTTTGTGGCTGTGAAGTGTTTTTAATTTCGTGTTTTGTGGCTGTGAGGTGTTTTTAATTTAGTGTTTTGTGGCTGTGAAGTGTTTTTAATTTCGTGTTTTGTGGCTGTGAAGTGTTTTTAATTTAGTGTTTTGTGGCTGTGAGGTGTTTTTAATTTCGTGTTTTGTGGCTGTGAAGTGTTTTTAATTTCGTGTTTTGTGGCTGTGAAGTGTTTTTAATTTCGTGTTTTGTGGCTGTGAGGTGTTTTTAATTTCGTGTTTTGTGGCTGTGAAGTGTTTTTAATTTCGTGTTTTGTGGCTGTGAGGTGTTTTTAATTTCGTGTTTTGTGGCTGTGAGGTGTTTTTAATTTAGTGTTTCGTGGCTGTGAAGTGTTTTTAATTTCGTGTTTTGTGGCTGTGAGGTGTTTTTAATTTCGTGTTTTGTGGCTGTGAGGTGTTTTTAATTTCGTGTTTTGTGGCTGTGAAGTGTTTTTAATTTTGTGTTTTGTGGCTGTGAAGTGTTTTTAATTTAGTGTTTTGTGGCTGTGAGGTGTTTTTAATTTCGTGTTTTGTGGCTGTGAAGTGTTTTTAATTTCGTGCTTTGTGGCTGTGAAGTGTTTTTAATTTCGTGTTTTGTGGCTGTGAGGTGTTTTTAATCTAGTGTTTTGTGGCTGTGAAGTGTTTTTAATTTCGTGCTTTGTGGCTGTGAAGTGTTTTTAATTTCGTGTTTTGTGGCTGTGAGGTGTTTTTAATTTCGTGTTTTGTGGCTGTGAAGTGTTTTTAATTTCGTGTTTTGTGGCTGTGCGGTGTTTTTAATTTCGTGTTTTGTGGCTGTGAGGTGTTTTTAATTTCGTGTTTTGTGGCTGTGAAGTGTTTTTAATTTCGTGTTTTGTGGCTGTGAGGTGTTTTTAATTTAGTGTTTTGTGGCTGTGAAGTGTTTTTAATTTCGTGTTTTGTGGCTGTGAAGTGTTTTTAATTTAGTGTTTTGTGGCTGTGAGGTGTTTTTAATTTCGTGTTTTGTGGCTGTGAAGTGTTTTTAATTTCGTGTTTTGTGGCTGTGAAGTGTTTTTAATTTCGTGTTTTGTGGCTGTGAGGTGTTTTTAATTTCGTGTTTTGTGGCTGTGAAGTGTTTTTAATTTCATGTTTTGTGGCTGTGAGGTGTTTTTAATTTCGTGTTTTGTGGCTGTGAGGTGTTTTTAATTTAGTGTTTCGTGGCTGTGAAGTGTTTTTAATTTCGTGTTTTGTGGCTGTGAGGTGTTTTTAATTTCGTGTTTTGTGGCTGTGAGGTGTTTTTAATTTCGTGTTTTGTGGCTGTGAAGTGTTTTTAATTTCGTGTTTTGTGGCTGTGAAGTGTTTTTAATTTAGTGTTTTGTGGCTGTGAGGTGTTTTTAATTTCGTGTTTTGTGGCTGTGAAGTGTTTTTAATTTCGTGCTTTGTGGCTGTGAAGTGTTTTTAATTTCGTGTTTTGTGGCTGTGAGGTGTTTTTAATCTAGTGTTTTGTGGCTGTGAAGTGTTTTTAATTTCGTGCTTTGTGGCTGTGAAGTGTTTTTAATTTCGTGTTTTGTGGCTGTGAGGTGTTTTTAATTTCGTGTTTTGTGGCTGTGAAGTGTTTTTAATTTAGTGTTTTGTGGCTGTGAGGTGTTTTTAATTTCGTGTTTTGTGGCTGTGAAGTGTTTTTAATTTCGTGTTTTGTGGCTGTGAAGTGTTTTTAATTTCGTGTTTTGTGGCTGTGAGGTGTTTTTAATTTCGTGTTTTGTGGCTGTGAGGTGTTTTTAATTTCGTGTTTTGTGGCTGTGAAGTGTTTTTAATTTCGTGTTTTGTGGCTGTGAGGTGTTTTTAATTTCGTGTTTTGTTGCTGTGAGGTGTTTTTAATTTCGTGTTTTGTGGCTGTGAGGTGTTTTTAATCTAGTGTTTTGTGGCTGTGAAGTGTTTTTCATTTCGTGTTTTGTGGCTGTGAGGTGTTTTTAATTTCGTGTTTTGTGGCTGTGAGGTGTTTTTAATTTCGTGTTTTGTGGCTGTGAAGTGTTTTTAATTTCGTGTTTTGTGGCTGTGAGGTGTTTTTAATTTCGTGTTTTGTGGCTGTGAGGTGTTTTTAATTTAGTGTTTTGTGGCTGTGAGGTGTTTTTAATTTCGTGTTTTGTGGCTGTGAAGTGTTTTTAATTTAGTGTTTTGTGGCTGTGAAGTGTTTTTAATTTCGTGTTTTGTGGCTGTGAAGTGTTTTTAATTTCGTGTTTTGTGGCTGTGAGGTGTTTTTAATTTAGTGTTTTGTGGCTGTAAAGTGTTTTTAATTTAGTGTTTTGTGGCTGTGAAGTGTTTTTAATTTCGTGTTTTGTGGCTGTGAAGTGTTTTTAATTTCGTGTTTTGTGGCTGTGAGGTGTTTTTAATTTCGTGTTTTGTGGCTGTGAAGTGTTTTTCATTTCGTGTTTTGTGGCTGTGAGGTGTTTTTAATTTCGTGTTTTGTGGCTGTGAAGTGTTTTTAATTTAGTGTTTTGTGGCTGTGAGGTGTTTTTAATTTCGTGTTTTGTGGCTGTGAAGTGTTTTTAATTTAGTGTTTTGTGGCTGTGAAGTGTTTTTAATTTCGTGTTTTGTGGCTGTGAGGTGTTTTTAATTTCGTGTTTTGTGGCTGTGAAGTGTTTTTAATTTAGTGTTTTGTGGCTGTGAGGGGTTTTTAATTTAGTGTTTTGTGGCTGTGAGGTGTTTTTAATTTAGTGTTTTGTGGCTGTGAGGTGTTTTTAATTTCATGTTTTGTGGCTGTGAAGTGTTTTTAATTTCGTGTTTTGTGGCTGTGAAGTGTTTTTAATTTCGTGTTTTGTGGCTGTGAGGTGTTTTTAATCTTCTATATATTCTATATATATACATATACTGTATATATATTCTATATATATATACATATATATATATATATATATATATATATATATATATATATATATATACATATATATATATACATACATACATACATACATACATACATATATATAATTATATACTGTATATCTATATTATAATAGCCGCAGATGATTCTGTCTGTCTGTCTGTCTGTTCGCCGTCTGTCCAGGGTGTGGCTTACTCGGTTTGCAGAGTAGCTCCACCCATAGCTCCACCCATTCTGGGAGAGGATTCATATAATTATAAACAAATATCCACCATTTTATTAACTCGCATAGCTTTGAGGCATGTTTTGTAGGCCCGTGGTGTCTTGCTCTCTCTCCCAGTTTTATTTCAAATCAAATTCGATATATCATTTCATTTTTCACAGTCGCTAACATAGTTTTAGACTCGGTTGAAAAAAAACGGGAAGAAAATCCGATGAAAGTTGCCGTTTATAGAACGAAATGATTTCTCAAACGCCTGTAAACTAAAGCCCATTCATTGAGTCACCCTCACGATTTTATCTCGAATTCACCATCTGATTTAATTTTTATCGATGGTTTTAGACTCGGTGTCAGAAATAATTGAGAACACTCACTCACACACGGGAAATTGCCGAGATATATTTATAAAAATCGTGCCACGAAAATACACCGCCTAAAATAACAGTCGGGGAAAATGTCGACATATATTAAAAATTCGCTTTTTCTTTTCCGTTAACATATACTAGTACCCGACTGCAAAGCCGCAATGAGCCGGTGAAGCCAAAGCCTCTTGCCACTATTTTACCCATCACGATGGCTTCAGTGGGTTAGGTAGTTGGTAGTAGGTAGGTGTAGTAGGTACTGTACCTGGTAAGACTTGGTAAAAGAGAAGAGCAGACAGTCCTCCCCAATAGCAATACCTACATACAATAAATCAAATGTCACAAGAAGCTTAAGGAAGTAACTATACGATGTGCTAGCTTAGGGCCTATTTTAAGAAATTTTAACTGGGCTTAACATACGTTTTCACAGTATGTGTGTCGTCTTCTAACTTCAGTCGCTGTCAGGACTGGTTCTCTCCGGGCACTGCGGCTTCCTCCACCAGAAGAAGATAGCTTGCAGTAAGATCAGTGCCGACAGGTCAGATGACGCCGTTTCAACGGCAATGTGTGACTGTCATTAATCAAACCATGTCGATCGCGCTGATTGGCTGACCTAAGCTGATCGCTGATTCGTCAGCTCACAAAATCTCGCAAATTCAGACCTAAAATGAGAAATGACACCATTTGCATTCTGGATGAGATTAAAATTGATAAAATTTCCTTCTTGATTAATTCGGTGAATTCCGTCTCAACTTCGGATATTTCCGGCTGTGAAAAACTATCCCCTACGGCCGCGAGATTTCTAAAAAATAATTATTAGTCAATTTTAGAATATTTGATGCCGTTTTCACCCTCCGAAACGCGTAATAAGCTTTTTTGAAATAATTTTTGAAATGCTCGAATCTCATTGGTTCCGGTGTTTGGTGACTATTTTCGTTGAAGATAACGAGGTTGGTTTTAAAATATTTTAATGACACATTAGAGGTGCATCAGATGGTGAATCAAACAAAGACGGGTGAAACAAACTCCTATTGAACGTTTTCTCAATTTTTTAATGCAAACTTCCGTATCCGGACGATGGCGGCCTCCATTGAGTGATTTGGTTTCTGAAATATTTTTTCAAATGCTCGCATCTCATTGGTTCCGGTGTTTGGTGACGATTTTCGTTGAAGATAACCAGGCCCGTGCAGGCCGAGGTTGGTCCTAAAGTATTTTAATTACAAATTGGAGGTGCATAAGAATGTGAATCAAACAAAGACGGGCGAAACAAACTCCTATTGAACGTTTTTCAATTTGTTATGCATACTTCCGCATCCACAAGATGGCGGCCTCCATTGAGCGATTTGGTGCGTCACAGCTTCAGAATTCTCAAGCCAAGGGATCCAGCATAATCTGGTGACTGGTTTTCAACATAATACGTACGCGTTTATTCACAACACCGGCTTCGCCGGCTATTACTTTTATTTTGATGACAGTCGTCACAAAAACGACATATATTTCTTCATTCTTATTTCATTCAACATCATTATCCGGAAGTAAAACATGTTTCAGGAAATTACCGAGATATTTCTTCGTTTTTTTGTTTGTTCGTTATGTGCGCATACACTTTAAATAGGTTTATTTGAAATCTTTAATTTTCACAATCTTGCCATTTGTCATTTGATGATTACGAGACACTTCTTCTTGAGGATCATGACAATTCATGCATTGCATGGAAACTTCCATTTCCAAAATGAATGAGACGATCGATGAAGAACGCAGACTTGAACAGGATCAGGCAAGAAAACGAATGAGACGGGAGAAAAACGAGAGAAACGAGACGGAAAAAAGCCGATTGGAGAGGTGAGTGAGGGGCGATTGGAGAGGCGAGTGAGGAGCGATTGGAGAGGCGAGTGAGGAGCGATTGGAGAGGCGAGTGAGGAGCGATTGTAGAGGCGAGTGAGGAGCGATTGGAGAGGCGAGTGAGGAGCGATTGGAGAGGCGAGTGAGGAGCGATTGGAGAGGCGAGTGAGGAGCGATTGGAGAGGCGAGTGAGGAGCGATTGGAGAGGCGAGTGAGGAGCTATTGGAGAGGCGAGTGAGGAGCGATTGGAGAGGCGATTGAGGAGCGATTGCAGAGGCGAGTGAGGAGCGATTGGAGAGGCGATTGAGGAGCGATTGGAGAGGCTATTGAGGAGCGATTGGAGAGGAGAGTGAGGAGTGATTGGAGAGGCGAGTGAGGAGCGATTGGAGTGGCGAGTGAGGAGCGATTGGAGAGGCGAGAGGTGCGATTGGAGAGGAGAGTGAGGGGCGATTGGAGAGGCGAGTGAGGTGCGATTGGAGAGGAGAGTGAGGAGCGATTGGAGAGGAGTGTGAGGAGGTATTGGAGAGGAGTGTGAGTAGGTATTGGAGAGGAGATGGAGGAGCGATTGGAGAGGAGACGGAGGAGTGATTGGAGAGGAGTGTGAGGAGGTATTGGAGAGGAGTGTGAGGAGGTATTGGAGAGGAGTGTGAGTAGGTATTGGAGAGGAGTGTGAGAAGGTATTGGAGAGGAGTGTGAGAAGGTATTGGAGAGGAGTGTGAGAAGGTATTGGAGAGGAGTGTGAGAAGGTATTGGAGAGGAGTGTGAGAAGGTATTGGAGAGGAGTGTGAGAAGGTATTGGAGAGGAGTGTGAGAAGGTATTGGAGAGGAGTGTGAGAAGGTATTGGACAGGAGTGTGAGAAGGTATTGGAGAGGACTGTGAGAAGGTATTGGAGAGGAGTGTGAGAAGGTATTGGAGAGGAGTGTGAGAAGGTATTGGAGAGGAGTGTGAGAAGGTATTGGAGAGGAGTGTGAGAAGGTATTGGAGAGGAGTGTGAGAAGGTATTGGAGAGGAGTTGTAGAAGGTATTGGAGAGGAGTGTGAGAAGGTATTGGAGAGGAGTGTGAGAAGGTATTGGAGAGGAGTGTGAGGAGGTATTGGAGAGGAGTGTGAGGAGGTATTGGAGAGGAGTGTGAGGAGGTATTGGAGAGGAGCGAGGGGTTGGAAAGGAGCGAGGAGCGATTGGAGAGGAGTGATTGGAGAGGCGAGTGAGGAGCGATTGGAGAGGTGAGTGAGGAGCGATTGGAGAGGCGAGTGAGGAGCGATTGGAGAGGCGAGTGAGGAGCGATTGGAGAGGCGAGTGAGGCGCGATTGGAGAGGCGAGTGAGGCGCGATTGGAGAGGCGAGTGAGGCGCGATAAGAGAGGTGAGTGAGGCGCGATTGGAGAGGAGTGTGAGGGGTTGGATAGGAGTGTGAGGGTTGGAGTGGAGTGTGAGGAGGTATTGGAGAGGAGTGTGAGGAGGTATTGGAGAGGTGTGTGAGGAGGTATTGGAGAGGAATGTGAGGAGGAGTGGGATTGGAGAGGCGTGAGAGTGGAGAGAGGAGAGTGTCAGGTGGAGAGGAGTGAGGGGTCACATATTATCTGAAATAAATAAATTGTGTTCATTACATCATTTCTGGATCTGATGAATTGCCAGTAACCATTTTGAAAAATTGAATGTGCAGCTTCTAACTCAATATGTCGAAATGTCACACACATCCATGCCCATGGGATTCCCACGGGTGACCCCACTCGTGTATATATACAGACGTGGCATTTAATATGCAATATTTTTTTTGTGGGGGTGAACTTACTTTTCAAGATGACTTAGAACCAAAAGTTCTTTGGAATTATGTTTAAATTATTCTAGATTTTGTTATTGTGACCTTTAAAAGAAACAAAAACCACATTTGACATTTTTTTTTTTTTTTTTTTTTTTTGTTGTATACAAGATCGAGGCTCGTGAAAGAGCGAAAATTAATCACACAGAAAGACAAACAGACACATAAAACAAATAACATCGGGAGCGGTAGACAAGATGGGGAGAGAGGGGGAAGGACACAAACACAACATTTGAGAGCAGGGACCGAGAGACATGGAGACATCGAGAGATCTGTGGGAGGGAGAGGGCTTTGGGGGGAAGGCATGTGAAGGGGGGAGGCATGTGAAGGGGGGGAGGCATGTGAAGGGGGGGGGGGGGGGTGGGAGAGGTATAAACATATGGACACTGCCAGGATTTCCAGGAAATAAGTTGGAATTTCAAACAAGGTGGATCTGGGGTGAATTAGTGGGGGTAGAAAAGATCAAGGTTATGGATGGGGGAAGATAAGAGATGGTGGTGAACAGCTGTTTTAAAGACCTGGAGGGAGGAGAGGGATTGAAGGGAGTGTGGGAGTTTGTTCCACAGGCGGGAGAAAAGAGGAATGAAAGAGTGAAGGTGAGCAGAGAGCCGAGATTTCGGCAGTTTAACCATCAGAGGGTTGCTGGCAGATCTTGTGCGACCTGTAGGAATATTTGGGGGACAGAGCACGGAGAGAGCTGGGGGAGCAAGGCCGGAGAGGAGTCGGTAGAAGACAGAAAGACCACCTACCTGCCTGCGGTGAGTGAGTGAAAGGCCCTCAGAGATAGCTTCATCGCGGGAGATTCCAATGATTTTGAAAGCTTTGGATTCAACAGCGTGAAGCCGAGCCAGGTGTGAGGCAGGAGCACCAGCCCATAGGGGAGAACAGTATTCCATTGAGCTGCGGATGAAAGCCTTGTATGTGGTGAGGAGCTCAGGTGTGCCGAGGAAGGACTTCGCACGACGGAGGATGCCCAGTCGGCGACTGGCTTTGGAGGCCAGCTTGGAAATGTGGTTTTCCCAAGAAAGATCATGGCAGATAGTGAGACCCAAAAGCTTGAGTGACAGAACTTCTTGGAGAGGATTGTTGAGAAAGTAGATGGGAGGGTTGTCCAGTCGATCTATTCGGAGAGACATAGTAAGAGAGTGAGATTTGGCAGGATTGAAAGACATGTTCCACTTGTTTGACCAGTCTGTGATTTTGTCCAGGTCTTCAGAGAGTGAGGAGGCTGCAGACTGCCTATCTGAGGGAAGAGGAATGGAGCGGCAGAGAGTGGAGTCATCAGCAAAGAGATAGAGAGGATTTTCCAGAGAGTCAGAGAGATCATTGATAAAGACCAGAAAAAGCACAGGGCCCAGCACACTTCCTTGGGGAACTCCAGCCTGAACAGGAAGGGGAGATGAGAGAAATCCATTCAGGGCCACACGTTGACTACGACCAGAGAGGAAGTCCGCAAGCCATGCATGGAGATTTCCATGGATACCATAGGAGGAGAGTTTGGTGAGCAGAGCTGGGTGCCAGACTGTATCAAAGGCCCTTGATATGTCAAGGGAGACAGCTCTGATTTCCTGTTTGGCATTCAGGACCTCCATCCATTGTTGAGACAGCAGAAGCAGCATGTCCAGAGTAGAGTGACCTGGTCTGAAACCAAATTGATGATCAGAGATCAAGCCATTGGAGAAGAGGAAAGATTTCATATCCGAAGCAATGATGGATTCCATGACTTTGCTGATAATTGGGAGCAGGCTGATTGGTCTGTAGTTGCAAGGATCTGTTTTTGCACCTTTTTTGTGTAAAGCGGTAATGTTAGCTGATTTCCAGGATGCTGGCAGATGACCTTGAGCAAAAGATAGGGTGAAAAGAACAGAGAGAGGGTGAGATAGAGCGGCAGAGCAGGATTTTAGGACCCGTGGGCTGATGCCGTCTGGTCCAGTTGCAGAATCAGAGTCGAGGTTTGACAAAAACTCCTCCACCTTGTCAGGAGAGAAGGACACAGAGTCCAGGAGCATTTGGGTTCGACTGGGAAAGGTGGGAACAGAGAGAGATGGGTTTGGGACTAAGGATTTCGAGGCGAACACAGAGTTGAGGCATTCGGCTTTGTCACGTGCGATGTCAACTGTGTGGCCATTTGAGGTAAGGGAGGGGATGGAGGGGGAACAAACACCAGAAACGGATTTGACCAGACGCCACCAGGATTTGGAGGAAGGAGACAGGTTTGAGAGTTCATTCTTGAGTGAGGAGAGATAGTGCTTCCTGGCACTCCTGAGGGTAGACACACACTTGTTCCGAGCTTGGTGGAAGGAACTGAGATTTCCTTCAGTTGGATTAGCCTTCCAAGAGGCAAAGGCAAGTTGTTTCAGGGCAACTGCCTCACCACAAGATTCAGTGTACCATGGACGGGAGGAAGGGTAAGACAATTGAAGGCGAGATGGGATAAATCTGTGCATGAGAGAGATCAGTTTGCTTTGGAAGAATTCCCAGGAAGAATTGATGTCAGAGGCAGTGGAGATGGGAGACCAATCCAGACGATTGATGGCTGCTTGAAGACCGTCCCAGTCAGCCTGAGTGAAATGCCAGACTCGTCGACGCTGAGGAGGCTCTCTGAGAATGGCCAGAGAGATGTCCACTTTGACAAGCACATGATCAGAAGAACCGATTGGAGCAGAAGAAGAGCAGCAGACATTAGCAGGGAAGTTTGTCATAACCAAGTCTAGAAGAGAAGATACTCCATTGGCTGAGATCCGGGTCGGGAAATTGACAGATTGTGTCAATCCCAGTGAGTCACAGAAGTCCTTTGCTGAGGTGCCATGACTAGTGAGAGAGGAACCCACACCCAACCAGGTGGCATGATGACAGTTGAAGTCACCACATATGAGGAAGAGAGAGTTGGGATGAGTGGATAGAAGTTGGTCCATGTTGTCAGACATTGAAATGGAGATGGAGTCATCACTGTTTGGGGGACGGTACAGAACACATATGAACAAAAGGTGGGAGCGGAGAGGAAGCCGTAACCAGAGGTACTCCTGCGGGTGAGGAGGAAAGAGAGCAGTGCAAGGAGAGTGAGGAAGAGAGTTTTTGACAAAGATAGCCACCCCACCACCAGGCCGAGGCTCAGGTCTATCATACCGGAGGAGGGAGTAACCAGGAAGAGATATTAAGGAATCAGAGACATCTTGAAGGAGGAAAGTCTCTGTTAAGCAGATCAAGTCTGGATTGTCAGAAGCAACCTGTATGGAGAGATCAGTCAGGTTTGAGCGAAGGCCCCGGATGTTTGAGGTCCATACCGTTAATGAAGAGAGAGGGGGAGCATCGGGTACAGGACAGGGGAGGGGAGGAGTAGGGTAAGATGAAGGATGAGAGGGGGAGGTAGGGAGAGCAGTTGATAGTGTTTCAGATGTTGCAGAAGAGTTCCAAGAAAGGGAAGGATGAGGAGGATGAAAGGTTTGCTGGTGAAGGGATGCGGCACAGTGAGGGGTTGTTTGAGGGGGGGCAGAGGAAAGTAGAAGGTTTGGGGGGGTGGAGGTATGAGATAGAAGGGAGACGAAGTGGGGAGGAGGCAGCTTGGAGGAGGAGGGTGGAGGAGAGAGAATTGGAGAGGAATGGTATGGGGGGAGAATTGAATGGGAGGGATTGGGGGGGAGTTTTGAAGGGGAGGAGTGAGGGGGGAGTTTAGGAGGGGAGGGGCAAGGGGGGAGTTTTGGAGGGAAGGGGAAAGGGGGGAGATCAGGAGTGGAGGGGCAAGGGGGGGGATTAGGAGGGGAGGGGCAAAGGGGAAGTTTAGGAGGGGAAGGGCAAGGGGGGAGTTCAGGAGTGGAGGGGCAAGGGGGGAGTTTAAGAGTGGAGGGGCAAGGGGGAAGTTTCGGAGTGTAGGTGCAAGTGGGGGGATTTGGATGGGAGGGGCAAGAGGGGAGTTTAGAAAGTGGATGATTAATGAAAGACGAACATTGACAACAAATTGGGTTTGTTGTGATTTTCAAGTTAGCAATCCGGTTCAGGATGATGGAGGAGGGATGGAATGAATGTGAATTTAGACCATGTAGTGAGGGAGACGTATAAGATATTGAATTTCTTTTTTTTGAAGTGGAATGAGTTGGAGAGGAAATTGAGAAAAGCCTTTTAAATAGGAAGAAAAACAGCGTGTTGTAATATACCACTGAATAAAAAACAGAAGGGGAAAGGTTAAACATATTTAAAAATATTTAAACAGAACTATGAACAATCTTATATGCACAAAAATACCAACGGGGGGAGAGCCGAGAGGGACCACCACGAGTCACGTGAACAGGGCAAACGGTGGATGGCAAGGAGATAATGGGGGTGGGGCGAACAGCACACCTGGACAGAAAATACAGGATGAGACAACAGTACACGTGGAGAAAATAAAATAAATGTTTTTTTTTTTTTTTTTTTTTTGGGGGGGGGGGGGGGGGGGAATTAGAACGTTAGACAGTATTATGTTCGGGGTAGAAGGGAAAAAACCAAGAGCCAAGCAAAACACACTTAAGTTAACAAAACACCGACGGGGGTACAACTACAGTACAAGGCCACACACAAGGGCAGAAAACGATTAATTAATTACGAGTTACAGGAAATTCAAACCAAAACTAACTATAATCAAACAATATCACATGGACGATAAAATAACGAATTGAAATTTGACAATCTATCTGGGGAAATGGGGGAGAAACACGTGGTCGAAGAACGAACGAACGAATAAGAATGAATAAACGAATGAGCACAGAGAAGGTAGTCTTTTTTTTTTGTTTTTTTTTAGTTGAGATTTACATAAGGAAGTAGGCTTTGGGGTGGAAAGACTGCGAAAACAGAGAACGAAAGTTATTGGATCACAAACGACAGGCGCTGAGAGAAAAACAAAGCCTCAAGGTTGTACAGTGTACACTGTACAAGACCTCGAGACGACACGAATTAACGCGATTTTCAATACAGGTATGAAAGATTTGCACCGAAAATCTTTGACGGGACAATAAACGTACATACACCATAAAAGAAATACAGTTATAACGAAAATACAAATTGGAACAATGACTTAACTTCGATTTCGATGGAGAGCGTGGAGACCTGCGAAAAAACGAACCGTCGCCCATTGTTATTTCGAAGCAAATAAATTGATCCTTGAAAGTGATGTAAACTGATATCGAACTCAATTCACAGACAGTACTGTGTTAAACTTCTGTACGTTTTCCAGAAGTATCTCTTTATTTTGCACATTAGCCAAAAAAAATTTCAACAAAAACAAAAGCTAAATTATGACTGGGATTAAGGACAGTAAAATTACAATTCAGTACTTCGTGTAACCCCCACGAGCATTCAGGAGAGCACGTACACGTTGAGGAATGCTGTTCACGAGATTTGCCAAGGTCTGGACAGGAATCGCTTGCCATGCAATGACAATAGACTGCTACAATTCACGCACAGAGGTGGCTGCTGGTCCAAGTTGTCGATTTGACGCGTTAATTCTGCCCACATGTTCTCTGTCGGATTCATATCCGGGGACATGGCAGGCCACTCCATATGCTCTACACCACGGTCAGCAAGAAAGTGTTGGATCATGCGAGCATGATGAGGCCGTGCATTGTCATCTTGGAAGACAAAGTTTCCTCGAAAGGCTGCACGAGCAAATGGAAGCAATGTTTCTTCCAGAATGACCCTGTACTTGAACTGGTTCAGGTTTCCATTCAGAACAACCATGTCAGTTTTGCCCCGTGCATGAAAAGCAGCCCAAATGGTCACCCCACCACCTCCAGCTTGGACTCTTGACACTATACAATCTTCGTTGTGGGCTTCGTGCACTTGTCTGCGCACTTGGACGTGGCCATCTTGACGATAGACCAGAAATCTAGACTCATCACTGAAGGTCACGTGATTCCAGTGTCCTGGCTGCCATTGACGGTGCTCTCTGGCCCACTGCAATCGGCGCTGGCTGTGTTGTCTGGTCAGGCGTGGCTTTCTCAGGGGACACCTGGCACGATAGCCTGCTTGAACCAGTCGTTGGTTGACTAGCCTTCTGGATACAGGCACATTTGTCAGTTGCTGCCACTCAGCCCTAAGCCGATTAGCTGACTTGGTACGGCCATTGCAGACTAACCGGTGCAGCTGGCGATCATCTCTCCTTGTGGTTCTGCGTGGACGTCCTGGCCTTGGTATTGGAGTAGGGACACCCCTCTGAGCATTTCGTTTCAGGATCTTTGACACCTGACCTTGAGTGATGCCATACTGCCGAGCAACAGCATGCTGTTTCATGCCAGAATTTCATAAAGCCACCAGTCCATGACAAACAGCATTGTCAAGTTGACGGACCATCTCCAGAGGAAGCGGCAATAACTTTTGTAGACGTGCAGCAGTTGTTTTCCACTAATACAGAACGCAACAACCCTTATATACCCGATTGTGAAGCCAATCGTCAAATGTACCTGTCCTTACATTTTGTCACGCCACCTGTGATATAATCCTGTTATTGACTTCTTGCTGCGAAAGACAATCAGTGACATGGTTCTTTCAACAAAGACATCACCGAAGGGTAAAATAAACTCACCAGATTGATATACAGAGTTCAGAAAGTAAACCCAAGTCACGGAAAAAAAAAAATTCCATATTAAATGCCAAGTCTGTAGTTAGTAGAGTGAAGTGCGTTTTTGTGTATTTCGGAGTTTTAGGAACCAACAATATAAGTAATTGAAGTTTTGCATTTTTCTTGTATTCGTCATCTATCTATTGGAATAATAAAAGAGAGTGTGTGTGTCTGTCTCCATAACTCCAAAACCATGAAACCTAGCAGCCCATGAAACCTTAACTACTGTCAAAAAGCGACAGGTACTCCTGTTAATCCACCTTGTCGCTCAGGTCTATTATCTCATATCCTTCAGCATGAAACTCTCATGCTCACAGGACTCATTTTCCCCAAGATACCTTTGGTGTCCTTCAAGGTTTTTCCTCATTTGTCTCATCTGTCGTACTGACAAATTCAAAGGGAGGCACAACGCGCCCCTCCCTTTATATTATTGGGTAAAATGCCAGGGGTATATAAAAGGCCCCTATATATAAGGGTATCTGCCAATGTGCCATGTGGCAAAGTATAGAAAAGAAGAGACATTCAAAAAAAAATCTCGTGTGCATGCTGTACTACCCTAGTGTTCTAGAAATGTTCATATAAAGGGGCGCCCCACATCTGGAAAATAAAATACATTTACTTCTTCATGCAGGTGTACGAGAAAGGGGCGCCCCACATCTGGAAAATAAAATACATTTACTTCTTCATGCAGGTGTACGAGTCAATTTGGCACCCCTTTACATGAAATTTTGGTATAAAAGAGGTATAAAACAAATGGACACTGCTCGGACTTCCAGGAAAGAGGTTGGTATTTCAAAAAAGTGGATCTGGGGTGAATTAATGGGGTATTGGGGTTCAAGGTTTTGGATGGAGGAAGATAAGGGATGATGAACAGCTGTTTTAAAGAGCTGGAGGGAGGAGAGGAATTGAAGAGAATGAGGGAGTTTGTTCCAGAGGCAGGAGAAAAGAGGATTGAAAGAGTGAAGGTGAGCAGAGAGTCTTGATTTTGGCAGTTTCAACAGAATAGGGCTGCTGGCAGATCTTGTGCGACCCGAAGGAATATGTGGAAGATAGAACACAGACAGACCTGGGGGAGCTAGGCCGGAGAGGAGTCAGTAAAGGACAGAAAGACGACGAACCTGCCTGCAGTGAGCGAGTGAAAGGCCCTCTGAATCAGCTTCATCGCGGGAGATGCCAATGATTCTGAAAGCTTTGGTTTCTACAGCGTGAAGCCGAGCTTGGTGTGAGGCAGGAGCACCAACCCAGAGGGGAGAGCAGTACTCCATTGAGCTGCAGGTGAAAGCCTTGTATGTGGTGAGGAGCTCAGGTGTGCCAAGGAAGGACTTTGCACGACGGAGGATGCCCAGTCGGCGACTGGCTTTGGAGGCCAGCTTGAAATGTATTTTTCCCATGAAAGATCATGGCAGATAGTGAGACCCAAAAGCTTGAGTGACAGAACTTCTTGGAAAAGACTGTTGAGAAAGTAGATGGGAGGGTTGTCCAAACGGTCTTTTCTGAGAAACAAAGTTAGAGTGTGAGATTTGTCAGGATTGAAAGACATGTTCCACTTGTTTGACCAGTCTGTGATTTTGTCCAGGTCTGCAGAGAGTGAGGAGGCTGCAGACTGCCGATCTGAGGGATGAGGAATGGGGCGGCAGATAGTGGAGTCATCAGCAAAGAGATAGAGAGGATTTCCGGAGAGTCGGAGATATCATTGATGAAGACCAGAAAAAGCACAGGGCCCACAACACTACCTTGGGGAACTCCACCAGAACAGGAAGGGGAGATGAGAGAAATCCTCTCAGGGCCATACGTTGACTGCTTCCGGTGAGGCAGTCCACAAGCCATGCGTGGTTTCCATAGATACCATAAGAGGAGAGTTTGGTGAGCAGAGCGGGGTGCCAGACCGTATCGAAGGCACGTGATATGTCAAGGGAGACAGCTCTGATTTCCTCTTTGGCATTAAGGACCTCCATCCATTGTTGAGACAACAGAAGCAACATGTCCAAAGTAGAATGACCTGGTCTGAGTCCAAATTCTGAATCTCGTCTTCACGCTGTTGAAACCAAAGCATTCAGAATCATTGGAATCTCCCGCAATGAAGCTAACTCCAAGGGCCTCTCACTCACTCACCGCAGGCAGGTTGGTGGTCTTTCCGTCTTCTACGGACTCCTCTCTGGCTTTGCCCCCCAGCTCTCTCTGGGCTCTGTCCCGCAAATATTCCTTCAGGTTGCACAAGATCTGCCTGCAACCCTCTTATGGTTAAACTGCCAAAATCAAGACTCTCTGCTCACCTTCTCTCCTTCATTCCTCTTTTCTCCCACCTCTGGAACAAACTCCCTCACTCTCTTCAATCCCACTCCACCCTCCAGGTCTTTAAAACAGCTGTTCACCACCATCTCTTATCTTCCCCCATCCAAAACCTTGATCTTTTCTACCCCCGCTAATTTCACCCCAATTCCACTTTTTTGAAATACCAACTTCTGTCCTGGAAGTCCTTGGTGTCCTTGTGTTTTATACTTCTCCCTCCCCCCCACCCCCCTTCCAATTCCACTTTTTTGAAATACCAACTTCTGTCCTGGAAGTCCTTGGTGTCCTTGTGTTTTATACTTCTCCCTTCCCACACCTCCTCCCCCCAAGCCCTCTCCCTTCCACACATCTCCCTGCTCTCAAATGTTGTGTTTGTGTGCTTCCCCTTCTCTCCCCATCTTGTCTTCCACTCCCTCTTTTTATATATTTTGTTTGTCTGGTTGATTTGTTTGGGAAGTAAATGTTAGCTCTTTCACGAGCCTCGATTCAGTATACAAAAAATAATAATAATAATAATAATAATAATAATAATAATAATAATTGATGATCAGAGATCAAGCCATTGGAGAAGAGGAAGGATTTGATATCAGAAGCGATGATGGAATCCATGACTTTGCTGATAATTGGGAGAAGGCTGATTGGTCTGTCGTTGCAATGATCTGTTTTTGCATCTTTCTTATGTAAAGCGGTGATGTTGGCTGATTTCCAAGCAGATGGTAGATGACCTTGAGCAAAAGAGAGGGTGAAGAGAACAGAGAGAGGGAGTGAAAGAGCTGCAGAGTAGGATTTTACCATCCGTGGGCTGATGCCGTCGGGTCCAGTTGCAGAATCAGAGTCGAAGTTTGACAAAAACTCCTCCACCTTGTCAGGAGAGAAGGACGCAGTGTCCAGGAGCAGTTGGGTTCGACTGGGTAAGGTGGGTACAGAGAGAGACGGGACACAATATTTTGAGGCAAACATAAAGTTGAGGCGTTCAGTTTTTTCACGTTCAGAGTGAGCTAAATACAGGTTAAACATAAATACCTGTATTTTCACCTGCGACTACAGGTGCTGACAATGAAGGGCGTTTTTTTTTTTATGTCTCGAAACTGCTTACCTTTAAAAAAGAAGCATCCTCCCTATCTGATGACGTGCTGTATAATTTCCCTCCGCCTCTAAATCTCAATACGCCCTTGTATTATACATTTTAGTAGTTTCCGTGTACATGCCTTTAACCCTCGACTAATGTAAGGTGTGAAACCTAAAGTGAAACATCGTATCATAACGTTGATTTCAAAAGAATCCTCGAGTCCATCAATGATGGATAACGTCATCAACAGGAATCTGCAGGTACCATCTTGGAAGAAAGCAGGTAAACATAATAGCGCTTTTAAATGTGACCGACCTGTTCACACAAAAATATTTTACTCCTAAATAATGGAAACATCTCTCAAGATGTTTCAAATATAAAGTTCCAGCAATGATAGAACATGTTACGTTTGTGAAAAGTTCGTAATTCTTGTCAATCATTAGTTCTTGTTGGAGTTGGAACGAGTCCCGGCAGGTGTACGGTAGAAATAACACACTTAACATTATTGAGGTTTCTACTCTGCTTTCAATTTCTCACTCGACTATAAATATTGGATTGGTGTTTCGCAGGCATGCTGCTGTACAACTACCAAGTGTGCTGTCCTGTCTCTCGGATTGATGTTAAGCCGGATGTCCGGTCTGCTCGTATTTCTTGTTGGACGTTAATGATCCCATTCAAATTTTTTTGAGGCACCTTCTTTGCAAGAGCGAGGCTCATGGAAGCGCATGGTACAACTGACATTGAGACAAACATCAAGGTAATGAACAAACAGGAAACGAGGAGAGGGAAAGAGATAAGTGGGTTTGTTTGACGATCATTCCGAAGAATGCAGTGAGTGAGGATGTGGTGCACATCAAAATCGAGTCGATTCGGTCTTGTCACACAACCAACATGTCCACCAAGTTTCGTCCAAATCCGTCCATAACTTTTTGAGATATCATGCTATGTATCGTTTTTGGCCCCATCTCCCAATGGTGAACTAGAACGGGCACTCGGTAGAGCGCATACCTTCGCCGCAGCTACTGTTCTGTACTTGGCATGGGAGTGTAGGGAACAGAACAGTGAACAGTTTGGTGCTGATTTCATGCAAATCGGATAAGAATTGACCGAGTTATGACAAAAAACGCACATTTTGCAAGGTCGTGACCCCCCTGACCTTTGACCCCCAACCGCTAACAAGGGTAATGTCTTCACTGGGTCATGTCGTATATCACAAGATCGGGCATTGAATTCTGAACATTTTGGCATTAGTTGCATGCCAATTGGATAAAAATTGACCGCGCTATGGTAAAAATACGATTTTGACCTTTTCGTGACCTTGACCTTGACCTTTGACCCGATTGCTCCCAAAATCTAATCAAATGTGTCCCGTATAATAACCAATCATCCCACCAAATTTCATGCAATTCGGTTGAATACTTTTTGAGTTATGCGAATAACATACACACACACACACACACAGACATACAAATAAATACACAGCGATCAAAACATAACCTTCCGCTTTTGCGAAGGTAACAATGAATGAATGAAAAATATATGCATTCATTCTTCACCATTGGGAGATGGGGCCAAAAAACGATACATAGCATGATATCTCAAAAATTATGGACGGATTTGGACGACACTTGGTGGACAGGTTGGTTGTGTGACAAGACCGAATCAACTCGATGTTGGTGAAGATTTACATGTGGATTCGGATACGCGAATTATTTAATTTCAATTTGATTCTTCACCATCGGGAGATCGGGCGAAAACCGATACATAGCACGACATCTCAAAAAAAAAAAAAATGGTGAAGAATCACTTAAAAATCCGAGTAGCCGGACCCGAATCCGGATGTTCCCCAAAATCTCATCATTTTGTCGTTGTCACATACGCTACCTCTCTGCCAAATTTCGTCGGAATCCCTCCACAACTTTTCGAGATATTTTGTTTACAAACAAACAAACAACCAAACGGAGAAACGGGCAGACAGGAGTGAAAACATAACCTCCATCCACCATTGGTGGCGGAGGAAATTAAATAACCCTCGTATCCGAATACATATTCAGATCTTCACCATAATCGAAACAATTTGGGCTTGTCACACACCGAACCTGTCCACCAAATTTCGTCGGAATCCGACCACAACTTTTTGAGATATCTTGTTCACAAACAAACAGACAAATGAAAAATCGGTCAGAGTCCGAGGACTTGCCGGAATTTACATTTTTATCGGCCATTTAGGACAAATATCGCGGCCGAACCACGTGACCAATGACGTCATCATTAACATATTTTATTTCCCATGGAGAGTTCTTTACAATGAGCCATGTCTCAATTTTTTCTGTTCAGCAGTTTTGGAGATATAGTGGTGCAAAGTTTTGCCGTTTTTCCAAGATGGCGGCCGACCACGTGACTGATGACGTCATCATTAACATATTTTATTCCCCATGGAGAGTTCTTTACAATGAGCCATGTCAATTTTTTCCATTCTGCACTTTTGGAGATTTAGTGGTGCAAAGTTTTCCCATTTTTCCAAGATGGCGGCCGAACCACGTGAACGATGGCATCATCATTAACATATTTTATTCCCCATGGAGAGTTCTTTCCAATGAGCCATGTCTCAATTTTTTCTATTCAGGACTTTTGGAGATGTGGAGGTGCAGAGTTTTTTGGTTTTTCCAAGATGGCGGCCGAACCACGTGACCGATGACGTCATCATTAACATATTTTATTCCCCATGGAGAGTTCTTTACAATGAGCCATGTCTCAATTTTTTCTGTTCAGCACTTTTGGAGATATAGTGGTGCAAAGTTTTGCCGTTTTTCCAAGATGGCGGCCGACCACGTGACATATGACGTCATCATTAACATATTTTATTCCCCATGGAGTTCTTTACAATGAGCCATGTCACAATTTTTTCTGTTCAGCACTTTTGGATATAGTGGCGTAACGTTTTGCCGTTTTTCCAAGATGGCGACCGAACCACGTGACTGATGACGTCATCATTTACATATTTTATTCCCCATGGAGAGTTCTTTACAATGAGCCATGTCTCAATTTTTTCTGTTCAGTACTTTCGGAGATATAGAGGTGCAAAGTTTTTCGGTTTTTCCAAGATGGCGGCCGAACCACGTCACCGATGACGTCATCAATTGTGCACAGTCTATGCCAGGGCAAGACCAATATGTGTGCAAAGTTTGGCGATTCTACGTGCAACGGTGTAGACGCAGTGCTGCAAACAGACAGACAGACAAACAGACAGACAGACAAATGAAAAATCGGTCAGAGGCCGAGGACTTGCCGGAAAGTACTTTTTTATCGGCCATTTAGGACAAATATGGCGGCCGAACCACGTGACATATGACGTCATCATTAACATATTTTATTCCCCATGGAGAGTTCTTTACAATGAGCCATGTCTCAATTTTTTCTGTTCAGCACTTTCGGAGATATGGAGGTGCAAAGTTTTTCGGTTTTTCCAAGATGGCGGCCGAACCACGTGACTGATGACTTCATCAGTAACATATTTTATTCCCCATGGAGAGTTATTTACAATGAGCCATGTCTCAATTTTTTCTGTTCAGCACTTTCGGAGATATGGAGGTGTAAAGTTTTTCGGTTTTTCCAAGATGGCGGCCGAACCACGTCACCGATGACGTCATCATTTGGGCACAGTATATTAGAGGGCAAGACCAATATGTGTGCCAAGTTTGGCGATTCTACGTGCAACGGTGTAGACGTAGTGCTGCAAACAGACAAACAGACAGACAGACAGACAGACAGACAGACAGACAAACAAACGAACAGATCAACATACTTGCCGGAAATTTTTTCCGGCAAGTAACAAACAGACAAACAGACAAACAGACAAACAAACGAACAGATCAACATACTTGCCGGAAAATTTTTCCGGCAAGTAATGAAAAATCGGTCAGAGACCGAGGACTTGCCGGAATGTACTTTTTTATCGGCCATTTAGGACAAATATGGCGGCCGAAACACGTGACCGATGATGTCATCATTAACATATTTTATTCCCCATGGAGAGTTCTTTACAACGAGCCATGTCTCAATTTTTTCTATTCAGCACTTTCAGATATGGAGGTGCAAATTTTTCCCAAGATGGCGGCCGAACCACGTGACATATGACGTCATCATTAACATATTTTATTCCCCATGGAGAGTTCTTTACAATGAGCCATGTCTCAATTTTTTCTGTTCAGCACTTTTGGAGATATAGTGGTGCAAAGTTTTGCCGTTTTTCCAAGATGGCGGCCGACCACGTGACATATGACGTCATCATTAACATATTTTATTCCCCATGGAGTTCTTTACAATGAGCCATGTCTCAATTTTTTCTGTTCAGCACTTTTGGAGATATAGTAGTGCAAAGTTTTGCCGTTTTTCCAAGATGGCGGCCGACCACGTGACATATGACGTCATCATTAACATATTTTATTCCCCATGGAGTTCTTTACAATGAGCCATGTCTCAATTTTTTCTGTTCAGCACTTTTGGAGATATAGTAGTGCAAAGTTTTTCGGTTTTTCCAAGATGGCGGCCGAACCACGTCACAGATGACGTCATCAATTGGGCACAGTCTATTCCAGGGCAAGACCAATAAGTGTGCAAAGTTTGGCGATTCTACATGCAACGGTGTAGACGCAGTGCTGCAAACAGACAGACAGACAGACAGATGAAAAATCGGTCAGAGACCGAGGACTTGCCGGAATTTACTTTATTATCGGCCATTTAGTACAAATATGGCGGCCGAACCACGTGACCGATGATGTCATCATTAACATATTTTATTCCCCGTGGAGAGTTCTTTACAATGAGCCATGTCTCAATTTGTTCTATTCAGCACTTCCGGAGATATGGAGGTGCAAAATTTTTCTGTTTTTCCAAGATGGCGGCCGAACCACGTGACTGATGACATCATCATTAACATATTTTATTCCCCATGGAGAGTTCTTTACAATGAGCCATGTCTCAATTTTTTCTGTTCAGCACTTTCGGAGATATAGTGGTGCAAAGTTTTGCCGTTTTTCCAAGATGGCGGCCGACCACGTGACATATGACGTCATCATTAACATATTTTATTCCACATGGAGAGTTCTTGACAATGAGCCATGTCTCAATTTTTTCTATTAAGTGCTTTTGGAGATATGGAGGTGCAAAAATTTTCGGTTTTTACAAGATGGCGGCCGAACCACGTGACTGATGACGTCATCATTAACATATTTTATTCCCCATGGAGAGTTCTTTACAATGAGCCATACCTCAATTTTTTCTATTCAGGACTTTTGGAGATGTGGAGGTGCAGAGTTTTTCGGTTTTTCCAAGATGGCGGCCGAACCACGTGACCGATGACATCATCATTAACATATTTTATTCCCCATGGAGAGTTCTTTACAATGAGCCATGTCTCAATTTTTCTGTTCAGCACTTTTGGAGATATAGTGGTGCAAATTTTTGCCGTTTTTCCAAGATGGCGGCCGACCACGTGACATATGACGTCATCATTAACATATTTTATTCCCCATGGAGAGTTCTTTACAATGAGCCATGTCTCAATTTTTTCTGTTCAGCACTTTTGGAGATATAGTGGCGCAAATTTTTGCCGTTTTTCCAAGATGGCGGCCGACCACGTGACATATGACGTCATCATTAACATATTTTATTCCCCATGGAGAGTTCTTTACAATGAGCCATGTCTCAATTTTTTCTGTTCAGTACTTTCGGAGATATAGAGGTGCAAATTTTTTCGGTTTTTCCAAGATGGCGGCCGAACCACGTCACCGATGACGTCATCAATTGGGCACAGTCTATTCCAGGGCAAGACCAATATGTGTGCAAAGTTTGGCGATTCTCCGTGCAACGGTGTAGACGCAGTGCTGCAAACAGACAGACAGACAGACAGATGAAAAATCGGTCAGAGACCGAGGACTTGCCGGAATGTACTTTTTTATCGGCCATTTAGGACAAATATGGCGACCGAACCACGTGACCGATGACGTCATCATTAACATATTTTATTCCCCATGGAGAGTTCTTTACGAGCCATGTCTCAATTTTTTCTATTCAGCACTTTCGGAGCTGTTGAGGTGCAAAGTTTTCGGTTTTTCCAAGATGGCGGCCGAACCACGTGACATATGACGTCATCATTAACATTTCTTATTCCCCATGGAGAGTTATTAACAATGAGCCATGTCTCAATTTTTTCTGTTCAGCACTTTCGGAGATATGGAGGTGCAAAGTTTTTCGGTTTTTCCAAGATGGCGGCCGAACCACCTGACCGATGACGTCATCATTAACATATTTTATTCCCCATGGAGAGTTCTTTACAATGAGCCATGTCTCAATTTTTTCCATTCTGCACTTTTGGAGATATAGTGGTGCAAAGTTTTTGCCGTTTTTCCAAGATGGCGGCCGAACCACATGACCGATGGCATCATCATTAACATATTTTATTCCCCATGGAGAGTTCTTTACAATGAGCCATGTCTCAATTTTTTCTATTCAGCACATTCAGAGATATGGAGGTGCAAAATATTTCGGTTTTTTCCAAGATGGCGGCCGAACCACGTGACATATGACGTCATCATTAACAAATTTTATTCCCCATGGAGAGTTCTTTACAATGAGCCATGTCTCAATTTTTTCTGTTCAGCACTTTTGGAGATATAGTGGTGCAAAGTTTTGCCGTTTTTCCAAGATGGCGGCCGACCACGTGACATATGACATCATTAACATATTTTATTCCCCATGGAGAGTTTTTTACAATGAGCCATGTCTCAATTTTTTCTGTTCAGCACTTTTGGAGATTTCGTGGTGCAAAGTTTTGCCGTTTTTCCAAGATGGCGGCCGACCACGTGACTGATGACGTCATCATTAACATATTTTATTCCACGTGGAGAGTTGTTTACAATGAGCCATACCTCAATTTTTTCTATTCAGGACTTTTGGAGATGTGGAGGTGCAGAGTTTTCGGTTTTTCCAAGATGGCGGCCGAACCACGTGACTGATGACATCATCATTAACATATTTTATTCCCCATGGAGAGTTCTTTACAATGGGCCATGTCTCAATTTTTTCTATTCAGCACTTTCGGAGATATGGAGGTGCATAGTTTTTCGGATTTTCCAAGATGGCGGCCGAATCACGTGACCGATGACGTCATCATTAACATATTGTATTCTCCATGGAGAGTTCTTTGCAATGAGCCATGTCTCAATTTTTTCTATTCAGTACATTCAGAGATATGGATGTGCAAAGTTTTTCGGTTTTTCCAAGATGGCGGCCGAACCACGTGACTGAGGACGTCATCATTAACATATTTTATTCCACATGGAGAGTTCTTCACAATGAGCCATGTCTCCATTTTTTCTGTTCAGCACTTTTGGAGATATAGTGGTGCAAATTTTTTCGGTTTTCCCAAGACGGCGGCCGAACCACGTGACTGATGACGTCATCACTAACATATTTTATTCGCCATGGAGAGTTCTTTACAATGTGCCATGTCTTAATTTTTTCTGTTCAGGACTTTCGGAGATATGGAGGTGCAAAAATTTTCGGTTTTTCCAAGATGGCGGCCGAACCACGTGACTGATGACGTCATCATTAACATATTTTATTCCCCATGGAGAGTTCTTTACAATGAGCCATGTCTCAATTTTTTCTGTTCAGTACTTTCGGAGATATAGAGGTGCAAATTTTTTCGGTTTTTCCAAGATGGCGGCCGAACCACGTGACTGATGACGTCATCATTAACATATTTTATTCCCCATGGAGAGTTCTTTACAATGAGCCATGTCTCAATTTTTTCTGTTCAGGACTTTCGGAGATATGGAGGTGCAAAAATTTTCGGTTTTTCCAAGATGGCGGCCGAACCACGTGACTGATGACGTCATCATTAACATATTTTATTCCCCATGGAGAGTTCTTTACAATGAGCCATGTCTCAATTTTTTCTGTCAGCACTTTGAGATATCGAGGTGCAAAAATTTTCGGTTTTTCCAAGATGGCGGCCGAACCACGTGACTGATGACATCATCATTAACATATTTCATTCCCCATGGAGTTCTTTACAATGAGCCATGTCTCAATTTTTTCTGTTCAGCACTTTTGGAGATATAGTAGTGCAAAGTTTTGCCGTTTTTCCAAGATGGCGGCCGACCACGTGACATATGACGTCATCATTAACATATTTTATTCCCCATGGAGTTCTTTACAATGAGCCATGTCTCAATTTTTTCTGTTCAGCACTTTTGGAGATATAGTAGTGCAAAGTTTTTCGGTTTTTCCAAGATGGCGGCCGAACCACGTCACAGATGACGTCATCAATTGGGCACAGTCTATTCCAGGGCAAGACCAATAAGTGTGCAAAGTTTGGCGATTCTACATGCAACGGTGTAGACGCAGTGCTGCAAACAGACAGACAGACAGACAGATGAAAAATCGGTCAGAGACCGAGGACTTGCCGGAATTTACTTTATTATCGGCCATTTAGTACAAATATGGCGGCCGAACCACGTGACCGATGATGTCATCATTAACATATTTTATTCCCCGTGGAGAGTTCTTTACAATGAGCCATGTCTCAATTTGTTCTATTCAGCACTTCCGGAGATATGGAGGTGCAAAATTTTTCTGTTTTTCCAAGATGGCGGCCGAACCACGTGACTGATGACATCATCATTAACATATTTTATTCCCCATGGAGAGTTCTTTACAATGAGCCATGTCTCAATTTTTTCTGTTCAGCACTTTCGGAGATATAGTGGTGCAAAGTTTTGCCGTTTTTCCAAGATGGCGGCCGACCACGTGACATATGACGTCATCATTAACATATTTTATTCCACATGGAGAGTTCTTGACAATGAGCCATGTCTCAATTTTTTCTATTAAGTGCTTTTGGAGATATGGAGGTGCAAAAATTTTCGGTTTTTACAAGATGGCGGCCGAACCACGTGACTGATGACGTCATCATTAACATATTTTATTCCCCATGGAGAGTTCTTTACAATGAGCCATACCTCAATTTTTTCTATTCAGGACTTTTGGAGATGTGGAGGTGCAGAGTTTTTCGGTTTTTCCAAGATGGCGGCCGAACCACGTGACCGATGACATCATCATTAACATATTTTATTCCCCATGGAGAGTTCTTTACAATGAGCCATGTCTCAATTTTTTCTATTCAGCACTTTCGGAGATATGGAGGTGCTAATTTTTCGGTTTTTCCAAGATGGCGGCCGACCACGTGACTGATGACGTCATCAACATATTTTATTCCCCATGGAGAGTTCTTTACAATGAGCCATGTCTCAATTTTTCTGTTCAGCACTTTTGGAGATATAGTGGTGCAAATTTTTGCCGTTTTTCCAAGATGGCGGCCGACCACGTGACATATGACGTCATCATTAACATATTTTATTCCCCATGGAGAGTTCTTTACAATGAGCCATGTCTCAATTTTTTCTGTTCAGCACTTTTGGAGATATAGTGGCGCAAATTTTTGCCGTTTTTCCAAGATGGCGGCCGACCACGTGACATATGACGTCATCATTAACATATTTTATTCCCCATGGAGAGTTCTTTACAATGAGCCATGTCTCAATTTTTTCTGTTCAGTACTTTCGGAGATATAGAGGTGCAAATTTTTTCGGTTTTTCCAAGATGGCGGCCGAACCACGTCACCGATGACGTCATCAATTGGGCACAGTCTATTCCAGGGCAAGACCAATATGTGTGCAAAGTTTGGCGATTCTCCGTGCAACGGTGTAGACGCAGTGCTGCAAACAGACAGACAGACAGACAGATGAAAAATCGGTCAGAGACCGAGGACTTGCCGGAATGTACTTTTTTATCGGCCATTTAGGACAAATATGGCGACCGAACCACGTGACCGATGACGTCATCATTAACATATTTTATTCCCCATGGAGAGTTCTTTACGAGCCATGTCTCAATTTTTTCTATTCAGCACTTTCGGAGCTGTTGAGGTGCAAAGTTTTCGGTTTTTCCAAGATGGCGGCCGAACCACGTGACATATGACGTCATCATTAACATTTCTTATTCCCCATGGAGAGTTATTAACAATGAGCCATGTCTCAATTTTTTCTGTTCAGCACTTTCGGAGATATGGAGGTGCAAAGTTTTTCGGTTTTTCCAAGATGGCGGCCGAACCACCTGACCGATGACGTCATCATTAACATATTTTATTCCCCATGGAGAGTTCTTTACAATGAGCCATGTCTCAATTTTTTCCATTCTGCACTTTTGGAGATATAGTGGTGCAAAGTTTTTGCCGTTTTTCCAAGATGGCGGCCGAACCACATGACCGATGGCATCATCATTAACATATTTTATTCCCCATGGAGAGTTCTTTACAATGAGCCATGTCTCAATTTTTTCTATTCAGCACATTCAGAGATATGGAGGTGCAAAATATTTCGGTTTTTTCCAAGATGGCGGCCGAACCACGTGACATATGACGTCATCATTAACAAATTTTATTCCCCATGGAGAGTTCTTTACAATGAGCCATGTCTCAATTTTTTCTGTTCAGCACTTTTGGAGATATAGTGGTGCAAAGTTTTGCCGTTTTTCCAAGATGGCGGCCGACCACGTGACATATGACATCATTAACATATTTTATTCCCCATGGAGAGTTTTTTACAATGAGCCATGTCTCAATTTTTTCTGTTCAGCACTTTTGGAGATTTCGTGGTGCAAAGTTTTGCCGTTTTTCCAAGATGGCGGCCGACCACGTGACTGATGACGTCATCATTAACATATTTTATTCCACGTGGAGAGTTGTTTACAATGAGCCATACCTCAATTTTTTCTATTCAGGACTTTTGGAGATGTGGAGGTGCAGAGTTTTCGGTTTTTCCAAGATGGCGGCCGAACCACGTGACTGATGACATCATCATTAACATATTTTATTCCCCATGGAGAGTTCTTTACAATGGGCCATGTCTCAATTTTTTCTATTCAGCACTTTCGGAGATATGGAGGTGCATAGTTTTTCGGATTTTCCAAGATGGCGGCCGAATCACGTGACCGATGACGTCATCATTAACATATTGTATTCTCCATGGAGAGTTCTTTGCAATGAGCCATGTCTCAATTTTTTCTATTCAGTACATTCAGAGATATGGATGTGCAAAGTTTTTCGGTTTTTCCAAGATGGCGGCCGAACCACGTGACTGAGGACGTCATCATTAACATATTTTATTCCACATGGAGAGTTCTTCACAATGAGCCATGTCTCCATTTTTTCTGTTCAGCACTTTTGGAGATATAGTGGTGCAAATTTTTTCGGTTTTCCCAAGACGGCGGCCGAACCACGTGACTGATGACGTCATCACTAACATATTTTATTCGCCATGGAGAGTTCTTTACAATGTGCCATGTCTCAATTTTTTCTGTTCAGTACTTTCGGAGATATAGAGGTGCAAATTTTTTCGGTTTTTCCAAGATGGCGGCCGAACCACGTGACTGATGACGTCATCATTAACATATTTTATTCCCCATGGAGAGTTCTTTACAATGAGCCATGTCTCAATTTTTTCTGTTCAGGACTTTCGGAGATATGGAGGTGCAAAAATTTTCGGTTTTTCCAAGATGGCGGCCGAACCACGTGACTGATGACGTCATCATTAACATATTTTATTCCCCATGGAGAGTTCTTTACAATGAGCCATGTCTCAATTTTTTCTGTCAGCACTTTGAGATATCGAGGTGCAAAAATTTTCGGTTTTTCCAAGATGGCGGCCGAACCACGTGACTGATGACATCATCATTAACATATTTCATTCCCCATGGAGAGTTCTTTTCAATGGGCCATGTCTCAATTTTTTCTATTGAGCACTTTCGGAGATATGGAGGTGCAACGTTTTTCGGTTTTTCCAAGATGGCGGCCGACCACGTGACATATGACATCATCATTAACATATTTTATTCCCCATGGAGAGTTCTTTACAATGAGCCATGTCTCAATTTTTTCTGTTCAGCACTTTTGGAGATATAGTGGTGCAAAGTTTTGCCGTTTTTCCAAGATGGCGGCCGACCACGTGACATATGACGTCATCATTAGCATATTTTATTCCCCATGGAGAGTTCTTTACAATGAGCCATGTCTCAATTTTTTCTGTTCAGTACTTTCGGAGATATAGAGGTGCAAAGTTTTTCGGTTTTTCCAAGATGGCGGCCGAAGCACGTCACCGATGACGTCATCAATTGGGCACAGTCTATTCCAGGGCAAGACCAATATGTGTGCAAAGTTTGGCGATTCTACGTGCAACGGTGTAGACGCAGTGCTGCAAACAGACAGACAGACAGACAAACAGACAAACAGACAAACAGACAAACAAACGAACAGATCAACATACTTGCCGGAAAATTTTTCCGGCAAGTAACAAACAGACAAATGAAAAATCGGTCAGAGACCGAGGACTTGCCGGGATGTACTTTTTTATCGGCCATTTAGGACAAATATGGCGGCCGAACCACGTGACCGATGATATCATCATTAACATATTTTATTCCCCATGGAGTGATGATGGAGATGTTCCCAGCGTGATGGAGAGTTCTTTACAATGAGCCATGCCTCAATTTTTTCTATTCAGGACTTTTGGAGATGTGGAGGTGCAGAGTTTTTCGGTTTTTCCAAGATGGCGGCCGAACCACGTGACCGATGACATCATCATTAACATATTTTATTCCCCATGGAGAGTTCTTTACAATGAGCCATGTCTCAATTTTTTCTATTCAGCACTTTCGGAGATATGGAGGTGCTAGGTTTTTCGGTTTTTCCAAGATGGCGGCCGACCACGTGACATATGACGTCATCATTAACATATTTTATTCCCCATGGAGAGTTCTTTACAATGAGCCATGTCTCAATTTTTTCTATTCAGGACTTTTGGAGATGTGGAGGTGCAGAATTTTTCGGTTTTTCCAAGATGGCGGCCGTACCACGTGACCGATGACATCATCATTAACATATTTTATTCCCCATGGAGAGTTCTTTACAATGAGCCATGTCTCAATTTTTTCTATTCAGCACTTTCGGAGATATGGAGGTGCTAAGTTTTTCGGTTTTTCCAAGATGGCGGCCGACCACGTGACTGATGACGTCATCATTAACATATTTTATTCCCCATGGAGAGGTCTTTACAATGAGCCATGTCTCAATTTTTTCTGTTCAGCACTTTTGGAGATATAGTGGTGCAAATTTTTGCCTTTTTTCCAAGATGGCGGCCGACCACGTGACATATGACGTCATCATTAACATATTTTATTCCCCATGGAGAGTTCTTTACAATGAGCCATGTCTCAATTTTTTCAGTACAGTACTTTCGGAGATATAGAGGTGCAAATTTTTTCGGTTTTTCCAAGATGGCGGCCGAACCACGTCACCGATGACGTCATCAATTGGGCACAGTCTATTCCAGGGCAAGACCAATATGTGTGCAAAGTTTGGCGATTCTCCGTGCAACGGTGTAGACGCAGTGCTGCAAACAGACAGACAAACAGACAGACAAACAGACAAACAGACAAACAGACAAATGAAAAATCGGTCAGAGACCGAGGACTTGCCGGAATTTACTTTTTTATCGGCCATTTAGGACAAATATGGTGGCTGAACCACGTGACCGATGACGTCATCATTAACATATTTTATTCCCCGTGGAGAGTTCTTCACAATGAGCCATGTCTCAATTTTTTCTGTTCAGCACTTTCGGAGATATCGAGGTGCAAAGTTTTTCCAAGATGGCGGCCGAACCACGTGACCGATGACGTCATCATTAACATATTTTATTCCCCATGGAGAGTTCTTTACAATGAGCCATGTCTCAATTTTTTCTATTCAGGACTTTTGGAGATGTGGAGGTGCAGAATTTTTCGGTTTTTCCAAGATGGCGGCCGAACCACGCGACCGATGACATCATCATTAACATATTTTATTCCCCATGGAGAGTTCTTTACAATGAGCCATGTCTCAATTTTTTCTATTCAGCACTTTCGGAGATATGGAGGTGCTAAGTTTTTCGGTTTTTCCAAGATGGCGGCCGACCACGTGACTGATGACGTCATCATTAACATATTTTATTCCCCATGGAGAGTTCTTTACAATGAGCCATGTCTCAATTTTTTCTGTTCAGCACTTTTGGAGATATAGTGGTGCAAATTTTTCCTTTTTTCCAAGATGGCGGCCGACCACGTGACATATGACGTCATCATTAACATATTTTATTCCCCATGGAGAGTTCTTTACAATGAGCCATGTCTCAATTTTTTCAGTACAGTACTTTCGGAGATATAGAGGTGCAAATTTTTTCGGTTTTTCCAAGATGGCGGCCGAACCACGTCACCGATGACGTCATCAATTGGGCACAGTCTATTCCAGGGCAAGACCAATATGTGTGCAAAGTTTGGCGATTCTCCGTGCAACGGTGTAGACGCAGTGCTGCAAACAGACAGACAAACAGACAGACAAACAGACAAACAGACAAACAGACAAACAAACGAACAGATCAACATACTTGCCGGAAAATTTTTCCGGCAAGTAACAAACGAACAGATCAACATACTTGCCGGAAAATTTTTCCGGCAAGTAACGAACAGATCAACATACTTGCCGGAAAAAAATTTCCGGCAAGTAACAAACAGATGAAAAATCGGTCAGAGACCGAGGACTTGCCGGAATGTACTTTTTTATCGGCCATTTAGGACAAATATGGCGGCCGAACCACGTGACCGATGACGTCATCATTGACATATTTTATTCCCCATGGAGAGTTCTTTACAATGAGCCATGTCTCAATTTTTTCTGTTCAGCACTTTTGGAGATATAGTGGTGCAAAGTTTTGCCGTTTTTCCAAGATGGCGGCCGACCACGTGACATATGACATCATCATTAACATATTTTATTCCCCATGGAGAGTTCTTTACAATGAGCCATGTCTCAATTTTTTCTGTTCAGCACTTTTGGAGATTTCGTGGTGCAAAGTTTTGCCGTTTTTCCAAGATGGCGGCCGACCACGTGACTGATGACGTCATCATTAACATATTTTATTCCCCATGGAGAGTTCTTTACAATGAGCCATGTCTCAATTTTTTCCATTCTGCACTTTTGGAGATATAGTGGTGCAAAGTTTTCCCGTTTTTCCAAGATGGCGGCCGAACCACGTGACCGATGGTATCATCATTAACATATTTTATTCCCCATGGAGATTTCTTTACAATGAGCCATGTCTCAATTTTTTCTATTCAGCACTTTTGGAGATATGGAGGTGCTAAGTTTTTCGGTTTTTCCAAGATGGCGGCCGAACCACGTGACCTATGACGTCAGCATTAACATATTTTATTCCACATGGAGAGTTCTTTACAATGAGCCATGTCTCAATTTTTTCTGTTCAGCACTTTTGGAGATATAGTGGCGCAACGTTTTTCGGTTTTTCCAAGATGGCGGCCGAACCACGTGACCTATGACGTCATCATTAACATATTTTATTCCCCATGGAGAGTTCTTTCCAATGAGCCATGTCTCAATTTTTTCTATTCAGCACTTTCGGAGATATGGAGGTGCAAAGTTTTTCGGTTTTTCCAAGATGGCGGCCGAACCACGTGACTGATGACGTCATCATTAACATATTTTATTCCCCATGGAGAGTTCTTACCAATGAGCCATGTTTCAATTTATTCTGTTCAGCACTTCCGGAGATATGGAGGTGCAAAGTTTTTCGGTTTTTCCAAGATGGCGGCCGACCACGTGACATATGACGTCATCATTAACATATTTTATTCGCCATGGAGAGTTCTTTACAATGAGCCATGTCTCAATTTTTTCTGTTCAGCACTTTTGGAGATATCGTGGTGCAAAGTTTTGCCGTTTTTCCAAGATGGCGGCCGACCACGTGACTGATGACGTCAACATTAACATATTTTATTCCCCATGGAGAGTTCTTTACAATGAGCCATGTCTCAATTTTTTCTGTTCAGTACTTTCGGAGATATAGAAGTGCAAAGTTTTTCGGTTTTTCCAAGATGGCGGCCGAACCACGTCACCGATGACGTCATCAATTGGGCACAGTCTATTCCAGGGCAAGACCAATATGTGTGCAAGGTTTGGCGATTCTCCGTGCAACGGTGTAGACGCAGTGCTGCAAACAGACAGACAAACAGACAGATGAAAAATCGGTCAGAGACCGAGGACTTGCCGGAATTTACTTTTTTATCGGCCATTTAGGACAAATATGGCGGCCGAACCACGTGACCGATGATGTCATCATTAACATATTTTATTCCCCGTGGAGAGTTGTTTACAATGAGCCATGTCTCAATTTTTTCTATTCAGGACTTTTGGAGATGTGGCATTGCAAAGTTTTTCGGTTTTTCCAAGATGGCGGCCGAACCACGTGACTGATGATGTCATCATTAACATATTTGATTCCCCATGGAGAGTTCTTTACAATGAGCCATGTCTCAATTATTTCTATTCAGTACTTTCGGAGATATGGAGGTGCAAATTTTTCTGTTTTTCCAAGATGGAGGCCGAACCACGTGACTGATGACGTCATCATTAACATATTTTATTCCCCATGGAGAGTTCTTTACAATGAGCCATGTCTCAATTTTTTCTATTCAGCACTTTTGGAGATACAGAAGTACAAATTTTTTCGGTTTTTCCAAGATGGCGGCCGAACCACGTGACTGATGACGTCATCATTAACATATTTTATTCCCCATGGAGAGTTCTTTACAATGAGCCATGTCTCAATTTTTTCTATTCAGCACTTTCGGAGATATGGAGGTGCAAAATTTTTCGGTTTTTCCAAGATGGCGGCCGAACCACGTGACTGATGACGTCATCAATTGGGCACAGTCTATTCCAGGGCAAGACCAATATGTGTGCAAAGTTTGGCGATTCTACGTGCAACGGTGTAGACGCAGTGCTGCAAACAGACAGACAGACAGACAGACAAACAGACAGACAAACAGACAAACAAACAAGATGGCGGCCGACCACGTGACTGATGACGTCATCATTAACATATTTTATTCCCCATGGAGAGTTCTTTACAATGAGCCATGTCTCAATTTTTTCTGTTCAGCACTTTTGGAGTTATAGTGGTGAAAATTTTTGCCGTTTTTCCAAGATGGCGGCCGACCACGTGACATATGACGTCATCATTAACATATTTTATTCCCCATGGAGAGTTCTTTACAATGAGCCATGTCTCAATTTTTTCTGTTCAGCACTTTTGGAGATATAGTGGCGCAACGTTTTTCGGTTTTTCCAAGATGGCGGCCGACCACGTGACTGATGACGTCATCATTAACATATTTTATTCCCCATGGAGAGTTCTTTACAATGAGCCATGTCTCAATTTTTTCTGTTCAGCACTTTCGGAGATATGGAGGTGCAAAGTTTTTCGGTTTTTCCAAGATGGCGGCCGAACCACGTGACTGATGACTTCATCAGTAACATATTTTATTCCCCATGGAGAGTTATTTACAATGAGCCATGTCTCAATTTTTTCTGTTCAGCACTTTCGGAGATATGGAGGTGTAAAGTTTTTCGGTTTTTCCAAGATGGCGGCCGAACCACGTCACCGATGACGTCATCATTTGGGCACAGTATATTAGAGGGCAAGACCAATATGTGTGCCAAGTTTGGCGATTCTACGTGCAACGGTGTAGACGTAGTGCTGCAAACAGACAAACAGACAGACAGACAGACAGACAGACAGACAGACAAACAAACGAACAGATCAACATACTTGCCGGAAATTTTTTCCGGCAAGTAACAAACAGACAAACAGACAAACAGACAAACAAACGAACAGATCAACATACTTGCCGGAAAATTTTTCCGGCAAGTAATGAAAAATCGGTCAGAGACCGAGGACTTGCCGGAATGTACTTTTTTATCGGCCATTTAGGACAAATATGGCGGCCGAAACACGTGACCGATGATGTCATCATTAACATATTTTATTCCCCATGGAGAGTTCTTTACAACGAGCCATGTCTCAATTTTTTCTATTCAGCACTTTCAGATATGGAGGTGCAAATTTTTCCCAAGATGGCGGCCGAACCACGTGACATATGACGTCATCATTAACATATTTTATTCCCCATGGAGAGTTCTTTACAATGAGCCATGTCTCAATTTTTTCTGTTCAGCACTTTTGGAGATATAGTGGTGCAAATTTTTGCCGTTTTTCCAAGATGGCGGCCGACCACGTGACATATGACGTCATCATTAACATATTTTATTCCCCATGGAGTTCTTTACAATGAGCCATGTCTCAATTTTTTCTGTTCAGCACTTTTGGAGATATAGTAGTGCAAAGTTTTGCCGTTTTTCCAAGATGGCGGCCGACCACGTGACATATGACGTCATCATTAACATATTTTATTCCCCATGGAGTTCTTTACAATGAGCCATGTCTCAATTTTTTCTGTTCAGCACTTTTGGAGATATAGTAGTGCAAAGTTTTTCGGTTTTTCCAAGATGGCGGCCGAACCACGTCACAGATGACGTCATCAATTGGGCACAGTCTATTCCAGGGCAAGACCAATAAGTGTGCAAAGTTTGGCGATTCTACATGCAACGGTGTAGACGCAGTGCTGCAAACAGACAGACAGACAGACAGATGAAAAATCGGTCAGAGACCGAGGACTTGCCGGAATTTACTTTATTATCGGCCATTTAGTACAAATATGGCGGCCGAACCACGTGACCGATGATGTCATCATTAACATATTTTATTCCCCGTGGAGAGTTCTTTACAATGAGCCATGTCTCAATTTGTTCTATTCAGCACTTCCGGAGATATGGAGGTGCAAAATTTTTCTGTTTTTCCAAGATGGCGGCCGAACCACGTGACTGATGACATCATCATTAACATATTTTATTCCCCATGGAGAGTTCTTTACAATGAGCCATGTCTCAATTTTTTCTGTTCAGCACTTTCGGAGATATAGTGGTGCAAAGTTTTGCCGTTTTTCCAAGATGGCGGCCGACCACGTGACATATGACGTCATCATTAACATATTTTATTCCACATGGAGAGTTCTTGACAATGAGCCATGTCTCAATTTTTTCTATTAAGTGCTTTTGGAGATATGGAGGTGCAAAAATTTTCGGTTTTTACAAGATGGCGGCCGAACCACGTGACTGATGACGTCATCATTAACATATTTTATTCCCCATGGAGAGTTCTTTACAATGAGCCATACCTCAATTTTTTCTATTCAGGACTTTTGGAGATGTGGAGGTGCAGAGTTTTTCGGTTTTTCCAAGATGGCGGCCGAACCACGTGACCGATGACATCATCATTAACATATTTTATTCCCCATGGAGAGTTCTTTACAATGAGCCATGTCTCAATTTTTTCTATTCAGCACTTTCGGAGATATGGAGGTGCTAATTTTTCGGTTTTTCCAAGATGGCGGCCGACCACGTGACTGATGACGTCATCAACATATTTTATTCCCCATGGAGAGTTCTTTACAATGAGCCATGTCTCAATTTTTCTGTTCAGCACTTTTGGAGATATAGTGGTGCAAATTTTTGCCGTTTTTCCAAGATGGCGGCCGACCACGTGACATATGACGTCATCATTAACATATTTTATTCCCCATGGAGAGTTCTTTACAATGAGCCATGTCTCAATTTTTTCTGTTCAGCACTTTTGGAGATATAGTGGCGCAACGTTTTGCCGTTTTTCCAAGATGGCGCCCGAACCACGTGACTGATGACGTCATCATTTACATATTTTATTCCCCATGGAGAGTTCTTTACAATGAGCCATGTCTCAATTTTTTCTGTTCAGTACTTTCGGAGATATAGAGGTGCAAATTTTTTCGGTTTTTCCAAGATGGCGGCCGAACCACGTCACCGATGACGTCATCAATTGGGCACAGTCTATTCCAGGGCAAGACCAATATGTGTGCAAAGTTTGGCGATTCTCCGTGCAACGGTGTAGACGCAGTGCTGCAAACAGACAGACAGACAGACAGACAAACAGATGAAAAATCGGTCAGAGACCGAGGACTTGCCGGAATTTACTTTTTTATCGGCCATTTAGGACAAATATGGTGGCTGAACCACGTGACCGATGACGTCATCATTAACATATTTTATTCCCCATGGAGAGTTCTTTTCAATGAGCCATGTCTCAATTTTTTCTGTTCAGCACTTTCGGAGATATCGAGGTGCAAAGTTTTTCCAAGATGGCGGGCGAACCACGTGACCGATGACGTCATCATTAACATATTTTATTCCCCATGGAGAGTTCTTTCCAATGAGCCATGTCTCAATTTTTTCTATTCAGCACTTTCGGAGATATGGAGGTGCAAAGTTTTTCGGATTTTCCAAGATGGCGGCAGAACCACGTGACAGATGACGTCATCATTAACATATTTTATTCCCCATGGAGAGTTCTTTACAATGAGCCATGTCTCAATTTTTTCTGTTCAGCACTTTTGGAGATATAGTGGCGCAACTTTTTGCCGTTTTTCCAAGATGGCGACCGAACCACGTGACTGATGACGTCATCATTTACATATTTTATTCCCCATGGAGAGTTCTTTACAATGAGCCATGTCTCAATTTTTTCTGTTCAGTACTTTCGGAGATATAGAGATGCAAATTTTTTCGGTTTTTCCAAGATGGCGGCCGAACCACGTCACCGATGACGTCATCAATTGGGCACAGTCTATTCCAGGGCAAGACCAATATATGTGCAAAGTTTGGCGATTCCACGTGCAACGGTGTAGACGCAGTGCTGCAAACAGACAGACAGACAAACAGACAAACAGACAGACAGACAGACAAACGAACAGATCAACATACTTGCCGGAATCTTTTCCGGCAAGTAACAAACGAACAGATCAACATACTTGCCGGAAAAAAATTTCCGGCAAGTAACAAACAGATGAAAAATCGGTCAGAGACCGAGGACTTGCCGGAATGTACTTTTTTATCGGCCATTTAGGACAAATATGGCGGCCGAACCACGTGACCGATGACGTCATCATTAACATATTTTATTCCCCATGGAGAGTTCTTTACAATGAGCCATGTCTCAATTTTTTCTGTTCAGCACTTTTGGAGATATAGTGGTGCAAAGTTTTGCCGTTTTTCCAAGATGGCGGCCGACCACGTGACATATGACATCATCATTAACATATTTTATTCCCCATGGAGAGTTCTTTACAATGAGCCATGTCTCAATTTTTTCTGTTCAGCACTTTTGGAGATTTCGTGGTGCAAAGTTTTGCCGTTTTTCCAAGATGGCGGCCGACCACGTGACTGATGACGTCATCATTAACATATTTTATTCCCCATGGAGAGTTCTTTACAATGAGCCATGTCTCAATTTTTTCCATTCTGCACTTTTGGAGATATAGTGGTGCAAAGTTTTCCCGTTTTTCCAAGATGGCGGCCGAACCACGTGACCGATGGTATCATCATTAACATATTTTATTCCCCATGGAGATTTCTTTACAATGAGCCATGTCTCAATTTTTTCTATTCAGCACTTTTGGAGATATGGAGGTGCTAAGTTTTTCGGTTTTTCCAAGATGGCGGCCGAACCACGTGACCTATGACGTCAGCATTAACATATTTTATTCCACATGGAGAGTTCTTTACAATGAGCCATGTCTCAATTTTTTCTGTTCAGCACTTTTGGAGATATAGTGGCGCAACGTTTTTCGGTTTTTCCAAGATGGCGGCCGAACCACGTGACCTATGACGTCATCATTAACATATTTTATTCCCCATGGAGAGTTCTTTCCAATGAGCCATGTCTCAATTTTTTCTATTCAGCACTTTCGGAGATATGGAGGTGCAAAGTTTTTCGTTTTTTCCAAGATGGCGGCCGAACCACGTGACTGATGACGTCATCATTAACATATTTTATTCCCCATGGAGAGTTCTTACCAATGAGCCATGTTTCAATTTTTTCTGTTCAGCACTTCCGGAGATATGGAGGTGCAAAGTTTTTCGGTTTTTCCAAGATGGCGGCCGACCACGTGACATATGACGTCATCATTAACATATTTTATTCGCCATGGAGAGTTCTTTACAATGAGCCATGTCTCAATTTTTTCTGTTCAGCACTTTTGGAGATATCGTGGTGCAAAGTTTTGCCGTTTTTCCAAGATGGCGGCCGACCACGTGACTGATGACGTCAACATTAACATATTTTATTCCCCATGGAGAGTTCTTTACAATGAGCCATGTCTCAATTTTTTCTGTTCAGTACTTTCGGAGATATAGAAGTGCAAAGTTTTTCGGTTTTTCCAAGATGGCGGCCGAACCACGTCACCGATGACGTCATCAATTGGGCACAGTCTATTCCAGGGCAAGACCAATATGTGTGCAAGGTTTGGCGATTCTCCGTGCAACGGTGTAGACGCAGTGCTGCAAACAGACAGACAAACAGACAGATGAAAAATCGGTCAGAGACCGAGGACTTGCCGGAATTTACTTTTTTATCGGCCATTTAGGACAAATATGGCGGCCGAACCACGTGACCGATGATGTCATCATTAACATATTTTATTCCCCGTGGAGAGTTGTTTACAATGAGCCATGTCTCAATTTTTTCTATTCAGGACTTTTGGAGATGTGGCATTGCAAAGTTTTTCGGTTTTTCCAAGATGGCGGCCGAACCACGTGACTGATGATGTCATCATTAACATATTTGATTCCCCATGGAGAGTTCTTTACAATGAGCCATGTCTCAATTATTTCTATTCAGTACTTTCGGAGATATGGAGGTGCAAATTTTTCTGTTTTTCCAAGATGGAGGCCGAACCACGTGACTGATGACGTCATCATTAACATATTTTATTCCCCATGGAGAGTTCTTTACAATGAGCCATGTCTCAATTTTTTCTATTCAGCACTTTTGGAGATACAGAAGTACAAATTTTTTCGGTTTTTCCAAGATGGCGGCCGAACCACGTGACTGATGACGTCATTGTAGTGAAATCGTATCCGTACTGAACCCGGGTGGGGATGCTCGCTGCTCGCTGTCATTGTTGTCCCCCACTAGGGGCGTAACTATAAGACCCGTTGCTGTGTCAGTGCTCCGAGACTTCTCCCTTGTGACATGTTACATCGGTAGCCTCGTTAATGGTACGCCTTTATAGAATATCTAGCTTGCTTGCATTGACTGATATGAATGGCTTTATGAGATGTCGCATCGTATGCTTATTGTGTATTTCTACTTACAGGAATGATGTGATGATCTAAATGCAATTAAACCAAACCGTTGGACTAAAAGTTGTGCGGACCTGAATGGTTTTCCACAACACTTAATTGCATTTATGATCTGCTGACATGGCTGGCAACAAGACGTTGACGGTGTCCATTTTCAGCGCCGACCCACAAGCCACGGACGGAGGCTTGCAACTCAAGCACTGGCTCAAGCAACTGGAGCATCTCTTTAATGAGCCTGATACCGCTCCGACGCCTGCCGCGAAGCTGGCAATATTACACTCAAAAATCGACTACCGGGTCTACCACGCGGTCGCTCAATGCACGACGTATGATCTTACCGTCGCGGAGCTCAAGCGGCTTTATATAAAAGAAAAAAGCCCTGTGTATGCGCGTTATTTGCTGCAGACGCGACGGCAGCAACCCAACGAGCCTATGGATCATTACGCCCAGGAGCTCCGGCAGCTCATGCTGGACAGCGCCCAGCCACGGACTCCCGAGCAGGCTAAAGATGATCGTCTTTTAGATGCCTTCATAGCAGGGGTCTCCTCTCAGGAACTACGTCTCAAACTCTTGGAGAAGACTGACCTGACCTTCGCTACGGCGGTTGAGCAAGCGACGGTGTATACTGAAGCGCGGATGCAATCGAACGCCTATGATCGCACGCGCCTTTTGGCGGGCACCTCACTACACGCCCGGCCGGAGAGGACCACTGACGAGGACGTGGATCCGCCTGCTGAACTCCGGGATGCTCCGGAGGATGACCCTACCCTGACAGCTGCCGTTACGACCAGCAGACCCAAGGCCTTGCGCGGGGCCGCATGTTTTTTTTGTGGAGGGCCTCGTCATGCCCGAGTCGTGTGTCCGGCACGTGACGCTATTTGCCATTTGTGCTCGCTAAAGGGACATTACGCGAAAGTGTGCAAGAAATCGGCACGCGGCTCGCGGCCCTTCGACTCGCGCAGCCGCGGTCGCGCAGGCGCGGCAACCTTGAACGGGCTTGTAGCAGAACCCACGAGCCCAGCGCCTTACCCGTCTTCGAAGGGGAGGGCCCCTCGCTGCGGCCCGCTGGGCGCTCAGACAACCTTGACTGGCGCCACCGGAAAGCCACCACCGTCTCATTCTCCATCGGGGACAAAGGCCGCGTCCTTGGCCAAACCTCGAGCCACGCAAGGGAAGAAACAGCTTTCGAATACTACGGAAGCCTTTTGTCAAAGCGACCAAACGAAAAAGGCGATTTCGACTACTACTACGGAAGCCATTTGTCAAAGCGACCAAACGAAAAAGGCGATTTCGAATACTACGGAAGCCTTTTGTCAAAGCGACCAAACGAAAAAGGCGATTTCGGCTACAACGGAAGCCTTTATCTGCCAGGAGTGTCAAAAGGCGATGTCAAATACTACTGAGGCCTTTTCTCATCGGATTTTGAATCGCGAAACACCGGAATGCTGGGGAAAGCCCTCTGATGACGATAATGGATTCCCCATGGTCAACGCAGACTCCGGCCACGATCGCAAAACTGCTGCTGGTGTAGGATCCACCCGCGAGGCTGGTCCGACCCATTCGGGGGGCTCAGTCCCGCTCCCAGCTGCCTCGTCTGGCCTGGCTCAAGCCCTTATTCCCCTTATGGTTGAGGGCCATTGTGTTCAGGCCTTGGTGGACACCGGATCTACGGATAGTTTTATCGACCAGCGACTTGTGCTCAGGCATGGATGGCGGATCGGGCGGTCTACACGACGGATCTTCATGGCATCCCAGGGACTCCGGCTTAGCACAAAAGGGGAATGCCGATTGAAACTAGTGCTAAAGGGACGGGTCTTCCCTGATGTACACCTTATGGTTTTACCCGCATTATGTGCTGATATTCTGCTAGGACACGATTTTCTTAAGCTGCATGGACGTCTGGTAATGGAGTTCGGTGGGCCTGACACTCTTGTTGTGGGGGCGGACGACGCGCTAACGGTGTGCGCCCTAGCGCAAATGGACGTCCGTCCGCTTTCGCTGTTCCCCAATCTAACCTCCGACTGTACCCCTGTCGCGGTAAAATCGAGACGCTACTCCCGCGCGGACATGCAATTCATTGCGGACGAAACGACTCAGCTCTTGAAAGACGGCATCATAGAACCTAGTAGGTCGCCGTGGCGTGCCCAGGTCTTAGTGGTGCGCAGTGAGGCCCATCGCAAACGCATGGTAATCGACTATTCCCAAACGATTAACCGCTTTACACAGCTGGATGCCTACCCCCTTCCGGGGATGGACGCGCTAGTGCAACAGGTGTCCCAGTATTCGGTCTATAGTACTCTCGATCTCCGTAGTGCGTACCACCAGATCCCTATCTCTAGGGCGGGTCGTATCTATACCGCTTTCGAGTCGGGGCAGCGGTTGTACCAATTTACACGATTGCCCTTTGGGGTGACGAACGGGGTCGCTTGTTTCCAGAGGGCCATGGATGACCTCGTTGCGCGGGAGCACTTAACCGATGTTTTCGTCTACCTCGATAACCTTACGGTTTGTGGATATGACCAAGGGCACCATGACGCTAATCTGAAGCGCTTCCTTGAGGTCGCGCAACGGTATCACTTAACTATGAACGAGGATAAGTGCCGATACTCCCTACGCACCATAGATCTTCTGGGGTACACCGTGACCCATGGCTCTGTCTCTCCGGATAAGGAACGTCTGCGACCTTTGCTCGACATGGCCCCTCCCTGCGATCGGGCTTCCCTGAAACGCGTCCTTGGGCTGTTCGCCCATTACTCCAAATGGGTGCAAAATTTCTCCGCGAAACTTCGCCCCCTTGTGGCCTGCGACACCTTTCCCCTGAGTTCGGCCGCATTGACGGCCTTTGAAGGACTTAAGACCGACATCGCCCGAGCCGCCGTAGCAACCATTGACGAGAGCGGCTCGTTCGTCCTCGAAAGTGACGCCTCGGATCAGGCCATCGCGGCGACCCTCTCCCAAGGGGGACGTCCCGTGGCTTTCTTTTCACGGACTCTTACCTCCGCTGAGCGGCGGCACTCGTCCGTTGAAAAGGAAGCGTATGCGATCGTCGAGTCTATTCGGCGATGGCGCCCGTACCTACTCGGGCGGAGCTTCCAAATCATCACGGACCAGCAAAGCGTTGCGTTCATGTACGACACCTTACACGCCCAGCGCATTAAGAACGAGAAAATCACTCGCTGGCGTATCGAACTCGCCGACTTCTGTTACACCATCAAATATCGCCCAGGGAAGGATAACCAGGCCGCCGATGCCTTATCGCGCCCCACTACATGTGCTGGTATCACCTCGTTGGAGGGCCTACGGGTGCTGCATGCTACTGCGGGCCATCCCGGCGTAACGCGTTTCGCTCATTTCGTGCGGAGTGGGAATCTCCCTTACTCGATTGACGATATCCGCCGTATCTGTCGCGACTGCGCTATCTGCGCGGAAATCAAACCGCGTTTCTATAACCCCCCTATGGGGACTCTGGTGAAGGCTACACGCCCGTGGGAACGCTTGGCGATGGATTTCAAGGGCCCTTTGCCGGTGTCGAGCGGCTCTCGCTATCTGCTCACTATCGTTGATGAGTACTCACGATTCCCCTTTGCTTATATGTGCGCGGACATGACTGCTGCCACGGTGATGCGTTGCTTACAGAACTTGTTCTCAATGTTCGGTTACCCGGCCTATGTCCATACCGACCGGGGTGCAGTCTTCTTGTCTCAGGAGGTGCGCGGCTATCTGCTCCAAAACAACGTTGCGTCTAGTTACACCACGCCGTATAGACCCCAGGCTAATGGGCAGATCGAACGCTTCAACGGGATTATCTGGAGGGCCGTCATGCTCCATCTCCGGACCCACGGCCGGGGCCTCGATAAATGGGCTTGGTCGCTACCTGCGGCGTTGAACTCAATCCGGGCACTCCTGAGTACGGCAACTAACCAAACTCCCCACGAGCGTCTTTTCCACCACCCCAGGAGCTCGGGGTGTATACGGTCTTTGCCCAGTTGGCTCGCTGGGCCCGGGCCGGCCTACCTTAAACGGGCAGTTCGCGCGAGCAAGTACGACCCCCTTGTGGACAAAGTGCAGATTCTCCAGGCTAATCCTGAGCATGCTCGTGTGATGACGTCTGATGGTCGTGAGACTACTGTCTCCGTTCGTCATCTTGCCCCTTGCGGGGTCGACGACCTTAGTAGGGAATCGGACGAACCAGTCGAACCCGTCTATGAGACTATGACCTCTCCCGACGCTCCCATCGCCGACAGTCCACCGACCCTCCCCCCGTCGAGACTGCCCGGGTCCGACGACTTGGCGTTACCCCCTTCATCACCCGACCCTGTTGACGCCTCTGACACCGGGGATACAGGGTTACGAGACGCCGTACCCGGGGAATTTCGAACGCGTGCTGGCAGAGAAATTCGCCGCCCGGCCCGCTACGGTTGGGCCGACTAATACTCCGCGCCCATGCTGACGCTCACTCGCTTTTAGCCACGCGGCCGTATAATCCTGACGGGGGGTGAATGTAGTGAAATCGTATCCGTACTGAACCCGGGTGGGGATGCTCGCTGCTCGCTGTCATTGTTGTCCCCCACTAGGGGCGTGACTATAAGACCCGTTGCTGTGTCAGTGCTCCGAGACTTCTCCCTTGTGACATGTTACATCGGTAGCCTCGTTAATGGTACGCCTTTATAGAATATCTAGCTTGCTTGCATTGACTGATATGAATGGCTTTATGAGATGTCGCATCGTATGCTTATTGTGTATTTCTACTTACAGGAATGATGTGATGATCTAAATGCAATTAAACCAAACCGTTGGACTAAAAGTTGTGCGGACCTGAATGGTATCTACTTTCGGAGATATGGAGGTGCAAATTTTTCTGTTTTTCCAAGATGGAGGCCGAACCACGTGACTGATGACGTCATCATTAACATATTTTATTCCCCATGGAGAGTTCTTTACAATGAGCCATGTCTCAATTTTTTCTATTCAGCACTTTTGGAGATACAGAAGTACAAATTTTTTCGGTTTTTCCAAGATGGCGGCCGAACCACGTGACTGATGACGTCATCATTAACATATTTTATTCCCCATGGAGAGTTCTTTACAATGAGCCATGTCTCAATTTTTTCTATTCAGCACTTTCGGAGATATGGAGGTGCAAAGTTTTTCGGTTTTTCCAAGATGGCGGCCGAACCACGTGACTGATGACGTCATCAATTGGGCACAGTCTATTCCAGGGCAAGACCAATATGTGTGCAAAGTTTGGCGATTCTACGTGCAACGGTGTAGACGCAGTGCTGCAAACAGACAGACAGACAGACAGACAAACAGACAGACAAACAGACAAACAGACAAACAAACAAGATGGCGGCCGACCACGTGACTGATGACGTCATCATTAACATATTTTATTCCCCATGGAGAGTTCTTTACAATGAGCCATGTCTCAATTTTTTCTGTTCAGCACTTTTGGAGTTATAGTGGTGAAATTTTTTGCCGTTTTTCCAAGATGGCGGCCGACCACGTGACATATGACGTCATCATTAACATATTTTATTCCCCATGGAGAGTTCTTTACAATGAGCCAAGTCTCAATTTTTTCTGTTCAGCACTTTTGGAGATATAGTGGCGCAACGTTTTTCGGTTTTTCCAAGATGGCGCCAGAACCACGTGACTGATGACGTCATCATTTACGTATTTTATTCCCCATGGAGAGTTCTTTACAACGAGCCATGTCTCAATTTTTTCTGTTCAGTACTTTCGGAGATATAGAGGTGCAAAGTTTTTCGGTTTTTCCAAGATGGCGGCCGAACCACGTCACCGATGACGTCATCAATTGGGCACAGTCTATTCCAGGGCAAGACCAATATGTGTGCAAAGTTTGGCGATTCTACGTGCAACGGTGTAGACGCAGTGCTGCAAACAGACAGACAGACAGACAGACAGACAAACAGACAAACAGACAGACAAACAAACAGATCAACATACTTGCCGGAAAATTTTTTCCGGCAAGTAACAAACAAACGAACAGATCAACATACTTGCCGGAATCTTTTCCGGCAAGTAACAAACGAACAGATCAACATACTTGCCGGAATCTTTTCCGGCAAGTAACAAACAAACGAACAGATCAACATACTTGCCGGAAAATTTTTCCGGCAAGTAACGAACAGATCAACATACTTGCCGGAATCTTTTCCGGCAAGTAACAAACGAACAGATCAACATACTTGCCGGAAAATTTTTCCGGCAAGTAACAAATGAAAAATCGGTCAGAGACCGAGGACTTGCCGGAATGTACTTTTTTATCGGCCATTTAGGACAAATATGGCGGCCGAACCACGTGATAGATGACGTCATCATTAACATATATTATTCCCCATGGAGAGTTCTTTACAAAGAGCCATGTCTCAACTTTTTCTATTCAGCACTTTTGGAGATATGGAGGTGCTACGTTTTTCGGTTTTTCCAATATGGCGGCCGAACCACGTGACCTATGATGTCATCATTAACATATTTTATTCCCCATGGAGAGTTCTTTACAATGAGCAATGTCTCAATTTTTTCTATTCAGCACTTTCAGAGATATGGAGGTGCAAAATTTTTCGGTTTTTCCAAGATGGCGGCCGAACCACGTGACATATGACGTCATCATTAACATATTTTATTCCACATGGAGAGTTCTTTACAATGAGCCATGTCTCAATTTTTTCTGTTCAGTACGTTCGGAGATATAGAGGTGCAAAGATTTTCGGTTTTTCCAAGATTCGGTTTTTCCAACCGTTGCCCTTACACACATAGTCAAACTGCGCCAGGTACGCGCGTAGATCACTCTTGCCGTCATACGGCGCGAGTGGGACCTTGTGGGACCACCTCGTATGCGAGTCGTTGCCCGCCTGCCGGACCCCGTGCGTCGCCCCTTGCGGGGTCAGCGCGGGGCCGAACCGGCCAGGCCCCCACAGTACATTACCCCCAAGGGGCTCCCGTTCCTCCCCTGTCCCTCTAAAAACTACCCCTGTTGGTGTCGATGCATGGGTCACACTTCCACAACCCGCTACCCATTCCATCCCACCACAACCTTGCTCACTCACACCTCGCACCTCTCCCATCACCGGACCCTCTCGCTTGCACCCTCGTTCCATACCCTCCGGACCAGCCATACACCTCACTCTTGGCCTCTCACGAACATCCGGGTCTATCTCGACCCCCAAGCTTATTAAATCACCTGGCGCATCATACGCACGACCATATTGGTCACCACTTACACCGGGTCCTCTTTCTCTTCGCTTCTCCTCCATCACCTGCGAATGCCTCATCCGGTTAATGAGCACATCATCACGATCCGAACACAGACTTTGGACCAATTCTTTTACTTTCTCCTTTATCTCTTTCTTATCCTCTCTCCGTCGCTTCTTAATTTCGCTCACCCCTTCTTCCACTTCTTCTAATTTCTGCTTCACCTCCTTCATCTCCTCGTGCGCCCCCTTAAGTTCTTCCTCTAACTCCACCTTATTTTTTTCTATATGCTCCCGCACCTCCCGCTCTTTAACCTCCATCACCTCTACCACCTTGTTCATTTTCCTCGTCAGGTCCTCATGTACCGTCTGACACTCTTTTTTAATTACCCCTACGTCCTTTTTCATCTCCTTCTGTGTCGATTTTAAACCCTCTATTACCGCTGTGTTCTTCTTTACCTGGCCCCCAACTCCTTTTGTCCCATTGTCAGTTGTTCTACTCCCAGCGTCAACTCCTCTATACCACCTTGCAATTTTACAGTCCCCTTTCTCACCTCCTTCTCCATGCGCTCCTTACAGTGCCTCACCTCCTCGCGCACTCCTCCGACCTCCTCACTCACACCTCTTCTGATCTCTTCTCCCATCACTTGCATCTCCTGCCCAGATGCCACCCTCATCTGCTCCATTTCCTCCCTGTGAGCATCCAATTTAGTTTCTACCCCCATTCTGACCCCCTCTATCTGCTGCCCCATTTGTTTAACTTCCCTTTCCGCTTGGTCCCTCATGTCCCTCAATTTGCCTTCCATACTGTTTTCTAACCCCTCTAACCCCTTTTTCATCCCTTCCATTTGATTCTCTTGAGCGGCCATTCTGTTTTCTACCCCCGTTAACCCCTCCTGTATTTCCCCTAATCTATTGTCTAATCCCTCAAATTTGTTTCCTAATCCCTCTATTCTACTCCCTAACCCTCCGATCTGGACCCCCATGTCCTCCCTCAATTTCTCGCTATTGGACCCCATGTCCTCCCTCAATTTCTCGCTATTGGACCCCATTCTTTGTTCTAACCGTTGGCTATTGGCCCCCATGTCCTCCCTCAATTTCTCGCTATTGGACCCCATCCTTTGTTCTAACCGTTCGCTATTCTGGGCCATAAGGGCCTTCATTTGTATTAAAAAAAAGGTTCAAATCACCAGCGGCGCTGCTACGGTCGCGGGCGCGGTCGCCGTAGCCATCTGCGAGGCGCCATTTTGCGCGCCCGTAACCTCGTGCGCGAGGACGCCATTTTGCGAACCTGCCGCCCTCACTGCTTCGCTCTCCTCATGTCCCTCAATTTGGTCCTGGATCGACCCTGCCTCACTCTCCTCTACCGGAACCCAGCCGTCTTGATCTGCCATAGCGCGACTTTCAAAATTCGGGTTTTTTGTAAAACAAAACAATTTCCAACTGCTCGTAATTTTGAGCGCGTTAAGCGCGCTTCGGGCCTCGTATCTCACTCCTCGACACCAATTGTTACGGATCGCGGATTAGATGTTATTATGGGCCGAGCGGATGGTCCACCGCGACCTAACAGTTCCCCCGATTCTTCCCCAACTCACCCGATTCCACTCGAACGTTGGCCAAATCGCGCTACGCTAAATCAATGATGGAAAGGACACAACGACTGGGATAGATGAAACGATGCAAGGGGTACAGTTCTCAAGACCTCCGGAGGAGGATATAATTACAGTGGGGGAGAAAAGGGGTAGATTACAAGGTAGAGTGAGGTAAAAGACACAGAAGAGATAGGCACTTAAATACCGTCTTATCTTAACCCAGACAGACCACAGACAAACGGAACAAGGCTGACTTACACAGGGATTGATGGCAGGAAGGGACAGGTAGTCGATAGCACAAGGTGCACCTTGGCTCGGGGACAGGATCAAGCATGGTCCAAGAGATGCAGGGAGGCCTCACAGCGCTCGGAGGTGGCGTCTTTCTTTCTCCAAGCTCAGCGCGTATCTGACGTCACCTCCCTCTTCCTGCGCATGCTCAGCGGGGAGTGACACGCCCTCGGCTGATTGGCTCCGCCCCAGATGGGACCGTTCCGCCGCTTCTATTGGGTGCGGGGGTTACCGGGCTCCGCCCTTGACGAGGAGCTGACAGGGAGCCCCTATTTGGTAACCCCGTCGAGCACATGTTCGATGGCGGCTCGTTGGAAAGGCCTGGTGCCCTCCCAACACCCCCTACCAACCAAGCCGGTGTGAGGACGCGCACTCCCCGCGCCCGCCGCTGCTGTTGTTGTTGTTGTTGTTGTTGCTGAACCGTGAGGAAGAGCTGCGGGGAGGTATTGGGAGGTCCTAAACTTCCTAACGGTGCCATACAATCACATTCTCGTGCAACCAAGAGTCAGAATTAATGGAAACGAGTCCTTAACTGACATAGACTAAGAATAACTAGCAAGATGTCCTATAGTTGTCTTACATGAGATGCGGTGAACCTGGGCACGACATTTAATGGGGGAAATAGGGGGAGGTCGGGTCTACAGAGTGTTGTTTACAGAAAATGGGACTAGGGAATGGGGGATTGGGGATAGTTGGGAAGTATTGAGGAAATAGGGGAATATTTACAAGCGGATATGGATGGATGCAAATCCCATATCCGCAACAATATGTACAGTTGGTTTGTCCAATTTTTCAATCATTCCCTCTCTTCCTCTCTTCCTCTCTTTCTCTCTTTCTCATGTAGAATATTTCATCATCTGGATTAGACAATTTCTTTCACTGAGGTGTCTTTCACTGAGGTGAGGCTTCCGTCTGACCACCCTGCCATAAAGCCCAGATCGGTGGGGTGTTGCAGTGATGGTTGTCCTTCTCGAAGTTTCTCCCATCTCCACACAGGATCTCTGGAGCTCAGCCAGAGTGACCATCTGGTTCTTGGTCACCTCTATTACCAAGGCCTTTCTCCCCATTTGCTCAGTTTGGCCGGGCAGCCAGCTCTAGGAAGAGTCCTGGTTGTTCCAAACTTCTTCCATTTAAGAATTATGGAGGCCACTGTGCTCTGGGAACCTTCAATGCAGCAGAATTTTTTTTTAGGCTTCCCCAGATCTGTGCCTCGACATAATCCTGTCTCTGAGCTCTGCAGGCAGTTCCTTCGACCTCATGGCTTGGTTTTCGCTCTGATATGCATTGTCAGCTGTGAGACCTTACATAGACAGGTGTGTGCCTTTCCAAATCATGTCCAATCAATTTAATTTACCACAGGTGGACTACAATGAAGGTGTAGAAACATCTCAAAGATGATCAAGAGAAATGGGAGGCACCTGAGCTAAATTTCAATTGTCATAAAAAAGGGTCTTAATACTTATGTAAATGTGATTTTTCAGTTTTTTTTCTTTTTAATAAATTTGCAAAACTTTCTAAAATCCTGTTTTCTATTTGTCATTATGGGGTATTGAGGGAAGATTGATGAGGGAAAAAATGGATTTAAACGATTTCAGCAAAAGGCTGCAACATAACAAAATGTGAAAAACATGAAGGGGTCTGAATACTTTCTGGATGCACTGTATATATGGATATATACATATATATATATATATATATATATACATATATATATACAGTATATATTATTATATATATATATATATATATATATATATATATATATATTTCTTTTTTTTTAAGGGGTATAAAAGTGTATATATATGTATATTTATCTATCTATATAATATTCTCCATGGGTGATTCTGTCTCTAAGTCTGTCTGTGGGTCTGTCCGGGGGTGTGGCTATACCTGGTCTGGGAGGGGCTTCAAAAACAAATATCCACCATGTTGTTTACTCGCATAGCTTTGAGGCCTCTTTTGTTAGGCCCACGGTTTCTTACTCTCTCACGGCTTTATCTCGACTCTAATTCACCATCTGATTCCATTTTTCACAGTCGCTACCATGGTTCTAGACTCGGTTGCATAAAACGAAAAGGAAATTCAATTAAAAGTTGCCCTTTATAGAATGAAATGCATTTTCGAAGGCCTGTAACATAAAGTCCATTGAGATTCTCTCACGGCTTTATCTCGACTCTAATTCACCATCTGATTTCATTTTTCGCAGTCGCTAACATGGTTTTAAACTCGGTTGCAAATAATGGGAAGGAGATTTGTTAAAAGTTAACGCACAGGCAGGAAATCATATCGGCATCATCAAATCGGCACGGTTTATCATCTTCCACCCAAATTACACAGACGATAAATATTCGATGAAAGTTAACTTTTATAGAGCAAAATGCATTTTTAATGAGAAGGCCAGTATAATGTTAACTAACTATGGAATACAATATTTATTAATAACGTTTGGTTTTAATCTATTTTTACTTTTTAAAGCGAAAAGTTTTCGATACATTCAAGTTTAAAAATGAAGTCACCCGTGACTGATGTGCATTTTTAGACTTAATCAACACGTCTTCGATCATAAATTACTTTTTGAAGAAACAAAGGTACATTTTAATTACAACTCAAGCAAAGGAAACCAGGCAATGCCTGTTTCGTTCGGAGCGATTATACACCGCCGTGTTTTCTTCACAAAATCGTGAAATCAAACACCTTGAAATCAATCGTGAACCTTCGCTCAAACATGTCTGATCTCTCCATACAGGTTGCTTCTGACAAACCAGACGTGATCTGCTTAACAGAACCTTTCCTCCTTCATGATGTCTCTGATTCCTTGGTATCTCTCCCAGGTTACTCCCTACTCCGGTATGATAGACCTGAGCCTCGTCCTGGAGGTGGGGTTGCTATCTTTATAAAAAAACTCTCTTCCTCACTCGCCCTGCACTGCCCTCTCTCCACCTCACCCCCAGGAATACCTTTGGCTACGGCTTCCCCTTCGCTCCCACCTTTTGTTCATATGTGTGTTGTACCGTCCACCAAACAGTGATGACTCCATCTACATCTCGCTGTCTGAGAATATGGACCAACTTCTATCTACCCATCCCAACTCTCTCTTCCTCATATGTGGTGATTTCAACTGTCAACATGCCAGTTGGATGGGTGTGGGTACGTCTCTCACCAGCCATGGCTCTTCAGCAAAGGACTTCTGTGACTCACTGGGACTGACACAATTTGTCAATTTCCCGACCCGGATTTCAGTCAACGGAGCATCTTCTCTTCTGGACTTGGTTATGACTAACTTCCCTGAAAATGTCTGCTGCTCTTCTTCTGCTCCAATCGGCTCTTCTGATCATGTGCTTGTTAAAGTGGACATCTCTCTGACCATTCTCAGAGAGCCTCCTCAGCGTCGACGAGTCTGGCATTTCACTCAGGCCAACTGGCACGGTCTTCAAGCAGCCATCAATCATCTGGACTGGTCTCCCATCTCTACTGCCTCTGACATAAATTCTTCCTGGGAATTCTTCCAAAGCAAACTGCTCTCTCTCATGCACAGATTTATCCCATCTCGTCTTCTGTTGTCATACCCTTCCTCCCATCCATGGTACACGGAATCTTGTGGTGAGGCTATTGCCCAGAAACAACTTGCTTTCGTCTCCTGCAAAGCAAATCCAACGGAAGGAAATCTCATTTCCTTTCACAAAGCCCGAAACAAGTGTGTGTCCACCCTCAGGAGAGCCAGGAAACAATATCTCTCCGTTCTCAGGACCGAACTCTCTTATCTGTCTCCCTCTTCCAAATCCTGGTGGCGTCTGGTCAAATCTGTTTCTGGTGTTTGTTCCCCCTCCATCCCCTCCCTCACCTCAAATGGCCACACGGCTGACTCCGCACGTGAAAAAGCTGAATGCCTCAACTCTGTGTTTGCCTCTAAATCTGGTGTCCCAAACCCATCCCTCTCTGTACCCACCGTACCCAGTCGTACCCAGCTGCTCCTGGACTCTGTGTCCTTTCCTCCTGACAAGGTGGAAAAGTTTCTGTCAACCCTCGACACGGATTCTGCAACTGGACCTGACGGCATCAGCCCACGGGTCCTAAAATCCTGTTCTTCCGCTCTTTCACTCCCACTCTCTGTTCTCTTCGCCCTCTCTTTTGCTCAAGGTCATCTTCCATCTGCTTGGAAATCTGCCAACATCACCGCTTTGCACAAAAAAGGTGCAAAAACAGATCCCAGCAACTACAGACCAATCAGCCTTCTCCCAATTATCAGCAAAGTCATGGAATCCATCATTGCTTCAGATATGAAATCTTTCCTCTTCTCCAATGGCTTGATCTCTGATCATCAATTTGGTTTCAGACCTGGACACTCTACTCTGGACATGCTGCTTCTGCTTTCTCAACAATGGATGGAGGTCCTCAATGCCAAACAGGAAATTAGAGCTGTCTCCCTTGACATATCACATGCCTTCGATACGGTCTGGCACCCCGCTCTGCTCACCAAACTCTCCTCTTTTGGTATCCATGGAAATCTCCACGCACGACTGGCGGACTTCCTCTCTAGTCGTAGTCAACGTGTGGCCCTGAATGGGTTTCTCTCATCTCCTCTTCCTGTTCAGGCTGGAGTTCCACAAGGCAGTGTTCTAGGCCCTGTGCTTTTTCTGGTCTTCATCAATGATCTCTCTGACTCTCTTGAAAATCCTCTGTATCTCTTTGCTGATGACTCTACTCTCTGTCGCTCCATTCTTCATCCCTCAGATCGGTAGTCTGCTGCCTCCTCACTCTCTGCAGACCTGGACAAAATCACAGACTGGGCAAACAAGTGGCGCATGTCTTTCAATCCTGACAAATCTCACACTCTTACTATGTCTCGCCGAAAAGACCGACTGGACAACCCTCCCATCCACTTTCTGAATAATCCTCTCCAAGAAGTTCTGTCACTCAAGCTTTTGGGTCTCACTATCTGCCATGATCTTTCCTGGGAAAACCACATTTCAAATCTGGCCTCCAAAGCCAGTCGCCGACTGGGCATCCTCCGTCGTGCGAAGTCCTTCCTTGGCACACCTGAGCTCCTCACCACATACAAGGCTTTCATCCGCAGCTCAATGGAATACTGCTCTCCCCTCTGGGCTGGTGCTCCTGCCTCACACCTAGCTCGTCTTCACGCTGTTGAAACCAAAGCATTCAGAATCATTGGAATCTCCCGCGATGAAGCTAACTCCAAGGGCCTCTCACTCACTCACCGCAGGCAGGTTGGTGGTCTTTCCATCTTCTACCGACTCCTCTCTGGCCTTGCCCCCCCAGCTCTCTCTGGGCTCTGTCCCGCAAATATTCCTACAGGTCGCACAAGATCTGCCTGCAACCCTCTTATGGTCAAAGTGCCAAAATCAAGACTCTCTGCTCACCTTCACTCCTTCATTCCTCTTTTCTCCCGCCTCTGGAACAAACTCCCTCACTCTCTTCAATCCCACTCCACCCTCCAGGTCTTTAAAACAGCTGTCCACCACCATCTCTTATCTTCCCCCATCCAAAACCTTGATCTTTTCTACCCCCGCTAATTTCACCCCAATTCCACTTTTTTGAAATACCAACTTCTGTCCTGGAAGTCATTGGTGTCCTTGTGTTTTATACTTCTCCCTCCACCCCCCCCCCCCCTTCCCATGCCTCCTCCCCCCAAGCCCTCTCCCTTCCACACATCTCCCTGCTCTCAAATGTTGTGTTTGTGTGCTTCACCTTCTCTCCCCATCTTGTTTTCCGCTCCCGCTTTTTGTGTGTTTTGTTTGTCTGGTTGATTTGTTTGTGAAGTAAATGTTAGCTCTTTCACGAGCCTCGATTCAGTATACAAAAAAAAACAAACAAAAAAAAAAACAAAAAAAAATCTTTCCCAAAAATTTTAAAAAAATTTAAATCAATATATTAGAAATGAATTTTTATTATTATGAATATAAAATTCTATATCTATCTATAATTCCAGTAATCTCTGTCTGTCTGTCTGTACGTCTGTACGTTTGTTTGTTTGTCTGTGACCGCTGTTTCTCGACAACTACCGGTCCGATATACTTGAAACTTGCCAGGTATATTGCTGGGGACCCGAGGATGTGCCTTTTCAAGGTTTCATATTAATCGGACAATTACTTACCGAGCTATGTCCAAAAAACGATTCAACCAATCAGAGAGCAGCGAACGATCGCGTGTGCCGAACGTGGCGGGCACACTCTGCCTCGGATGGCACATTTGAGAGCGTATTCATTTATTTCACGTTTGCAAACTATGTTGGCGTTAAACTATGTTTTACAACTAATAAAAACGAATTTGCGATTCATTCGCTTTCCTGCGCGTTTGTGCACGCGATGGCGATTTCTTTACCAAACTCCGGAAGCCGTTCGCTTTGGACCAAACCATTGCATGTAAATAGAGGGGGGGGATTGTCACCACTCGCAAGCCGTTCGCTTTGGACCAAACCATTTCATGTAAATAGAGGGGGGGGGATATAATTTTAGATATAGATATAGTACGGGCATGCCCTAGTTAATAATAATAAGAATAAGTATTTATTATGAATATTACTATTAATTTATTTGAATATGAATATTTATGAATAAAATAAATTATTAATATTAATTTATTATGAAATGAATTTTTTTGATTTGAATTAGAAATGAATGAAATTTGAAATATTAGGAATTTGAATGTTTCATTCTTTGGACGTAGTCACAATAAAAAGTTTCAATTAGGTACTCTGCACACGGGGGCAAGGGGTGAGCATCGTTTACATGTCGCCACTCACGTTTGTAAATGCTATCTCCAAAATGAATAAAATAATGAGGAACAGAACGAGACCGCCAATGAACGTTAACACAGACTTGCACGGGTTGCTGAGCAACAAAGACATTGGAAGGTAATATGTGCTCAGCAAACATATACAAGAGCAGCTGTAATGAATCCAGATGAAGTATCGGATAATATTGTTGAAGGTCATCATTGCGGTGAGAGTCCGATGACATCACCGTGCGTGTACTGTTCTGCGAAACATTTCACTAATGAATGAACAGGACAAGGGGACGATTTTCACAGTATTGCTCCAAGAGAAAAGTTCATTTACCTCTAATATTTGCCGTACCTGCTCGATTGGAACAACTGCCAGAGTGAGGGGGGAGAGGAGACTGAGGGAGGGGGAAGAGGAGACTGAGGAGGGGGAGAGGCGACTGAGGAGGGGGAGAGGAGACTGTGGGAGGGGGAGAGGAGACTGGGGAAGGGGGAGAGAAGACTGGGGGAGGGGGAGAGGAGACTGGGGGAGGGATGAGAGGAGACTGGGGGAGGGGAGATTGGGGGTGGGGGAGATGATGAAGGGAGAGGACAAGAGGAGACTGGGGGAGGGGGAGAGGAGACTGAGGAAGAGCAAGAGGAGACTGGGGGAGGGCGAGAGGAGACTGGGGGAGAGACTCAGGGAGGGCGAGAGGTGACTGAAGGAGGGGGTGAGGAGACTGGGGGATTGGGAAAGGAGTGAGGGGGAGTTGGAAAGGAATGAGGGGGGAGGAATAAAGCGACCCCCACTCTCTCCTGTGTGTGACCCACTCTCCCCCGTGTGTGACCCACTCTCCCCCGTGTGTGACCCGCTGTCCCCATGTGTGACTTATTCTCCCCCGTGTGTGACCCTGTGTGTGACCACAAAGGTCAAATTTTCCCACAAAGGCCAAGACCACAAAGGACCCACTCCCCCAGTGTGTGACCCACTCCCCCAGTGTGTAACCCACTCCCCCAGTGTGTGACCCACTCCCCCAGTGTGTGACCCACTCCCCCAGTGTGTGACCCACTCCCCCCATGTGTGACCCTCTCCCCCAGTGTGTGACCCACACACCCCATGTGTGACCCACTCTCCCCCGTGTGTTTGACCCACTCTCCCCCGTGTGTTTGATCCACTCTCCCCCGTGTGTGTGACCCACTCTCCCCCGTGTGTGTGACCCACTCTCCCCCGTGTGTGTGACCCACTCTCCCCCGTGTGTGTGACCCACTCTACCCCGTGTGTTTGACACACTCTCCCCCGTGTGTTTGACCCACTCTCCCCTGTGTGTGTGACCCACAGGGAGGGAGAGGATTTGAGGCCTTGAAGTCACATTTGACATGCGATGTAATTGCACATTTCAAACTGTATTTCCCATGTGCACACACATGCATTCACATGTTATCAGAAGTAAATAAATTCTGTAGATGACATCATTTGTGGATCTGATAAAGTGCCAGTAACCATTTTGTAAAACGGAATGTGCAGGTGCAGCATTTAACTCAATATTTTCAAATGTCACACACGTCCATGCCCGTGGGATTCCCACGGGTGCCCCCACCAAGGGGTGTTGCAAAACATTTTACCTTTTTTCCCCCAAATAACCCGTCACGGTTGTGCATCAAACGTGCATCAAAGGAAGCATGCCTCGGGGGGAAAGAAGGTAAAATGTTTTGCAACACCCCGTAGTATCTTTCTATAATTCACCAAATGTCTGTCTGTCCGTCCGTTTGAAAGTACTGCAAAAACGGCTGAACCGATCGCAACAATATTTTGGGTGGGTAATCCTGGGACCTCCTGGAGTAAAATAGGCTATATTGTTTTTCCAATTTTCCAATTTTTCCAATTTTCCAGTTTTTCCAAACACGATGGAATAATATTTGCCGATATGAACAGTGACGTGGTTTTTATTGAAATTCTACAAATACTGTTTCGATTTTGATGAGAAGTATGAACCTGCCGCTAATGCGGAAGTGGACAGATGACGGCAATGCGCGGGTTTGATAATATCCCAATACAACCGTCATTCAATCATAATGTTAAATCGTTAAACGTTAATCGTGTTCATCGTTTTGTGAAAGTATCAATTGATAATTGGAATTGAGTGAATACAATTACGATTTTGAATTCGTAATTGTATTCAACCAACCATACGGAACTTCACATCAGGATTTAAATATTTGTTTATGTCACGAATGTTGTTAAAAGTTTATTTTTTATATTAATGTTATTTAATTTGTGGTTGGAGTTATGCTGTTTGGAATGAAAAAAGAGTTATCGAGTTCAAGTGAATGACGGAATGCCGTGATGGTTTTTACTTTCTAATCGTGAAATTCGGGGATCACCATAGTGCAGATTTGCCATTGACTGGGAATGGAACAAACGTACCCGTTTGTTTGCGAACGGGTACGTTTTTCATGGAAGTGTTTCACAAACTTGCTGTCCATGTCTGACGTGCGACTGAAGGTGCTGCAGGAATGTGGAATTTATTGGTTTCATGCTTTAGCATTCGCCGTTTCTGCATTGTCTGTTTGTTTCTGGCCTCCCACCGGTGCATAGCACGGGTACCACACCAGTTTATATAATATACCAGTGGAAGCCGACAAACGAATTTTCAGTCCCCATGTTGAAATTGCATAAAGAGAAACGATCTCATATAAAGGGGGGAGTGCTTTGCGCCTCCGTTTGATTGTGTCCTTTGAGCGGATCAGGATGTCTGAAGCGATCACACTTTCATGAAATGATCCAGATTGCCACAAAGTGGCAGTGTAGAGACAGATCTGAAGAAAAGAAGACCGAAAGTCTAACAGCGGCCCATCCGGGCTTGTTTGATACTTTAGTTGAAGAGCATCGTCTGACCTGGGTGGGGATACCAGCAAGCAAATAATGTAAGTATTTAATTTTTAATTTAAGTACTGTAAGTCTCTAAGGTCTGTCACCAATTTTTTAGGTGATTCTTCACCATTGAGAGATTGGGCCAAAACGATACATAGCGGGATATCTCAAAAGGTATGGATGGATTTGGACGAAACTTGTTGAACAGGTTGTGTGTGTGACAAGGAAGAATCGATTCAATTTTGGTGAAGATCCGGATCCGGGTCCAGCCAGTAGAATTTTTTTAGTAATTCTTCACCATTGAGTGATATGGCCAACCAGGCAGAGGTATGCTCTCCACTGAGTGCCGTTCTAGTTACCCTGTGCTTGCGAAGCGAAAAGCAGGGTTAGGCATTCGTTGCGTACGTGTGCCGTGTCTGCATTTTTAAAATTCATTTTCTCGTCAACCGTTGGTCCGATTGACACAAAATTTTACTATAGGAGTGCCTCTGCCTGTAGAATTTCTTATTCATAATTATGACGTCATAGGTCACGTGGTACAACCGCCATCTTGGAAAAAAGTTACACCTCAATATCTCCCAAACCACCCAATGGAAAAAGTTGAAACGAGGCTCATTGTGAATTACTCCCCTTGGCGAACAAGATAGTTTAATGATGATGTAATTGGTGGCTTAATTATGACATCATAATTCGACAAACAAGTACAATTCTTGATTTGATGAGTATGAATTTTTTTCGCTGCAATTCCTGGTCCGATTGACATGAAATTTTCACCATAGGAGCAACTCCTCCTGTAGAATATTTTAATGATAATTATGACGTCATAAGGCACGTTGTATAGGCGCCATCTTGGAAAAACTTTGCACCTCTATATCTTTGAAACCATCAATGGAAAAAATTGAAACATGGCTCATTGTCAAGTCCTCCCCATGGGGAATAGCATATGTTTGTGATGATGTCATGTCATTTGTGATGATGCCTTCGTTATGACGTCATAATTTGACAAGAACAACGCTTGATCCGATCAGTATGAATTATTTTTCTCTGCAACTGTTGGACTGATGGACACGAAATTTTCACCGGAGCGTTTACTCCTGCATGATATTGTTGCGGTTTTAGAACAATCACTTGTAAATACAACATTAAAGGTTAAAGGTAGCACCGTTAGTTAGGCCACAGCAACACGTAGGCCACCATAGGAACTCAGTTATTTCATTATTATGTGTTTCAGATAAGGCCGTGTTTCCAATAGTTGAATCTGCGTTGCATCAATTAAATAAGAGGAGGTCCCCAATTCATTTCGTTCATTTTGCAACCTCTCTCTCCCAATTCTATTACGCACCTTTTGTTAGCAGCGTTCGCTGCCTCGCTGAGCTTCCGCCCAGGCACCGCCATTAACCATGCGGTCGGCTCGAGGAAGAAGGGGGCGGGGCGCCAGGAACAAGGTGTGGCCACGTCAACTAGCCATCAAAGGTGTGGCCGGTAAGCCCCCACCAGCCAACCAGGGCTGAGGTGAGCTCACTGGCGGGCGTGGCTTGATGAAGTGCGTCGTGATCTGGGAGCGCGTGATATAAGCGCGAGCGCAAGCCTTTTCATCAGGTCCGATGAGAGAGACGAAACTGCGCAGAGCCCCTTTTATGGACTTCGAGGAGAGACGGCTTGTGGTACTGCTTCGGACTGCGCAGAGAACCTGTTCAGCGGCGCCCTTGCATACGAACATTGAGCGAGAGAGAGTGTTTGGCACAATATACGTATTACGTATGGAGCATCCCAGTCCCCCCCGCTATATGTAAGGTCCGCTCGCGGGCAACGACATGCGGTGCGCTGCCGGCCTGCTGCCTTTTCCACCACCACCACGGCACGAGTTCGGACCGGACGACGAGCCTAGACATCTACCTGGACCTTCCACCATACCCACTACAATCCCGTGTGAGTGTGTATGTTTGTCCGGGGTTGCAAGTTAAGACTGTATAGCTAAGCCTGCCCTGTGTCCTTCTCCTTCTTCTTCTTTCTTGTATTTTTTTTTTTTTTTTTTTATTTTTTTTTTTGTATACAATATCGAGGCTCGTGAAAGAGCGAACATTAATCACACAGAAAGACAAACCGACACATAAAACATATAACATAGGGAGCGGTAGACAAGATGGGGAGAGAGGGGGAAGGACACAAACACAACATTTGAGAGCAGGGACCGAGAGACATGGAGACATCGAGAGATCTGAGAGAGGGCGAGGGCTTTGGGGGGGGGGGGCGTGGGAAGGGGGCAGTGGGAGAGGTATAAAACATATGGACACTGCCAGGACTTCCAGGAAAGAAGTTGGAATTTCAAACAAGGTGGATCTGGGGTGAATTAGCGGGGGTAGAAAAGATCAAGGTTTTGGATGGGGGAAGATAAGAGATGGTGGTGAACAGCTGTTTTAAAGACCTGGAGGGAGGAGTGGGATTGAAGGGAGTGAGGGAGTTTGTTCCAGAGGCGGGAGAAAAGAGGAATGAAAGAGTGAAGGTGAGCGGAGAGCCGAGATTTCGGCAGTTTAACCATCAGAGGGTTGCTGGCAGATCTTGTGCGACCTGTAGGAATATTTGGGGGACAGAGCACAGAGAGAGCTGGGGGTGCAAGGCCGGAGAGGAGTCGGTAGAAGACAGAAAGACCACCTACCTGCCTGCGGTGAGTGAGTGAAAGGCCCTCAGAGATAGCTTCATCGCGGGAGATTCCAATAATTCTGAAAGCTTTGGTTTCAACAGCGTGAAGCCGAGCTAGGTGTGAGGCAGGAGCACCGGCCCATAGGGGAGAACAGTATTCCATTGAGCTGCGGATGAAAGCCTTGTATGTGGTGAGGAGCTCAGGTGTGCCGAGGAAGGACTTCGCACGACGGAGGATGCCCAGTCGGCGACTGGCTTTGGAGGCCAGCTTGGAAATGTGGTTTTCCCAAGAAAGATCATGGCAGATAGTGAGACCCAAAATCTTGAGCGACAGAACTTCTTGGAGAGGATTGTTGAGAAAGTAGATGGGAGGGTTGTCCAGTCGATCTTTTCGGAGAGACATAGTAAGAGTGTGAGATTTGTCAGGATTGAAAGACATGTTCCACTTGTTTGACCAGTCTGTGATTTTGTCCAGGTCTTCAGAGAGTGAGGAGGCAGCAGACTGCCGATCTGAGGGAAGAGGAATGGAGCGGCAGAGAGTGGAGTCATCAGCAAAGAGATAGAGAGGATTTTCGAGAGAGTCAGAGAGATCATTGATGAAGACCAGAAAAAGCACGGGGCCCAGAACACTGCCTTGGGGAACTCCAGCCTGAACAGGAAGAGGAGATGAGAGAAACCCATTCAGGGCCACACGTTGACGACGACTAGAGAGGAAGTCCGCCAGCCATGCGTGGAGATTTCCATGGATACCAAAGGAGGAGAGTTTGGTGAGCAGAGCGGGGTGCCAGACCGTGTCGAAGGCACGTGATATGTCGAGGGAGACAGCTCTAATTTCCTGTTTGGCATTGAGGACCTCCATCCATTGTTGAGACAGCAGAAGCAGCATGTCCAGAGTAGAGTGACCTGGTCTGAAACCAAATTGATGATCAGAGATCAAGCCATTGGAGAAGAGGAAAGATTTCATATCAGAAGCAATGATGGATTCCATGACTTTGCTGATAATTGGGAGAAGGCTGATTGGTCTGTAGTTGCTAGGATCTGTTTTTGCACCTTTTTTGTGCAAAGCGGTGATGTTGGCTGATTTCCAAGCAGATGGCAGTTGACCTTGAGCAAAAGAGAGGGTGAAGAGAACAGCGAGAGGGTGAGATAGAGCAGCAGAGCAGGATTTTAGGACCCGTGGGCTGATGCCGTCGGGTCCAGTTGCAGAATCAGAGTCGAGGGTTGACAGAAACTTTTCCACCTTGTCAGGAGGAAAGGACACGGAGTCCAGGAGCAGCAGGGTACGACTGGGTATGGTGGGTACAGAGAGGGATGGGTTTGGGACACAAGATTTAGAGGCAAACACAGAGTTGAGGCATTCAGCTTTTTCACGTGCGGAGTCAGCTGTATAGCCGTTTGAGGTAAGGGAGGGGATGGAGGGGGAACAAACACCAGAAACGGATTTGACCAGACGCCACCAGGATTTGGAAGAGGGAGACAGATAAGAGAGTTCGGTCTTGAGAACGGAGAGATATTGTTTCCTGGCTCTCCTGAGGGTGGACACACACTTGTTTCGGGCTTTGTGAAAGGAAATGAGATTTCCTTCCGTTGGATTTGCTTTCCAGGAGACGAAGGCAAGTTGTTTCTGGGCAACAGCCTCACCACAAGATTCCGTGTACCATGGACGGGAGGAAGGGTATGACAACTGAAGACGAGATGGGATAAATCTGTGCATGAGAGAGAGCAATTTACTTTGGAAGAATTCCCAGGATGAGTTGATGTCAGAGGTGGTAGAGATGGGAGACCAGTCCAGATGATTGATGGCTGCTTGAAGACCGTGCCAGTTGGCCTGAGTGAAATGCCAGACTCGTCGACGCTGAGCAGGCTCCCTGAGGATGGTCAGAGAGATGTCCACTTTAACAAGGACATGATCAGATGATCCGATCGGAGCAGAAGAAGAGCAGCAGACATTTTCAGGGAAGTTAGTCATAACCAAGTCCAGAAGAGAAGATGTTCCGTTGACTGAGATCCGGGTCGGGAAATTGACAGATTGTGTCAGTCCCAGTGAGTCGCAGAAGTCCTTTGCTGAGGAGCCATGGCTGGTGAGAGAGGTACCCACACCCAGCCAACTGGCATGATGACAGTTGAAATCACCACATATGAGGAAGAGAGAGTTGGGATGAGTAGATAGAAGTTGGTCCATATCATCAGACAGCGAGATGTAGATGGAGTCATCACTGTTTGGTGGACGGTACAACACACATATGAACAAGAGGTGGGAGCGAAGGGGAAGCCGTAGCCAGAGGTATTCCTGGGGGTGAGGTGGAGAGAGTGCAGTGCAGGGCGAGTGAGGAAGAGAGTTTTTGATAAAGATAGCAACCCCGCCTCCAGGACGAGGCTCAGGTCTATCATACCGGAGGAGGGAGTAGCCCGGGAGAGATACTATGGAATCAGAGACATCATAAAGGAGGAAAGTTTCTGTTAAGCAGATCACGTCTGGTTTGACAGAAGCAACCTGTATGGAGAGATCAGTTAAGTTTGAACGAAGGCCCCGGATGTTTGAGGTCCATACCGTTAATGAAGAGGAAGGGGGAGCATCAGATACAGAACAGGGGGGAGGAGGGGTAGGGTAAGATGTGGAAGAGGTGGAAGAGGTAGGGAGAGCTGTTGAAGGTGTGTCAGAGATTTCAGAATAGCTCGGAGAAAGGGAAGGATGGGGCGGACAAAAGGTTTGATGGTGATTGGGTGAGCCACAATGAGGTGTTATTTGAGGAGGGGGAAGAGCGAGGCAGAAGGTTGGGGGAGATGGAGGTGAGAGTTTGAAGGGGGAAGAAGCGGGGAGGACGCTTTGAGGAGGGGGAGTGAGCGGGGGGAAATTGAGAAGCAATGAGGGTGGGGAGATTTGAAGGGGAGGGGTGAGGGGGGAGTTTGGGAGGGAAGGGACAAGGGGAGGGATTTGAAAGGGATGGGATATGGGGGAGATTTGGAGGGGAGGGGTGAGGCAGGAGTCTAGGAGGGGAGGGGCGAGGGGGCGTCTTGGCGGGGAGGGGTGAGGGAGTAGTTTAGGAGGGAGGGGGCAAGGGGGGAGATTTGAAAGGGATGGGTGATGGGGAAGATTTGGAGGGGAGGGGTGATGGGTAAGATTTGGAGGGGAGGGGTTATGGGGAAGATTTGGAGGGGAGGGGTGAGATTGGATTTTTGAAAGTGTACGATTTATGGGAAACGAACATTTATTGCAAAATGAGTTTCTTGTGACCTTCGAGTTAAAAATACGTTTAAGGACGCTGGATGGAGGATGGAGTGCAGGAGAGTTTAGGGAATGTAGAACAAAGGCACTATAGGAGATGGATATTTTTTTTGGGATGAATTGATTTGGTGAGCAAGTCGAAAGCAGCCTTTTAAAGAAGAAGAAGAAAAAGGTGTTATAAAATATGACGGAATACATAACTTGAGGGGAAAGTGTAAACATTGAAGGTTAATGAGTGAAAACTATCTGGGGAAATGGGGGAGAAACACGTGGTCGAAGAACGAACGAACGAATAAGAATGAATAAACGAATGAGAACAGAGAAGGAAATGTTTTTTTTTGTTTTTTTTTTTTTTTTTTTAGTTGAGATTTACACAAGGAAGTAGGCTATGGGTGAAAAGCCTGGGAATACAGAGAACGAAAGTTATTGGATCACAAACGACGGACCACTGAGAGAAAAACAAAGCCTCAAGGTTGTACAGTGCACACTGTACAAGGCCTTGCTCGCGACACGGCAAACAGACGATCAATTTATGAAAGATAAACACCGAGAAACAACCAAAGTTGCACACAATAACTTCACACACCGAAAGATAAATACAGTTTCGACAAAATACAATTGTGAACAGACTTAACTTCGAAAAACGTGGAGACCGTGTGGAGCTTCGAAAATCCCTGCCGCCGTCTCCAAGATCTCGCGAGATCGAGATCGAGTATATTTCTTTCCTTTCCTCTTCTTTTTGGTTGTTAATAAATTCACCTTGTTCTTTCTTGGTTTTTCCCTAATCCGATCGCCTCCGTCTTTTCTTCCATTGAGTACATGTGGCACGATTTTGGAACCGCTATAATCGGGTTAGTCTTTGTTAACGGCCTGAGTCGCGGCTCGCTTCGCTCGGCGTGTCCACTAACGCCGCGGCTCCGGCGGGGCTCATTTCCTCGCTCCCCGGAAGGCGCTGGTAATTAGGTAATAGGAACAATTTGGCCTACCACCCTATTCAGTGCTGACTGGAAGTGAGGTCATAGCTCCAGGACTCGGGACGGCCAGCTTAAAGGACAAGGGGATTAACCCCCCCTTGATAAGGGGATTAACCCCCCCTTGATAAGGGGAGCGCCGACCCCCGAAGCCATAACAATATTTAAATGATAATTATGACGTCATAGGTCACGTGGTGCAGGTGCCATCTTGGAAAAACCGAAAAACGTTGCAACTCTATATCTCCAAAACCGCTCCATGGAGAAATTGAAATATGGGTCATTGTAAAGAACTCCGCATGGAAAATAGGTGTTGTTACCAACGACGTCATTGATGCCGTAATTATGACGTCATAATTCGAGAGGGACAACGCTTGGTCCGATCAGTTTGAAATTTATTGTGTGTGATCTATGCAACAATTATGTTAGAGAATATAAATTTTTGATGTAATTGCTCATGTGGTCTGGCAGCCATATTGGATCAAAGAAATAAAACGTTCAAAAACAGAAGAGTTGGCTCACACCAAGTTCACTGTGCAGGCAGGGTAAGTATTCTATGAATACCATTTCGTTTAACTATGTTATATGTCGTTTTTCGACCGATCTCTCAATGGTGAAGAATCACTTACGAAATTAAATAATAATCGTATTATAATCCATATTCAGATCTTCACCAACATCGAATCGATTCGGTCTTGTCACACACCCAATCTATCCACCAAGTTTCGTCCGAATCTGTCCATAATTTTTTGAGATATCCTGCTATATATCGTTTATGGCCCTATCTCCTGATGGTGAAGAATCATTTAAAAACTCATAGTAGCCGCATCCCGATCCGGATCTTCACCAAAATCTAATCGTTTCGTCGTTGTCAAATACACAACCTCTCCCCAAAGTTTCGTCCGAATTTGTCCACAACTTTCTGAGATATCCTGCCTGCTATATATCGTTTTTGGCCCCATCTCCCAATGGCGAAGAATCACTTAGAAATCATATTAGCCGGATTCTAATCCGGATGTTCACCAAAATCTAATAATTTCACAAATAAACAAACCCACAAACGGACAAACGGTCCGATCTCTCAATGGTGAAGAATCGCTTTAAAAAATATATTAGCCGGATCCGGATTTGGATCTTCACCAAAATCTAATCGAATTCTAAAATCCTCAATTTTCATCCGATTGACTTGAAATTTGAATAGGATTTTTATATCAGCTAACTGAATTAAAACACCAACTATTTTTGAGATCAGCTTAGGCCAAGAGGTCAACATAGGCCAACCACTTTTTTTCGAATTTCTAAAATCCTCAATTTTCATCCGATTGACTTGAAATTTGAATAGGATTTACAGATGGGCGAAGTGAATTGAACCACCAACTATTTTTGAGATCAGCATAGACCAAAAGGTCAACATAGGCCAAAGGTCAACAACGATTTAAAATTTTGAAAATCCTCAATTTTCATCCGATTGACTTGGAAATTTGAATTGGATTTACATATCAGCTTACTGAAACCAACCAACAACTATTTTTAGGTCAACATAGGACAAAAGTTCAACATAGGCCAAATTTCTAAAATTGTCAATTTTCATCCGATTAACTTAAACTTTGAAGACGATTTGCATATCAGGTTACTGACTTCAACCACTAATTATTTTTGAGGTCAAAAGGATGCTTTACTGAGTGCCATTCTACTTTGTTCTGTTTTGCCAAGTGTCACTCTATGAGTGATTTTTTCATTTGTCTGTCCGCTCACTTATACTTGCCTACAGGTCACAGTTTTTAACCGATCTTCACAAAACTTCAGCAAATGGTAGAGTTCGTGGTCCAACAAAATCCTATATACCTTTGAGGTCAAAAGGTGAAAAGGTCAACATAGGCCAAAGGTCAACCACTTTTTTCGCATTTCTAAAATCCTCAATTTTCATCCGATTGATTTTAAATTTGTAAAAAAAAATTCATATCAGCGAACTGAATTCAACCACCAACTATTTTTGAGATCAGCATAGGCGAAAAGGTCAACATAGGCCAAAGGTCAACAACAATTTAAAATTTTGAAAATCCTCAATTTTCATCCGATTGACTTGGAATTTGAATGGGATTTTCATATCAGCGAGCTGAATTCAACCACCAACTATTTTTGAGATCAGCCTAGGCCAAAGGTCAACCACTTTTTTTTGAAATTCTAAAATCCTCAATTTTCTTTCAATTGTCTTGAAGTTTCAAACTCAGCTTTACTGAGTGCCATTTTACTTTGTTCTGTTTTGCCAAGTGTCACTCCATGAGTGATTTTTCATTTGTCTGTCCGCTCACTTATACTGGCCTACAGGTCACAGTTTTTAACCGATCTTCACGAAACTTCACCAAATGGTGAATGGTAGTTGAATGGGATTTTCATATCAGTGAACTGAATTCAACCACCAACTATTTTTGAGATCAGCATAGGCCAAAGGTCAACCACTTTTTTTTGAAATTCTAAAATCCTCAATTTTCTTTCAATTGTCTTGAAATTTGAATATGACTTTCATATCAGCAAACTTAATTCAACCACCAACTATTTTTGAGATCAGCGTTGGCCAAAAGGTCAACATAGGCCAATGGTCAACCACTTTTTTTTGAATATCTACAATCCTCAATGTTCATCAGATTTGCTTGAAATTTAAATAGGATTTACATATCAGCTTACTGAAACCAACCACCAACTATTTTTAGGTCAACATAGGCCAAAAGGTCAACACAGGCTAAATTTCTAAAATTGTCAATTTTCATCTGATTAACTTAAACTTTGAAGACGACTTGCATATCAGGTCACTGACTTCAACCACTAATTATTTTTGACGTCAAAAGGATGCTTTACTGAGTGCCATTCTTCTTTGTTCTGTTTTGCCAAGTGTCACTCGATGAGTGATTTTTCATTTGTCTGTCCGCTCACTTATACTTGCATACAGGTCAAAGTTTTTAACCGATCTTCACGAAACTTCACCAAATGGTAGAGTTCTTGGTCCGACAAAATCTTATATATCTTTGAGCTCAAAAGGTCAAAGGTCAACGCAGGCCAAAGGTCAACCACTTTTTTCGAATCTCTAAAATCCTGCATTTTCATCCGATTGATTTGAAATTTGAATAGGATTTAAATATTGGCTAACTGAATTTATCCACCTACTATTTTTGAGATCAGCGTTGGCCCAAAGGTCAACATAGGACAAAGGTCTACCACTTTTTTTTGAATTTCTAAAATCCTCAATTTTCATCCGATTGACTTGAAATTTGGAAAGGATTTTCATATCAGCTAACTGAATTTATACACCAACTATTTTTGAGATCAGCTTAGGCCAAAAGGTGAACATAGGCCAAAGGTCAAGCACTTTTTTCGAATTTCTAAAAACCTCAATTTTCATCCAATTCACTTGAAATTTGAATCAGACTTTCATATCAGCAAACTTAATTCAAGCACCAACTATTTTTGAGATCAGCATAGGCCAAAAGGTCAACATAGGCCAAAGGTCAACCACTTTTTAAAATAACTACAATCCTCAATTTCCATCAGATTTACTTGAAATTTGAATAGGATTTACATATCAGCTTACTGAAACCAACCACCAACTATTTTTAGGTCAACATAGGCCAAAAGGTCAACATAGGCCAAATTTCTAAAATTGTCAATTTTCATCCGATTAACTTAAACTTTGAAGACGATTTCTATATCAGGTCACTGAATTCAACCACTAATTCTTTTTTTTAGGTCAAAAGGATGCTTTACCGAGTGCCATTCTACTTTGTTCTGTTTTGCCAAGTGTCACTCTGAGTGATTTTTCATTATTGTCTGTCTCTCTGTTTGTTTGTCACTCACCTACAGGTCACAATTCCAAATCGATCGTCGTGAAACTTCATCAAGTTGTATAGGTCGTCACAATTGAGAAGCCTCTTGATTTTAAGGTCAACATAGGCCAAAAGGTCAACATAGGCCGAATTTCTAAAATCCTCAATTTTTATCTGATTGACTTGAAATTTTAAGAGGATTTGCATATCAGTCACTGAATTAAACCACGAAATATTTTTTGGGTCATCATAGACCAACAACTTATTTTCGGGATTTTGCAAGTATCATGCTATGCACGACATATTTCTTGTTTGTTTGTTTATACTCTCGTGATTGGTGACCTTCAGGCTTAAATTGTTGTGCAATTTGATGATGACATGTTGTGCAATTTCCCTGTGCCTCGAAACTGCTTTCGTCCTCACGTTAGATATTTTATTAATCTCCATGCTCATGCCTTTTACGTTCGACTCATGTGATCCCAAAAGGGAAACACAAATCGTAATGTTGAATGAAAATAATCTTTTTAGTTAAGCTATAATGGACAAAGTCATCAACACGAAGCAGGTGCCATCTTGAAAGAAAGCAGGTAACGCATTGCGACCTACCTGTTCACACGAAAGCTTTCACTCTTAATGTAGGTGTTTTAAATATGAAATTTAAATAGTGAAAAAATACACTGCGGAGTGAAGGCGAGCAGATCGTCTTGATTTTGGCAGTTTAACCATAAGAGGGTTGCAGGCAGATCTTGTGCGACCTGCAGGAATATTTGGGGGTCAGAGCCCAGGGAGAGCTGGGGGAGCAAGGCCGGAGAGGAGTCGGTAGAAGACAGAAAGACCACCAACCTGGCTGCGGTGAGTAAGTGAAAAGCCCTCGGAGTTAGCTTCATCACGGGAGATTCCAATGATTATGAAAGCTTTGGTTTAAACAGCCTGAAGCCGAGCTAGGTGTGAGGCAGGAGCACAAGCCCAGAGGGGGAGAAGAGTATTGCATTGAGATGCGGATGAAAGCCTTGTATGTTGTGAGGAGCTCAGGTGTGCCAAGGAAGGACTTCGCACGACGGAGGATGCCCAGTCGGCGACTGGCTTTGGAGGCCAGATTTGAAATGTGGTTTTCCCAGGAAAGACCATGGCAGATTGTGAGACCCAAAAGCTTGAGTGACAGAACTTCTTGGAGAGCATTATTCAGAAAGTAGATGCGAGGGTTGTCCAGTCGTCTTTTCGGAAAGACATAGTCAGAGTGTGAGATTTGTCAGGATTGAAAGACATGTTCCACTTGTTTGACCAGTCTGTGATTTTGTCCAGGTCTGCAGGGAGTGAAGAGGCTGCAGACTGCCGATCTGAGGGATGAGGAATGGAGCGGCAGAGAGTGGAGTCATCAGCAAAGAAATAGAGAGGATTTTCAAGGGAGTCAGAGAGATCATTGATGAAGACCAGAAAAAGCACAGGGCCAAGAACACTGCCTTGGGGAACTCCAGCCTGAACAGGAAGGGGAGATGAGAGAAACCCATTCAGGGCCACATGTTGATTACGACGAGAGAGGAAGTCCGCAAGCCATGCGTGGAGATTTCCATGGATACCATAGGAGGAGAGTTTGGTGAGCAGAGTGGGGTGCCAGACCGTATCGAAGGCACGTGATATGTCAAGGGAGACAGTTCTAATTTCCTGTTTGGCATTAAGGACCTCCATCCATTGTTGAGACAGCAGAAACAGCATGTCCAGAGCAGAGTGATCAGAGATCAATGCATTGGAGAAGAGGAAAGATTACATATCCGAGGCATTGATGGATTCCATGACTTTGCTGATAATTGGAAGAAGACTGATTGGTCTGTCGTTGCAATGATCCGTTTTTGCATCTTTTTTGTGTAAAGCGGTGATGTTGGCTGATTTCCAAGCTGATGGCAGATGACCTTGAGCAAAAGAGAGAGTGAAGAGAACAGAGAGAGGGAGTAAAAGAGCGGCAGAACAGGATTTTAGGACCCGTGGGCTGATGCCGTCAGGTCCAGTTGCAGAATCAGAGTTGAGGGTTGACAGAACTTTTCCACCTTGTCAGGAGGAAAGGACACAGAGTCCAGGAGCAGCTGGGTACGACTAAGTACGGTGGGTACAGAGAGGGATTCTATTTGGGACACAGGATTTAGAGGCAAACACAGAGTTGAGGCATTCAGCTTTTTCACGTGCGGAGTCAGCTGTGTAGCCGTTTGAGGTAAGGGGGGGGGGGGGGGGGATGGAGGCGGAAGAAACACCAGAAACGGATTTGACCAAACGCCACCAAGATTTGGAAGAGGGAGAAAGGTTTCTGAGTTCGGTCTTGAGAGTGAAGAGATATTGTTTCCTGGCTCTCCTGAGGGTGGACACACACTTGTTTCGGGCTTTGTGAAAGGAAATGAGATTTCCTTCCATTGGATTTGCTTTCCAGGAGGCGAAGGCAATTTGTTTCTGGGCAACTGCCTCACCACAAGATTCCATGTACCATGGATGGAGGAAGGGTATGACAACTGAAGATGAGATGGGATAAATCTGTGCATGAGAGAGAGCAATTTACTTTGGAAGAATTCCCAGGATGAGTTGATGTCAGAGGCGGTAGAGATGGGAGACCAGTCCAGATGATTGATGGCTGCTTGAAGACCGTGCCAGTTGGCCTGAGTGAAATGCCAGATTCGCATTAAACATTTTGTGAGTTACTTTAGCAAGCTTTGAACTGGCTCTCTGCTCACCTTCACTCTTTCATTCCTCTTTACTCAGGCCTCTGGAACAAACTCCCTCACTCTCTTCAATCCCACGCCTCCCTCCAGGTTTTTAAAACAGCTATTCACCACCATCCCCGTTTATTCACCCCATATCGACTTTTTTGAAATACCAACTTCTTTCCTGCCTAGAAGTCCTTGCAGTGTTCAAGTGTTTTATACTTCTCCCACTCCTCCCTCCCCATTCCCACGCCTCCTCCCCCAAAGCCCTCTCCCTCCCACAGATCTCCCGATGTCCCTGCTCTCAAATGTTGTGTTTGTGTGCTTTCCCTTCTCTCCCCATCTTGTCTACCATTACCCTTATTATATGTTTTACGTATCCGTTTTTTTTTGTGATTAATGTTAGCTCTTTCACGAGCCTCGATCTTTTTCCAAAAAACAAAATTCAAACTGAAATACAACTCAAAAGTACAAAATAATTTTGTTGCATTTCTTGAGATAATAATTGTTTAGGAAGAATTATCAGTTGGGGATGATTTTACAATAATTTCTTTAAGATTATTGATATTTATCTTCTTCTTTAACAGGAAGAAAACTTCTGGATGATATTAACTGTTCGTTGAAACTACTGAAGATTTTTGTTGCGCTGTTGATGATCTTCTCTTTTATCATCATTACCCTGCCTTATACAAGAGAGATACTTACATCAAAAGGGCTGCCTCCATCAAAAGAGCTTCCTTCATCAAAAGAGCTTCCTTCATCAAAAGGGCTGCCTCCATCAAAAGAGCTTCCTGCACAAGCAACTCAAAAAAGCTAAGAGCCTTCCTTGTCAGTAGATATTCTCAGATACACTACCGGTCAAAAGTTTTAGAACACCTCAATTTTTCCAGTTTTTATTGAAATTTACGCAGTTTAATGTCTCAATGTACTCTGAAATGAAGCATAGAACAAATAAACAATTGGAGATAAAAAAGAAATCGTAGAATCATTTTGTTTAACAAAATTTAATTTAAATTTTTGACTCAGCAAAGTAGCCACCTTTTGCAGATATACAGTCACGTGAAAAAGTAAGTACACCCCATCTAAAGTTTCGACTTTTTCAACATATTTCAACATACAGCTATTTGATCTTCATTTCAACAATATTGATAGATAAAGGTGATATAATAGAACAAATATCATCAAACATTTAGGGGGGTTGACTCAGCCTGTCATCCTTCCGAGGTCGGCTAATTGAGTACCAGTTCACTGGTAAATCCCTGTTTGTCGTTAAAGGCGGCAAAAAGGGTTGGCGTCAGGAAGGGCATCCGGCCGTAAAACATTGCTTCAAAAAGGGGACCAAAAAACAACAACCACGGTTCCCGAAAAAGGCCAACCCCCGCTTTCCGGGGAAAAAATGGCCTCTAAAGGTGGTTATTATTATATATATATTTACATTTTGTAGTCTATTGTATAATTTAAATAAACATAAATGCAAATTTCGCATGTGGAAAAAGTAAGTACACCCTTGGCTCCAATAGGTGGTATTGCCCCCTTTGGCAGAAACAACCTGAAGTAAGCGTTTCTTATAACTGTCTACCAGTCTCTGACATCCACTGGGAGAAATTTTTGCCCACTCCTCCATGCAGAATTCTTTCAGCTGTGCGATGTTTGAGGGGTTTCTTGCATGCACAGCTCGTTTCAAATCCCCCCACAACATCTCGATGGGATTTAGATCCGGGCTTTGACTTGGCCATTCCAGAACCCTCCATTTCTTTCTTTTCAGCCATTCCTTGGTGGATATACTGGTATGTTTAGGGTCATCGTCATGTTGCAAAGTCCACCTTCGGTTGAGCTTCAACTTTCTGACAGATGGCCTCACATTATCCTCAAGCACCCTCTGGTACAATGAAGAATTCATAGTAGATTCTATGATGGTGAGCTGCCCAGGCCCTGATGCAGCAAAGCTGCCCCAAACCATAATTTTCCACCACCATGCTTTATAGTTGGTATCAGGTTCTTGTGGTCAAATGCTGTCTTTGTTTTTCGCCAAACATGTCTTCTGGTACTGTGGCCAAATAGCTCTACCTTTGACTCATCTGTCCAGAGCACATTGTTCCAGAAGTGCTGGTCTTTGCCTAGGTGTTCATTGGCAAACTTTAGTCTTGCCCTGATGTTCTTTCTGGACAGCAAAGGTTTCCTCCTGGCACACCTCCCATGGAGATCAAATTTATGCAGCCTCTTTCTAATGGTAGATACGTGCACTTTGAACTCGTGCACTCTAGAGCTGAACTTGCCGGGGCGGCCTGGCCTGAACAAGTTGGCAGTTGTTTGGAATCTTCTCCACTTGTAAATGATCTTCCGGACAGTCGAATGATTGATTTCAAATTGTTTGGAGATCTTTTTAAATCCCTTCCCAGACTCGTAGGCATCTATAACCTTCTTTCTGAAGGCCTCAGAGAGCTCTTTTGGTCTAGGCATGGTGACGCCGCAGACTTCAACAACAAAGAGCAAACCAAACTAAATGTCTGAGGTTTAAATAAGACAGGTTCCTCCAAGATCCTCTCTAACAATGTTCTAATCATTTGCACCTGAGCTGGTGCACCTGATTCTAATTTTAGGTATTTGAAGTAGTGATAAATGTAGGGGTGTACTTACTTTTTCCACATGCGAAATTTGCATTTATGTTTATTTAAATTATACAATGGACTACAAAATGTAAATGTTTCATGATATTTGTTCTATTATATCACCTTTATCTATCAATATTGTTGAAATGAATTTCAAATAGCTGTATGTTGAAATATGTTGAAAAAGTCGAAACTTTAGATGGGGTGTACTTACTTTTTCACGTGACTGTATACTCAAAAGGTTATGTATGGATTCGGACAAATCTCGGTGGACCTTAAGACCGTTTATAACTCTTAACACCCATTAAGACCCTTAAGATCACACAGCCCCTTTTTAACCCTAATAGCCCTGAAGACCCCCAAGACCCGTTTTACCTTTCATAACCCTAAGAATATTTAAGACCCCGAATATCCCTCAGAGCTTTTAAGACCCTTTATAACCCCAAGACCCTTTCAGACCCTTTAGACCCCGAAGACACTTGAGATCACGAAGACCTAAAATACCCTTTATAACTCTAATATCCCTTAAAACCCCTTGGAACCTTTGCAACCCTAAGGCTCCATAAGACCCCGAAGATCTCTATGAATTACCGACGATCAGAACATATCTTTTAGACATGTAGACCTTTAGAGCCCTTAGTTGGTTTTCTCAGGTCGGTTGGTTTTCGTGTAAACAGGTTCCCGCAGCAATGCAAGTTGTGTGAAAGGAAGTTTTGTGTAAGAATTCAAATAAATAAACAAGAAGACGTCATGCAGAGCACGATATTTGCAACATCCACCCCCCCCCCTTTTCCCCCCAAAAAAGGTTTCCATTGATCCAGCAAACTGTTTATTTACTCAAGATTAAAATTGACGATATTGATCAAAGCTCGGGTCAAGAGGATGAAAAGTGACGATTTTTCAGATGAAAATTGATGATTTTGGAAGTTTGACGTTGAGTTAACCTTTGACCTTTTGACCTCAAAAATAGTTGGTTTCCCAATTCAGTGAGGCACTGTGCAAATGCTGTTAAATATCCAAGTCAATCAATGTGGAATCAGCCGTTGTACTCCGTAATGACATCACAGGCATAATCACATCACATCACCCCTGTCATGTGACCAGATCCTCAGCTCTGATTCGTGTAGGTTTGATAGGGACATACACACACACACACACACACACACACACACACACACACACACACACACACAAAACTCATTCTTATAATATACCATCGGAAGTAATCGATGTCCTCCAGGGAAATTCAATGAAATATGTATTTAAATATTTCCTGCATGACAATCACAAAACATATTACTCAATAACCCCCAGGCAAATTGAGGCATAATGATCTTTCTTTCTGTCTTTGTTTGTTTTTTGTTCTTTCTGTCTTTCTTTCTGTCTTTGTCGCGCCACCCACTCATAAGAATGAACTCACTTGAGGCCTGAGCACGGAGGTGTTGTAATAAACCTGTGTAAAGTAATCTATATTATAAAAGGAGGCGTGTCTATCTGTCTGTCTGTTTGTTTGTTTGTCGTGTTATAACTTGAGATCTACGATTTCAATAAATCCATCTACCGTGGAATCAGGGAACTCCCGGGAAGGGTTGTGATGCCAAAAAGGGTCGGTTTGTGTGTATGAATACACGGGCACTCGTCTCGAAACTGCAAAAGCCAACTTGCAATACTGGTTATTCCCACACGAAGGGCAGGATCTCCCAGGAATCCTTTTTTGTTCTTGCTCCACAGAATCTTACGCACACACAGCGCATGCGCGAAAGGCCTCCTTCGAATTAATATGTCGTTTTGTGATCTGATTACGAGCCAATCCTGGGCAGATCACGAGAGCAGTAACGTCCTGTCCAGGATTGGTTCATAACCACATAAATGTTTACAACTTGTATTGGGCACGTTTGTGCTCTGTCAAGAGTGTGGCCCTCCACCGTCCACACCAACAGTCAATCGTACAAATATCGGGGATGCCTCTTCACGGTGGTTGTACCCCCGAATATATATATATACAGACGGCATTTTATATGGAATATTTTTTTTGTGGGGGTGAACTTACTTTTCAAGATGTCTTAGAACCAAAAGTTCATTGGAATTATGTTGAAATTATTCTAGATTTTGTTAATGTGACCTTTAAAAGAAACAAAAACCACATTTGACATTTCGAAACAAATAAATTGATCCTTGAAAGTGATGTAAACTGATATCGAACTCAATTCACGGACAGTACTGTGTTAAACCTCTGTACGTTTTCCAGAAGTATCTCTTTATTTTGCACATTAGCCAAATTTTTTTTAAACGAAAACAAAAGTTAAATTACGACTGGGATTACGGACAGTAAAATTACAGTTCAGTACTTCGTGTAACTCCCACGAGCATTCAGGAGAGCACGTACACGTTGAGGCATGCTGTTCACGAGATTTGCCAAGGTTTGGACAGGAATCGCTTGCCATGCAGTGACAATAGCCTGCTGCAATTCACGCACAGAGGTCGGCTGCTGGTCCAAGTGGTCGATTTGACGCGTTAATTCTGCCCACAAGTTCTCTATCGGATTCATATCCGGCGACATGGCAGGCCATTCCATATGCTCTACACCACGGTCAGCAAGAAAGTGTTGGATCATGCGAGCACGATGAGGCCGTGCATTGTCATCTTGGAAGACAAAGTTTCCTCGAAAGGCTGCACGAGCAAATGGAAGCAATGTTTCTTCCAGAATGGCCCTGTACTTGAACTGGTTCAGGTTTCCATTCAGAACAACCAGGTCAGTTTTGCCCCCTGCATGAAAAGCAGCCCAAACGGTCACCCCACCACCTCCAGCTTGGACTCTTGGCACTATACAATCTTTGTTGTGGGCTTCATGCACTTGTCTGCGCACTCGGACGCAGCCATCTTGACGATAGACCAGAAATCTAGACTCGTCACTGAAGATCACGTGATTCCAGTGTCCTGGCTGCCATTGACGGTGCTCTCTGGCCCACTGCAATCGGCGTTGGCGGTGTTGTCTGGTCAGGTGTGGCTTTCTCATGGGACGCCTGGCACGATAGCCTGCTTGAACCAGTCGTTGGTTGACTAGCGTTCTGGATACAGGCACATTTGTCAGTTGCTGCCACTCAGCCCGAAGCCGATTAGCTGACTTGGTACGGCCATTGCGGACTAACCGGTGCAGCTGGCGATCATCCCTCCTTGTGGTTCTGCGGGGACGTCCTGGCCTCGGTATTGGAGTAGGGACACCCCTCTGAGAATTTCGTTTCAGGATCTTTGACACCTGACCTTGAGTGATGCCATACTGCCGAGCAATAGCACGCTGTTTCATGCCGTAATTTCGTAAAGTCACCACTCCATGACAAACAGCATTGTCGAGTTGACGGACCACCTCCAGAGGAAGCGGCAATAACTTTTGGAGACGTGCAGCAGTTGTTTTCCACTAATACAGAACGCAACAACCCTTGTATACCCACCCGACTGTGAAGCCAATCATCAAATGCACCTGTCCGTACATTTTGCCACGCCACCTGTGATATAATCCTGTTGTTGACTTCTTGCTGCGACAGACAATCAGTGACATGGTTCTTTTAACAAATAAATCACCAAAGTGTAAAAGAAACTCACCAGATTGATGTATTGAGTTAAGAAAGTAAACCCAAGTCAAGAAAAAAATATATATTCCATATTAAATGCCAAGTCTGTATATATCTCTATATATATATATATATATATATATATATATATATATATATATATATATATATATATATATATATATATATCTGTCTCTGTCTCTGTCGTGGCGTCATGACGGCTGTGAGCAACTTCTCTGTGTTGTGGTGAGTCCTTTGTGTGTTTAATCTCCTCTCCTGCCCTATCCCTCCCTCTCCTTTTCCATCCTGTGTGGTTTGGCGTTTTGTTTTCATCTTTTCTGTCCGTTTGTCTTCGAGAGAGAGAGAGCGCACAGTCCGGTGTTGAGAGGGTCCTAAGCCGGCGGTCTGGCATGGCCGCCGGGGGGCGGTCTTTTCTTCACTTTCTGGCTGTGTTCAATGGCTTGATGCTATAGCTGATCTGTTTGTTGGTGTTCGACAAACATTGGGTTTTCTCGGTTCTCGGTTCCGAACGTGTCTTTGGTCGAGTTAGAATGGCGGGCGAACGTTTCCGCATTGATACGTACGAATCGCTAACTCGTAAACACGGGCTAGCTTGTGTTCCTCCCAACGAGGTGGAAATTAACGATGTGATTTCCGCCATTGGAAACATCGTTGGTGCACACAGCATTCGCGCTGCCTCGTATGAATAAGAAATTCGTCGTATTTTTGTCCGAGGAGCACATGGTAGCGAGTGTAGTCGAACAAGGCTTGTTCATTGAGCCGAACACGTTCCTCTCTGTTTTCGCTTTACAAGCCCCGACGGTAAAGATTAACATCAGTAATATCCCGCCATTTATTAGAAATGAGGATTTACGTGAACAATTAAACAAGTTCGGTAAGGTCGTATCGAGGATTTCGATGGTGCCGATGCGAAATGTTTGCGATCGATTCAAACATGTCATGTCCTTCAAGTTCAAGAGAGTGGTGTACATGATACTGCCTGCAAATGTAAAAACGCTCAATGTCGTGTTGAGTGTGAAAATCAACGGATTTGAATACAAAATGGATGCCTCCTCGGAGGCTATGACGTGTTTCGAGTGTGGGGCTTACGGGCATGTGAGGAGTGCCTGCCCCAATGCGGTTACACCGCAGGAAAGCGGAGGATTGGTGAGGGGCGACTCGTCTTCACCGCACACCGACGGGGAGGAGGCACATCGAGTGGTTAATCCATCCACCGCACCGACTGCGGTAAGCGAAGCGCCAGACCCGACCACTCCGACCGGGGGGAGGGAGTGATAGATTTAGAACGTGAGGTGACTAACCCCGCCCCCAAGCCCCGCCCGACCATCCACCGCCAGACCACCTACCACCCCCACACGAATCGCCAGGGGTCGTTTCGGCCGGGTCATCATGACCCCCCTCAAACTGACTCTCCCGGTGCATGTTAATTCTGGGGGGGCGCATGTAGCGGTTACCAGAAGCATGGCACATTGGCACAATTACCTTGCACCGGCCGATGACGCAACCAGCGAGCGGTCTCTTGTCTGGACTCGCCCGGGCGTGTCCAGACTTGCCTTTCCAGCGTGAACACTTGTCTTGCATACCACGCCCCGTTGAGAGGCGTGGCTTACCTATTTGCATACCACGCCCCACCTGAGAGGCGTGGCTTTTTGTGTGTTGAGTTTGCCTTATAAATTGCCGCCCGTTCGATGGGCTGATTCAGTGCTTTTGAGTTCTTTCGTGTTGAGCTAAAATAAATAGCTCGGTGAAACTTCGTTCCTGTGTCGTCCATTTTGTCTGGCTTTATTGTGCGAGCACAGCTCCCACAACCTCAATTTTTCCAGTTTTTATTGAAATTTAAGCAATTCAAGTCCAGTGAATAACCTGAAATGGTACAAAGGTAAGCAGTAAACTGCTCGAGGTTAAAAAAAATGTTTAGGTCAGCAAAAACGGGAAAATAATGTAAATTGCTCAGTTATATTGTAAAAAAAAAAGGCCTTCTTCAGGGAACAAATAATGGGTTAACAACTTACAGCTTTTCTGCAGCAATGTAAGTAAACTAAGCCTTGAAAGTTGATGCAAACAATTCCTACAGGTGTCCCAACCTCTGCTGATTACTTGATTACAAACCCCCTGTCTGTATAAAAGCAGTATTGGAACAGACTGTTATTACACCCTCTGAAGCATTATTTGGACAATATTGCACTGCAGGAAGAAGTATATTGGAAACTGGAGGAAACTCTGACAGGAAGAGGTCTGGCAGACCCAAAGCCACAACAGAATCAGAAGACAAGTTTCTGAGAGTCAACAGCTTGCGTGATAGGCGGCTCACAGGACAACAGCTTCAAGCACAGCTTAACACTGGTCGAAGTAAGCAAGTCTCAGTTTCAAATGTGAAGAGAAGACTTTGAGCTGCAGGTTTGACAGGTCGAGTGGCAGTAAGAAAGCCATTGCTAAGATGGCAAAATAAGAAAAAGAGGCTTGCCTGGGCCATGAAGCACCGCCAGTGGACTACTGAAGACTGGAAGAAGGTCTTATGGACCGATGAATCAAAATTTGAAATCTTTGGTTCATCACGCAGGGTTTTTGTATGCAGTCAAGTAGGTGAAATGATGGTTCCTCAGTGTGTGCGACACCAACTGTCAAACATGGAGGAGGAAGCGTGATGGTCTGGGGCTCTTTTGCTGGATCCAGAGTCGGCGACTTGCACAGAGTGACTGGCACCCTGAACCAAAAGGGCTACCACAGCATTTTGCAGCACCATGCAATACCCTCTGGTATACGCCTAGTTGGTCAGGGGTTCATCCTACAGCAAGATAATGACCCTAAACACACCTCCAGGCCATGTCAAAACTACCTTCGAGGAAAAGAACAAGACGGTAGGCTTCAAATCATGGAATGGAAAGCACAGTCTCCAGACTTGAACCCCATCGAGCTGGTTTGGGATGAACTGGACAGAAGGGTGAAAGCAAAGCAACTACAAGTGCAACACATTTGTGGGAACTTCTGCAACAGTGTTGGGAAGAACTTCTCGAACAATATTTGATTTCCATTGTATATAGAATGCCACTCGTGTGTTCGGCGGTTATATTTAAATTAAATTTTGTTAAACAAAATGATTCTATGATTTCTTTTTTAAATCTCCAATTGTTTATTTGTTCTCTGCTTAATTTCACAGTACATTGAGACATTAAACTGCAATAAATTTCAATAAAAACTCGAAAAACGGAGGTGTTCTAAAACTTTTGACCGGTAGTGTATGTATATATATATATGTATATATATATATATATATATATATATATATATATATATATATATATATATATATATATATATATATATGTCTCAAAAAACTATAACGTGTTGATAAATTTGTGAAATTTAATCAGCAATTTTGGATCATTCATGTTTTGGATCAAACTATCATCCAACAAGAAAAATGTCTTGTACAAATTATCGAAATTTAGCTTACGGTTTATAAATAAATGAAATTAAAATTTCTGCAATAGGTTTTACACAAGCTTCTTATGTTGCAGAACTTTACTCTTTTAGATTTGCTTTATAAGTAACACAATGATGATGTACATTGTACAGGTGGATGAGAGTTGGATGCTAACTTGCCTGCAGAGTTTACCAACCTCTGCTCTTAATAAAGTTCACAATGCTTTTGGAATTGCACTTAAAAGCAGAATGTTCGATAATAAACTATGGAGTTTTATCACATTATTGTGAAAGTGATATTTTTCTCTGCAGATACTTCTATTTTGATACTCCTTTGGTGGACACCGTGGGGATTGCCGCAAACCAGAGAGAGACATGATTGCCAAAGATATGGCTTCAACAATTGTATCCTATCCACTTACCAAAGTGACATGGATGCTGCAGACTTCTTTATCCTTCACCATTCACAGCTCAGTGGGTACCCAAAATCCATGAGGTAAGGCATGCGAAATTGTTGATCGTTTGTTAGCCCCCATTAGACTTAGTCCAAAATGGGGGCTTTGGGATTGGGTCTCGTCCGTTCATCTGTGCGTGCGTCTTCAACCATATCTCGGAAATGTATGGACCGATTTTGTTCATAATTGTCAAAAACACAATATGCGATGGTAAAACACAATATGCGATGGTAAAACACAATACGCGATGGTATACATATGCACATCATTTTGTTATGTGCTGTGATCAAAGATGGCCTACTGGCAGCCATTTTAGTTGTATAAAAACCCCGATGTTGAACACGTCTTCAACCATTTCTTGGACTTGCATTTACCGATCTTGTTCAAACTTGGCACACAGATAACGAATGATGGCTTACAGATGCACGTCATTTTCTTTCGAGATCGGATCCAAAATGGCCGATTGGTGGCCATTTTGTTACTTAAACGTGTCCCCAACCATTTATTGGACATGCATGGACCGATTTCGTTAAAACATGGCACAAAGACAATACAAGAGAGTATTGGGAGGGAGAGGTGTACAATAATTGATTGATTAATTGTGAAATTAAAATAAATATATAATAATCGTAAAATAAATAATTTATTAATCAATTGGCTAATGGCATACCTCAACCACCAGTGTTTCATCCGAATGTGTAACTTTTTAAAAAACTAATTAAATAATTAATTAATCAAATTTTTTATAATTTATCGATTAATTGACTAATCGATAAATTATTAAGTGATTAATCAATAAATCCTAAATATCCTTTATAATTATAGCCACATCATTTGGTCACTATCATGTGCAAATATTAGCTTCCCAGCTTAAAAGGTGCCCGAGATATTGCCCAGATGAGAAAAAATAAATAAGGGATTAATAAGGAAAATAAATAAATAATAATCGTAAAGTAATTAAATTATGAATCAATTGGCTAATAGAATACCTAAACCACCACCGTTTCATCCCAATCTGTAACTTTAACTGAGTACTCCCTTTCAGTGCGCGAATCACCCTTTCACCCTTTCGGTGCCCGGCGATGACATCATTCAGCGTCTTGGGATGGAATAGGAAAGGAGCTGTGTACAATTGTACCCAGACTCTGGACAAATCATTGATGGATGTCATAGGTCAGTATAGCATGTCGGATATGAAGATTGAATTGAACTAAAATAACCAATGGGGTGGAAACAACTCGGAGGAAAAGGTATCACATGCGTCGGCGTTCATCAACAATCAGCAATCACTGGAAAACATGACTGCAGATATATGTCTTTGCAATCTCAACACAATCAGGATAAGATGCAATCGTGCAGACATCCAGGAGGTTGCCAAGCATGACGCAGGCAGGTCGGGTGCAGGGGATAGTTGAGGGCCGGCCAGCGATAGCACCGAAGAACGGATGAATGGCTGAGTGGACAGTGGACACCGATGGATGGTGGAAGGTAGTGATCCATACCAGGCTGTACAGCTGTGGCAACCTCCAAAGGGACCTCCAGGACCCAGAGTGGCACAGGCAGCAGGAGCGGTATACGTGGTGGCACAAGGGGTGGTGGTGTCCACCAATCCCAGGTATACTCCAGGTTGCAATCAGACGAAAAAGGATAGGGTTGGAAAATCATGCCTGTTGGGGAATGATGGACGTGAGCCTGGAGCCTACAACATTCGTCCTTGCGAACCCCATAGGCGGTTAAATGCAGCTGACCATCCACGATCCGACGGACGTAGTACCGTGGGTGGTCCAGTGATGACACAATATGTCTCTGTCGTGCCGAGGACTCACCACGTTCCACAGTGAGGCACACAAGGCCACCACCAGGAGGCAAATCCATACACAAATGATTCAGGGCATCGAGCAGTGTCGCCCTACACCTGTCGTTGACAAAACAGGCAGTAGTGAAGGAAGCGACAGTCCCCCAAAGAACAAAAACCACCCTGCGGTCGTATTTAAGAATGTCAGCAGCAAAGGAAACTGCAACTGTGTCTGGGGAGCTCACAGTTGTCTGCTCAATGACCGGGTATGGAAAGTGTCCACCGAGCTTTATGGGGAGGTCTGTGGTGCTGGACATTCTGCTCTGATCAGTCACAGAGTGGGCAAAGCAAGGTTCTGGCTAAATTCGTAGAGTTGGCTCTCCATAGTAAATCTGCTCAAAGTCAGAGGATATCATAAGTTGCTTATAGCTTGATGCAGGCTGTTATCATTTGTAATCAACAATGGGATTGCAGCTAGTACGTGTCTATCCACACGTCTGGCGGTCAGCTTGGGTTAGGCCTTGAAGGCCTCAAAAGGGCGACTCGTTGGTTTCTTTCCCCAGGTTAAGCCGTCGCTAAGAGAATATAAAACGTTTAGGTGGAGGGAAAGACTATTCAGGACATTTTGTCACCAGTTCTCAAAAGACTGACAAATTGGAATCTCCCGCGATAAAGCTGAATGTGAGGGCCTTTCACTCACTTGCCGCAGGCAGGTAGATGTTCTTTCTGTCTTCTACCGACTCCTCTCCGGCCTTGCTCCCCCAGCTATATCTGTGCTCTGTTCCCCAAATATTCCTACAGGTCGCACAAGATCTGCCTGCAACCCTCTTATGGTTAAACTGCCAAAATCAAGACTCTCTGCTCACCTTCTATCTTTCATTCCTCTTTACTCCCACCTCAGGAACAAACTCCCTCACTCTCTTCAATCCCACTCCTCCCTCCAGGTCTTTAAAACAGCTGTTCACCACCATCTCTTGTCTTCCCCCATACAAAACCTTGATCTTTTCTACTCCCGTGAATTCACCCCAGATCCACTTTTTGAATTACCGACTTCTTTCCTGGAAGTCCTAGCAGTGTCCATTTGTTTTATACCTCTCCCCTCCCCCCTTCCCATGTCTCCTCCCCCCAAGCCCTCTCCCTCCCACAGATCTCACGATGTCCCCGTTCTCTGCTGTTGTACTTGTGTGCTTCCCTCTCTTTCCCCATCGTGTCTTTTTTGTAATTAATGTTAGCTCTTAGACGAGCCTCGATCTTGTATGGAACAAAAATAGAAAGAAAAAAGACGTAACTGTTTCCAACTTCATCAAACTCCATTGTTTGGGACCCGATGTGTCGATTCCGATGTGTCGATTCCGATGTGTCGTCCCAATAAGCCGCCATATAGCAGTGCGGAGTTCTTCGGCTGTTTCGGGGAGCCGGTCAGGCATTTACATATGACCAAGTCGGTGGAGAAATCGTCTTGGTGCTCGATGTATATTTGCCACGTTTTACACCGCCCTGACGAAATGACAAAGCCCGTGATATACAGATAGTATTCTCCTGGCTGGTTGCTCACGTACATGTGAATGCGCTCGTGTAGAATGAGGCGCCATTTTTACCGATCGTTCGTCGCCGATTGGTGAGCCAGCGGGTGAATGAGTTCGAAGACGCTGTCACCACGCCAGCAAAGGAACGCCCTCTCCTTCCTTTGGAGCAAACGTCCAAACAAACACGTACAGGCTTATGTTATAACGTCAGCTTTTAATAATCACACTTTCGGATGACGAGGCAACATCGGTCCAGGATGGACACGACACCGGAACAGCCGGACCACGCATGCGCAATACCGACCACGCATGCGCAATACCGACCAAGCATGCCTACATCACTTCACTAACAGCTGTGACATTAACATATAATGGTGTAGAGTATTGGTGAACTACAGGTTTGTTTTCTGACTCGTGCTCCGATTTGTGTTCAAAATATATAATTTAATTGAAATTGTGTCGTTCATCGATTATATAGACTGACGTCTGTGGACAAACAGACAGACAGATAGTTAGAGTGAATCAAATGCTGAACCTGCTTTTCACTTCGTGGATCATACAAAATACGCCATTTCTGTCTGTCTGATGAATTTTTGACCCCAATACATTCTGTGGTTACTTGTCCAATCTCAACCAAACTTGACAGGATGACCAAGGGTTACATCATGAAGGTTGTGGCACATTCATTTGCCCCCCTCCCCAAGGGGGTTTTCTCCCCCGAGTGGGTTTTCCCCACCATTGCAGTCAATGGGTTGCATATTGAGGTGTATAGCCATATTAAGTTAGCTTTATCGTGGCGTTTTTCCAAGGCCGCTTCGAATAACAAATCCAACGACAATAGCGTTATATTAATGTTATTACAAAACAATATGAACACCAATAATATCCACCCCCCCCCCCCCCAAAGGGATTTCCAGCGAGTCAACGTATATAAATAGCTTATCATGGCGATGTCGTGGGAGCAATGGCCTCCACCAGCAGTAATGAACATTAATGAACAGTAATGATTACTAGTACCGACTGCAAAGCCGCAATGAGCCGGCGAAGCCAAAACCTCTTGCCACTATTTTACCCATCACCATGGCATCAGTAGGTTAGGTAGTTGGTAGTAGGTAGGTAGGTAGTTGGTAGTAGGTAGTTGGTAGTAGGTAGGTGTAGTAGGTACCGTACCTGGTAAGACTTGGTAAAAGAGAAGAGCAGACAGTCCTCCCCAATGGCAATACCTGCATACAATAAATGTCACAAGAAGCTTAAGGAAGTAACTATACGATGTGCTAGCTTAAGGCCTATTTTTAACTGGGCTTAACATACGTTTTCACAGTAAGTGTGTAGTCTTCTAACTTCAGTCGCTGTCAGGCGCCAGGGCTGGTTCTCTGACTCTCCGGGCACGGCGGCTTCGTCCACCAGAAGAAGTTAGCTTGCAGTGATTAATTCGGTGAATTCCATCTCAACTTCGGATATTTCCGGCCGTGAAAAACTATCCGTATTTCTAAACTAAATATGTAAACCGCTTATACCGTATTTCTGGCCGTGAAAAACTATCCCATACGGCCGCGAGATTTCTAAAAAATAATTTTTCGTCAATGTGAGAATATTTGACGCCGTTTTCACCGTCCGAAACGTGTAATAAGCTTGTAAAAAAATATTTTTTCAAATGCTCGAATCTCATTGGTTCTGGTCTTTGATGACGATTTTCGTTGAAGATAACGAGGTTGGTCTTAACGTATTTTAATTACTAATGAGAGGTTTCATTAGATTATGAATCAAAGAACGACGGGTGAAACAAACTCCTTTTGAACTTTTTCGCAATTGTTTTATGCAAACTTCCGCATCCGGTCGATGGCTGTCTCCAGCACTCCATCCAGTGAGCACTTTCATTTTAGAAATATTTTTGCAAATGCTCGACTCTCATTGGGTCCGGTGTTTGGTGACGCGTTTTGTTGAAGACAACCAGACCCGTGCGGGGCGATGTTGGTCTTAAATTATTTTATTAATACATCGGAGGTGCATAAGATTGTGAATCAAACGACGACGGGTGAAATAAACTCCTAATGAACATTTTAAATTTGTTATGCATACTTCCGCCTCCGCAAGATGGCTGCGCCCACTGCGCTTCGGATTCTCGAGCCAAGGCATAATCAGGTTTTCAACATAATACATACTCGTTTATTGACAACACCGGCTTCGCCGGCTATTATGAACCACAAACACGTATGATTAGCTTTTCAAACAGTCGCTAATGCTGTTTATAACACTAAATGAAGAAATTTGGAGGAATCCCGACATGCATGAGTTAAGTTTGACTTACAGAACTGAGCGAAGATCTACTGCACTCTAGGTACCCCATAAGTGTTGGGGTAATATCATGACCCTTCTTGGCGCTCACGTGGCGTTTTTCGTCGTGAACTTTGGAAACTCGCTCCTTCTGTTTAACACGAAACTGAAAGGGAGGAAGCCCGGGTTATGCACATTTACCAAGCAGCTAGCTAGCGCTTGCAAAGCCAGCCGTTCATGAAGGGTTTTGAATGGAGTGCTTGCTCGAATGCTTAAACCACTTGGCGATCTCTCGAAAAGAAAGTTGGTAAATGAATACACACCCAATGTTTTTGAGACCAGACAATAGATCGAATGTAATCTATATACCCCAAAGAGGAATGACCCTTTCTGCCCCTCCCGTAGTTAGCGGATGTATGAGTAAATCAAAGCAATCTGGTGATGTGTCTGTGCCTGTCCCACTGCTCTTCTCCACATTAAGTTTCATCAACGATTCATCATCAACGCTCCATCCTCCCCCAAATCTCCTCGATTCTTCAACCTCACATCTCCTCCCCCATAGTGAAATTAAGCCCATAACCTGATATATTGAATTAATATGGTGATGACAAAGCACAGACATGTTGGATTAAATAACCTCTTTCTGTGTCCAATTTCCTTGCACATCCTCGTAAGTTGCTGAATTAAAATGAGTTTGTTTTGTGACATGGGAACTTGCACATAACCTATTGTACGTAGGTACCAGTTGCCAACAAGAAGGAGGCAAGATCAACGATGGATTTGGTTTTCCTTGGAGGCTCCACCAAATTCTTTCACAAATCAACTTGACGGAATTTTCAATTTGACTTTAACCTACCGAAGAGATGCTGACATCTTCTCCCCTTACGGCTGGCTTGTGAAGATTGAAGAAAAGGTTGGTACAGTGGTGGAATTGTCAGAAAAAGCAGTAATATTATATACTGTATAGTATAGGGTTACAACACACCCATGAGCTCGCAATCTAGCCCCTAGTCCAATGTCGAACCAGCTATGCACTTTCGCCCTGATGTTTCACAGGCAGGGCGATTCCTCAATGAGAGCACCATGCATCGGAGGAACGTTAAACTCGGCGTCCTGTCTGCGAACATTAATTGGTGGACGTTAAAGATCCCACTGTGTGCTTCGCAAAGTTTATTTTTGTTATTGTCTTGACAAAGTACAAATACCTGCCCAAATCACCATAAGTCATTCGTCAGGTTCTTGAAAGCAGAGGCCAAAAACGTTCCCTGGTCGACCTCACAATGAGGTGGAAATAATTTGGGCAGTTGAAGTAGTTGAGACCTCAGTGATTTTTAGCTCACCTGGAACACAGTTCCAGGGAGCTTATGGGATGGTCGCATCGTCAGTCTGTCAGTCTGTAAACATTTGCAACTTCTCGGAAACTGCTGCTGGGATTGTGACAAAACGTGGCACAAATTATACTTGGTATGTTGCAACTCAAGTTTGTTCTCGGCATTGAAAAAAAAAGAATCGGTGTTCAAGGGGGTCTTCTGGGTGTCAAAGTAGATCCAGGTTCTATCCCCCATAATAGTGTTGTGGATCTCCTGGTCGGCCTTTCCCCTTACCAAGGGGGGATTAGTCCCGTTGTCTTTGACTAGCCGACGGGATCCGGAGCTATGACGTTTCTTCCGTATGGCGTTAAATAGGGTTGTAGGCCGAATTCCTATTACCTAATTACTAACGCCGCCCAGGAAGCAAGGAAATAACCTCTGCCCGAATCACGGATACAGGTGGAAACGCCGAGCAGTAGCGATCCGTGACCCGAGCCGTTATCAAGGACTAGATCCCGATCTGAGCGGTTCTAATCGTGCCACGCTTACCCAATGGAGGAAATCACTGATACGGTTGGATTAGGAAGAAAAGGAATAAGAAGTGATTTATTTACACAATGTACAGTACCAAGAAGAAGACACAGTGCAGCTTAAATACAGTCTTAACTTATCCCAGGACACGGGCCCGTTTCACACTCAGACACACTCACACGGGGTTTGAGATGGACAGGTCGATGGTCCAGGGATGGCGTCCGGCAGCTTGTTCCGGTCCCCGACTCGCACCGCGAAGAAGGTTGAACAGACGGCAGGCATTCCCCGCGGTTCGTTCGCGCGGATCGGACAATTACAGGGCGAACGGTAAGCTGGGCTAGGCGGTTACACTTGCGTGGCTGCGTACGTAATAGACGAATATTCGCTCTCAATACCAGTTCAATATGAGTTCAAGTTCAAGCCACTGATCCAATTCTGTAACCAAGCGCCTCTCCCGCAGAAGTCCTCTTTGCCACAGTGTCCCCCAGCGAGTCCTTTCGACGCAATCCTTTGGTTCAATGCGCTCTCCCACAAGTCCTGTTAGCACACTCGCTCCCCTCAGAGGTCCTTGACGATGCCAAACATGCGAGTCCTTTTCCACACGTCCTTTCCACAATGCCACTGGTGCAAGTCCTTGCGAGGGCTTTGTGCGTGCGCTTATATAGACACGCCCAGCGAACCCTCTGGAATCTCCCAGCCGCGCCATTACCACGCCCTATCAGGCCATGTCACCTCAGCCCTGATTGGCTGGTGGCCCTTACCATTGCTGTCTCCCCCGCTCCAACCTCGACGCCGCCCCCACCCCCCCTTTTCGGGCCTACCTCGTGTCCCTTGACTAGTGAGCACCCTACTTCACTGTGGAACGAATTGTACCCATAGAGGTAGAATCGGAGGGTGGAGGCAAAATGAAAGGGGGGCTATCTTATTTCGTTTACACAATGCAGATGATTACTAAGGGAAATGGCCTTATCCTCACACATACTAAGACATAACTAACATCCTAAGTGGGTCTACGTGTTGCTTGGGGACTAACTACGGGGGCAACCTTTAACCTTTAATGATGTTACTTGTGTGCGTTCTCAAAACCGCAACAATAGGAATTTGCTTTCTGCTCTGAAACTACACACACTATTTCGATAAAAATTGACCACAACCTTTATCACCCGTGATGTACCAACGTTTGTTCATGGCATAAAAAAAAATCAGGGTCTCAGGAGGTCTACGGAGAGTTTGACCCCGTAAAATAGGTATTGTTTTGTTTGTTTAAAGTCTTATGATTTCGTTAATATAATTCTACATGTCTTCCTTGTCTTCTAGTAACCACTGAGATTGGTTCAAAATACCGTCATACTGTTTAAAATATCCTTAGTCGGTGTAGTATACTGCTTTATTCTAACGGGTGAGGCCCCAGTGATATTAAAAAGGAAAAAATTGAATACAACATCGAGGCTCGTGTAAGAGATAGCACACATTAGCACATAAAACACAAAAAACATAAACGGACACATGAAACAATAAAGGGAGCGGGAAACAAGATAGGGAGGGAGAGGGAAGCACACAAGCATAACAATAGAGAAAAAGGACATTGGGAGATCTGTGGAAGGGAGATGGCTGGTGGGAGGGGGACGGAAGGGGTACATGGTATAAAATAAATTGACACCATTAGGAATTTCAGGAATGAATTTGATGATTGAAAGAGGTGGATTTGGGGTGTATTAACGCCGGTAGTAAATATCAAGGTTATGGATGGAGGAAGACAAGAGATGGTGGTGAACAGCTGTTCTCAAGACCTGGAGAGAGGAGTGGGATTGAAGAGAGTGTGGGAGTTTGTTCCAGAGGTGGGAACAAAGAGGAATAAAAGAGTGAAGGTGAGCAGAGAGTCTTGATTTTGGCAGTTTTACAAGAAGTGGGTTGCTGACAGTTCTTGTGCATCCTGCAGGAATATTTGGGGGGGACAGCACAGACAGAGCTGGAGGAGCGAGGCCGGAGAGGAGTCGGTAGAAGACAGAAAGACCACCAACCTGTCTGCGGTGAGAGAGTGAAAGGCCCTGAGAATCAGCTTCATCGCGGAAGAGACCAATGATCCTGAAAGCTTTGGTTTCTACAGCGTGAAGGCGAGCTAGGTGTGAGGCAGGAGCACCAGCCTCGAGGGGAGAGCAGTATTCCATCAAGCTGTGGATGAAAGCTTTGTATGTGGTGAGGAGCTCAGAGGTGCCAAGGAAGGACTTCACATCACAGAAGATGCCCAGTCGGCGACTGGCTTTGAAGGACAGCTTGGAAATGTAGATTTCCCATTTAGTAGTCGTAGATATAATTAATGAATACCAAAAAAAGCACAGGGCCCAGAACACGGCCCTGAGGAACTCCAGCCTGAACAGGATGGGGGAGATGAGAGAATTCCATTCAGGGTCACACGTTGACTGCAACCGGAGAGGAAGTCCGCAAACCATGTGTGGAGATTTCCATGGATACCATAGGAGGACAGTTTGGTGAGCAGAGTGGGGTGCCAAACCGCATCGTAGGGATGTGATATGTCAAGGGTGACAGCTCTGATTTCCTGTTTGGCATTGACGACCTCCATCCATTGTTGAGACAGTAGACGCAGCATGTCCAGAGTAGAATGACCTGGTCTGAATCCAAATTGATGATCCGATATCAAGCCGTTGGAGAAGAGGAAGCATTTCATGTCAGAAGCAATGATCGATTCCATGACCTTGCTGATAATTGGGAGCAGGCTGATTGGTCTGTATTTGCAAGGATCTGTTTTTGCACCTTTTTATGTGAAGCGGTAATGTTGGCTGATCTCCAAGCGGATGACAGATGACCTTGAGCAAAGAAGACGGCGAAGAGACCAGAGAGAGGGTGAGATAGAGTGGTGAGCAGGATTTTAGGACCCGTGGGCTGATGCTGTCAGAGCAGGATTTTAGGACCGTGGGCTATTGCCTCTATTTTTAGCTCACCTGGAACTTATTTCATACTCTTACATTTGTAGGGGGTAGGGATATCCTAGACCAGGAAGAGTGTATGAATTAGTATGGTCCGTGTATCACGATGTGGAAGAGGAACCACCATGTAATAATGAGGGAATCTGTTTATCCCGGATGTCGTGTGAGGTGTATCTTCATCCCTATTGAGGAGTGGGGTATGTTAATTAGCTCAGGGATTATGGGTAATTTATCCTTTGTGTGTCGTTACCTCTGTAATTTATTTTCTATGTCCCTTTTGGCACCACACCATAAACAAGAGCCAATCACACGCATTTAAACACCTTAACTAAAACCTACCGAAAGCCAGGACATTGAGCGCTGCTGCTGATGACATTGACTTTGGAAGCGCACAGGACGGGTGGGCCAAGGGCCACGCCTAGAAGGGCAGTGATTGGTCAGGGATTTGATTGGCACAAGCCCGGGGTAAGATTGGACTTTCTGATAGGAGCAGTGCAGGACAGGTAGGGATCGACTCACTGATTGGTGAATCACCCCATATGACATCATAGCCTGGGTGATAATAGACATTATCTATAGACGCTAGTAGACATAATAGACGCTAGTGGACATTTCTCTCTTCTTCTTGGCTTTTCACTCTAGCGGACATTTTGCTCTCTTCTCCTTGGCTCCTGGGTCTGACTGAGTTCCCTCTTGCGCTTTTTCTCACCTGGACTTCGTACGAACGGTGGCATTTTTCTCTCGGGCTCAAGGGAGCGATCGTGAATGGCCGTGTTTGGTGATCTTGCTGGTGGTCGTGAGGAGGAAGAGCCGCGGCTTTCCAAGAAAGAGTGATGGGTGGACGAGCGCTACTGGCTCGCTCGGAGTGAGCGCCACAAACAGCGAGGCCTCATTCCCGCCAACGAATGTGTGGTTCCCGCCAACTAACGTGTGGTTCCCACCAACTAACGTAGGGTTCCCGCCAACGAACATGCGATTCCTGCCAACAAACGTGCAGTTCACACCAACGAATGTGCGGTTCCAGCCAACAAACGTGCGGTTCCTGTCAACGAACATGCGGTTCCCGCCAACGAACGTGCGGTTCCCGCCAACGAACATGCGGTTCCCGCCAACGAACATGCGGTTCCCGCCAACGAACATGCGGTTCCCGCCAACAAACGCGCGGTTCCCGCCAACGAACGTGCAGTTCCCGCCAATGCCCCGGACGATTTCCACGATTACTGACAAGACGCCACCAGTGATCAGAGTTAAGTGCACACAGAAACATATTTATTTTCAGTTATCTTTCCCTTTCGTCTTTCTTTGGGTCTGTTTGTGGGGACGTCCCATTTAGGAATTTAGTTTAGCATGCATTTTCTCTGTTCCGGCATTTATTTAAATAAATCTGTTCTTTTTGTACATTTTAAAACCTTTTGCGTTTGAGTTATTTTTTTTTCAGGTGCGGAGACGTTGAGTGGAAGCCGTTCAGGTATGGTTCCGGTTTCTCCCCCTCCCTCTTGCTTCCCCATGCGTATTCTCCACCATTTGAACTGAACACCTCGGAGTAACAGCTCGTTTGGTCATCCGTGATACCCCATGGTGTTCACCAAGGGTAGTCACACGACAATACTTTGACAAGAAAGACAAGATTTATTGTGTGGTGAATGCGTTTTTACGCCATGTCACCTGAACTTTTCTTGATGTTTTTGACAAAAAATATAATTGATTATGTCCTTGCAAAGCATGTCATGCACAGAAATCGTTTTGGTTTTTTTATCTTCAAATAGTATTGGTTATCATATCAGTAAAATTTACAGTCACTGCCACAAAGCAAATGACAAATTGAGAGTGGAATCGTGTCAACTTTGCCGTCTTTTTCTTGCTCTAGGCCAAAAATACTTCTGCCATAAAAGCGAATATGAATGCAACCACACCCCAAGTGCATCGTCCTACCATGAAACCTCCAAAGGAGCTTGCTGTGTGGGTGGTATCACACTGGGGTGAACACCTCGCTCGAGTGAAATATGTCCACAGACTACAGCCACACCTCTCTATTAAAATCTTTGGAAGCCACGGGGAACGACTTTGCAGAGATTGGACCTGCATGAAAGCCACACTTTCAAAATACAAGTTCTACCTTTCATTTGAAAACTCAGAATTTCGCGACTACATCACTGAGAAATTATGGCATAATGCATTTCGGGCAGGGCTCGTGCCGGTTGTGCTTGGCACAACCAGAAAGAATTATGAGGATTTCATTCCTGCGGACTCTTTCATTCATGTTGATGATTTCTCATCACCAGCAGAACTTGCTGCATACCTTCACTACCTGGACCATAATGATACAGCTTATCAAGCTTATTTTAACTGGCACACAAAATATATTCTACATGACAAGTACCCACTTCATGAACGACTATGTGACATCTGCAAACATGTGCCTCACTTTCCAGCATATAAAACATACAAGAGTATCAAACAATGGCATTGGAACTAACAAGTTTTGTTCCTCTCCTTCTTTAATCAAATAAATCAGGTATTTGCATTCCAACTCAAACTTCCTTCTACTTTTGCGGTAATAACTTGTCAATTTCTAACATCAGTAAAAGAACTGGCAACACTTTTGAGGGCATCTGCACATCATCCAAATGGAAATTATTGGTAGAAATTGATCATTGGTAACACTCAGCACCCTGTGACCTCCACCACCCTCACATTCCCATTGGTCCTCCTCAAAAAGCCAGCAACATTAATAATAATAATAATAATAATTCATTTATTTTGTATAGCGCTTTTCCAGAAGCCCAAAGGCGCTTTGACAGAGTGGCAAACATAATGCATAACAATACATGAAAACAACAATTGCAAAAAGACAAGAATCAATAGGGAAATATTTAAAGCAAAAGGAGGGAGAAGGAGAAGAGATAGTCAGGGGTTAAATGCTGTGGGTTGAATGTTGAATGCAGTGTTGAACAGGTGGGTCTTTAGTGATGTTTTGAATGTGGTGAGTGAGGAGGAGTCTCTGATGGTGTGAGGTAGTGAGTTCCAGAGGGTGGGAGCAGCGATGGAGAAGGCCCTGTCCCCCCAGGATCTGAATTTGGTCCGGATGGAGGGGGTCAGGAGGTTGGTACCAGCAGAGCGGAGGTTGCGGGTGGGAGTGTGTCTGGAGAGGAGGTCAGCCAGGTAGGATGGGGCCAGGTTATGGAGGGCTTTGTATGTCAAGAGGAGGATTTTGTACTGGATTCTCTGGGGGATGGGGAGCCAGTGAAGCTTGTAAAGGACGGGGGTGATGTGGTCACGGGTCCCGGAATGGGTGAGTAGACGGGCAGCGGAGTTCTGAATGTATTGGAGTTTATTGGTGATTTTTGAGGGTGAACCATAGAGGAGGCTATTGCAGTAGTCCAGACGGGAGGTGATGAAGGCGTGGATGAGGGTTTCTGCAGCCGTGGAGGAGAGGGATGAGTGGAGACGGGTGATGTTTTTCAGGTGAAAGAAGGCTGACTTTGTGATCTGTTTAGTGTATTTGTTGAAGGAAAGGGTTTGGTCAAAGATGACGCCAAGATTCCGGATGTGAGGGGAGGTGGATACTGGGATACCGTCGATGTTGAGGGCAAAGTTATGGGTGGATTTTGTGAGCGTTTTTGGGCCAATGATGATTATTTCAGATTTATCACAGTTAAGCTTGAGGAAGTTGATTTGAAGCCAGGATTTTATTTCAGTGATGCAGTTTGTCAGGATAGAGTGGGTGTCGGTGGAGACGGACTTGGTGGAGATGAAAAGCTGGATGTCATCGGCGAAGCAGTGGAATTGGAGACCATGACGGCGGATTAAGTGACCGAGCGGGGACAGGTAAAGGATGAAGAGGAGGGGGCCAAGAACTGAACCTTGGGGGACACCTTGGGGGAGGGGAGCAGTGGGGGATTTGCAGTTATTGATGGAGATGAACTGGCATCTGTCAGAGAGGTATGATTTAATCCAAGAGAGGGCAGTGCCGGTAACGTTAAAGGTGGATTCAAGTCGGGTGAGGAGGATAGTGTGATCGATGGTGTCAAAGGCAGCGCTGAGGTCGAGGAGGACGAGAATGTTGAGGTTGCCAGCGTCAGAGGAGAGGAGAAGGTCGTTGGTGATTTTGAGGAGAGCAGTTTCAGTACTGTGGTTGGAGCGGAATCCGGATTGGAATGTTTCATACAGGTTATTGGCAGAGAGATGATGTTTGAGTTGAGTGGCTACAGCGCGTTCCAAAACTTTTGACAGAAAGGGTAGGTTGGAGATGGGTCTGAAGTTGTTTAGGGTGTCAGGGTTTAGACCAGGTTTTTTTAGAATGGGGGTAACAGCAGCAATTTTGAGGGAAGGTGGGACGATGCCTGTAGACAGGGAGGAGTTTATTGTTGCAATGATAAGTGGAGAGAGAGCAGGGAGGGAGGCTTTGACAAAGCTGGAGGGGATGGGGTCAAGAGTGCAGGTGGCAGTTTTCATTCCTATGAGGAGTTCAGAGAGGTCAGTAGGGGAGATTGGGGAGAACCGAGACAGGGGATGGCAGGACAAGGGGGGGCAGAAACATTATCATTGGCAGAAACATTAACATTGTGGACCACGGCACAGAAAATAAAACTATAAATTGGCGATGAATAAAAATATTTCAAGGAATCGATAGCTTGAAGGAGTATAATTGATCAGGATTCTGAAAATGTGGTGTAATGTCCCCCATTACCAATTGGCTTGTACTCATTTTGCCAACCTGGGAAGGATGACAGTCTGAGTCAACCCACCTGGTGTACAACTATTGGGGACGCCTCTTCGCGGTGATTGTGCCCTCCAACGCAAGTCGGGGGATAAATCTTCCCCAATCTTCCCGGATTCGTCAAGGCAGCATGGTCACGGTTAAAGTGCCCCATGGACCGGCCCTTTCCCTTTTGTCTCTCTCTCGCTTTAGTAGTAGTACTTTAGTGGTCATAGTAGTAGTATATGTAGTAGTCGTAGTAGTTGTATATGTAGAAGTGGTAGTGGTCGTAGTAGTACTAGTAGTAGAAGTAGTTGTCATAGTAGTAGTTTATGTAGTCGTGGTAGTCGTAGTAGTACATGAGTCGTCGTAGCAGCAGTCGTTGTAGTAGTAGTAGTAGTAGTAGTAGTATATGTAGTGGTATATGTTGCAGTCATCATTGTAGTCATAGTATATGTAGTAGTCGTCGTTGTAGTCGTAGGAGTAGTATATGTAGTAGTAGTAGTAGTCATAGTCGTAGTAGTAGTAGTCGTCCTCGTTGCAGTGTATGTAGTAGTAGTTGTAGTATATGTAGTAGTCGTCGTTGTAGTATATGTAGTATTATATGTTGTCGTCGAAGGAGTAGTATATGTAGTAGTAGTCGTCGTCGTAGTAGTAGTAGTCGTTGTCGTTGCAGTATATGTGGTAGTAGTTGTAGTATATGCAGCGGTATATGTAGTAGTATATGCAGTGGTCATCAATCTAGTATATGTAGTATTCTATGTTGTAGTCGTAGGAGTAGTATATGTAGTAGTAGTAGTCGTCGTCGTCGTCGTAGTAGTAGTCGTCGTTGCAGTATATGTTGTAGTAGTTGTAGTATAAGTAGAAGTATATGTTGTAGTTTATGTAGTAGTCGTTGTAGTATATGTAGTATTATATGTTGTAGTCATAGGAGTAGTATATGTAGTAGTAGTCGGCGTAGTAGTAGTAGTGCTTTTGTTGGAAAGGCTGTTGGAAAGAGTTGCGCTCAGAGCTCATGAAAGCTCAGGCAAACATATGTTCCCAGTTTAATGTCGCTCAATTCCTCATCTCTGCAAGTCCATGGTTTGAACTACAGTAGACAAGGTAGAGCATTTTGAAGAGAAAGCACGACCCAGACAGATAAGGGGAAGGGAAAAGCACACCAAAGAACACCAAAAAAAGAACCAAATCACACATTTATACAAATAAGAGCAATGTTCCTTGCGGGGAAAAACTACAAAGTGCATCATTTATGGTCCAGGTTTCCTTAAACTTTTGAACATTGTTACTATATTCTGCCGCCTTGTACTCCGAAATAATGCGTGAGCGTATCTTGATACGCTTTGTACCCTTCGTACAAAAATCTTTGTACCCTTTGTACCCTTCAGACATACAGAACTGTGTTCCACCACATTCCTCTCAATTTTTCCTTCCTGGTTTTATATATTGCCATTTTCTCACAGGCTACAATAAAGTTAACAAGGAGATCTCGTGACTTGCTTCGTTTCTTTACCGGGTGCCCGATGATAAAAAGTGTTGGAGAGAAGTGAAGCCAGAAGCGCAAGAGAAGATTTTTCATCAGTAAGAAAACTGGTTCAAGACGAACCATTGAAGGTATATGTGAAATATAGTTTCCCTTTCACCACGAAAGCAGCATTCCTCTGGGAAGTTAGTGAAATGCCGCATCATAGATCCAGAGCTCAGTGCACCATGTAGCAACCTCCAACTTAAATCTGCCATCATTTTTGGCGTTGGGTAGATATAGAGTGAATCCCAATGTGGATGAACAGTCGAAGGAAGTGGAATAATCTCACGCCAGGGAGTATCCAGTCGGGTTGCAAGAGCTATATAATGGAGCGAGTGGATCACTAGCAGGTATATATTTTTCCTTGATAGCCCACAGAACGACATTCCCACTGTGCCAGGGGTCTTACTCATATTGTTTGCAGGTATTGGCTGAGAGAGCTCGCAACATCGTGGTCCGATTTTAAAATCCATGGAGTTACCGATGGACATCTGTCCAGTTCCATCGCCCTCTTTGGGATTTTCTAGATATTCCAGACAATCGGGAGGCAAGGAGCTTTTGACCTCTTCACGTCTCCTGGAGGGGATCCTGATTGTCCTTAGGCCCATTTTCGCTGCGAGTTCCTTGGGTAAAAGAAGACTTCTCTTCCCATCGTTCAGAAGGTCTCCCACTGTGGATATGCTACCAGTGAAGAGGTTCCTTCTTACTGAAAAGGAAGCCAGAGTTAGGCCCTGTAGAAGAGGGTTGAGAATGAGCGGTTCTTCTAACAGGTCCTTGCCTGGATGAGGAACTGTTCTTTGTATGTCGACTACATTCCAAGCCTTCAGCATTTCTTGATAAAAAAGAGGCAATGTAGAACGAGACAGGCTCCGAGTTGTAATGAAAAAAAGATTCCTTTTGTACCCAAGATTGAGCACTTTGCTGAAGACGTATGATGCCAGTGAGCACCATTGTGGTGCATGGTTCACATGTAGGTAGCGTTGAATGGTCTTTAGCCTGGATGCGTGGTCGTGGCTTCGAAGGCAGCCTCCTCACTCTCTGCAGACCTGGACAAAATCACAGACTGGGCAAACAAGTGGAACATGTCTTTCAATCCTGACAAATCTCATACTCTTATGATGTTTCTCCGAAAAGACCGACTGGACAACCCTCCCATACACTTTCTGAATAATCCTCTCCAAGAAGTTCTGTCACTCAAGCTTTTGGATCTCACTATCTGCCATGATCTTTCCTGGGAAAACCACATTTCAAATCTGGCCTCCAAAGCCAGTCGCCGACTGGGCATCCTCTGTCGTGCGAAGTCCTTCCTTGGCACACCTGAGCTCCTCACAACATACAAGGCTTTCATCCACAGCTCAATGGAATACTGCTCTCCCCTCTGGGCTGGTGCTCCTGCCTCACACCTAGCTCGTCTTCACGCTGTTGAAACAAAAGCGTTCAGAATCATTGGAATCTCCCGTGATGAAGCTACCTCCGAGGGCCTTTCACTTACTCACCGCAGGCAGGTTGGTGGTCTTTCTGTCTTCTACCGACTCCTCTCCGGCCTTGCTCCTCCAGCTCTCTCTGGGCTCTGTTCCCCAAATATTCCTACAGGTCGCACAAGATCTGCCTGCAACCCTCTTATGGTTAAACTGCCAAAATCAAGACTCTCTGCTCACTTTCACTCCTTCATTCCTCTTTTCTCCCGCCTCTGGAACAAACTCCCTCACTCTCTTCAATCCCACTCCTCCCTCCAGGTCTTTAAAACAGCTGTTCACCACCATCTCTTATCTTCCCCCATCCAAAACATTGATCTTTTCTACCCCAGCTAATTTCACCCCAAATCCACTTTTTTGAAATACCAACTTCTTTCCTGGAAGTCCTTGGTGTCCTTGTGTTTATACTTCTCCCACCCCCCCCCCTTCCCACGCCGACTCCCCCCAAGCCCTCTCCCTCTCACACATTCCCGACGTCCCTGCTCTCAAATGTTGTGTTGATGTGCTTCCCCTTCTCTCCCCATCTTGTCTACCGCTCCCCTTTTTATATACTTTGTTTGTTTGTCTGTTTGATTTGTTTGTGTGATAAATGTTAGCTCTTTCATGAGCCTCCATTATGTATACAAAAAAAAAGAGAGGTCAAAGGTCAGAGGTCATGTCAGGTAAAAATGTGATAACGTGAGAACAGCTTAACCGATTTAAATCAAACTTGGTGCCTGTGTTATAATGATCTAATAATGTGGGCGGGGGCATATCGGTCGACATCCTGACGTGATGATGATTGTCTGGAAAATGTGACCGACATTCCAAAAAGTCTGTTTTGTTTTTTTGGATACAAGATTGAGGCTCGTTTAAGCGTGAGCACATCAAACACATGTTAGCACATAAAACACAAAAAACATAAACGGACATGTAAAATAATAAAGGGAGGGGGAGACAGGATGGGGAGAGAGGGAAGCTCACAAGCACAACAGTAGAGAACAGGGACATCGGGAGATCTGTTCGAAGGGAGAGGGCTGGGGGGGGGGGGGAGGGTGGAGAGGAGGAAAAGGGTACATGGTACAAAACAAATTGATACTACAAGGAATTTCAGGAATGAAGTCGGGGATTGAAAGAAGTGGATTTGGGGTGTATTAACGGGGGTACAAAATATCAAGGTTTTGGATGGGGGAAGATAGGAGATGGTGGTGAACAACTGTTTTAAAGATCTGGAGGGAGGAGTGGGATTGAAGAAAGTGTGGGAGTTTGTTCCAGAGGCGGGAGAAAAGAGGAATGAAAGAGTAAAAGTGAGCAGAGAGTCCTGATTTTGGCAGGTTCACCAGAAGAAGGTTGCTGGCAGTTCTTGTGCGTCCTGCTTGAATATTTGGGGGACAGAGCACAGAGAGAAATGGGTGAGTGAGTGAAAGGCCCTCAGAATCAGTTTCATCGTGGGAGATTCCAATGATTCTGAAAGCTTTGGTTTCAACAGCGTGAAGACGAGCTTGGTGTGAGGGAGGAGCACCAGCCCAGAGGGGAGAGCAGTACTCCATTGAGCTGCGGATGAAAGCCTTGTATGTGGTGAGGAGCTCAGGTGTGCCAAGGAAGGACTTCGCACGACGGATGATGCCCAGACGGCGACTGGCTTTGGAGGCCAGCTTGGAAATGTGGTTTTCCCAGGAAAGACCATGGCAGATAGTGAGACCCAAAAGCTTGAGTGACAGAACTTCTTGGAGAGGATTATTCAGAAAGTGGATGGGAGGGTTGTCCAGTCGGTCTTTTCGGAGAGACATTGGAAGAGTGTGAGATTTGTCATGATTAAAAGACTTGTTCCACTTGTTTGACCAGTTTGTGATTTTGTCCAGGTCTGCAGAGATTGAGGAGTCTCCAGAGTGCCGATCTGAGAGATTAGGCCGTGGGACGAGCGCTAGAAAACTCGTTTTCGAGTTTCGTTCACAAGATCCGAGGCACTGCAAAATACACAGCTTACAATTATGCTAAAAATCTGTATTATAACAATCGAATTGTTCTTTTTGACAAAAGTTGCACATTATGGACAAATCTACGAACAAACCACAGACATACTGCGCCAGAAACATTGACAGCACAATGTACGAACTGGCGGCGTTTGGTGAGACACAACACACGTGCGTGCACTGAGTACTGTGTGTATCTGTGCATAAGCGCCACACACGTACGTTCACTGAGTACGGTGTGTATCTGTGCATAAGCACCACACATGTGCATGCACTGAGTACGGTGTGTATCTGTGCATAAGCACCACACATGTGCGTGCACTGAGTACGGTGTGTATCTGTGCATAAGCACCACACATGTGCGTACACTGAGTACGGTGTGTATCTGTGCATAAGCACCACAAATGTGCGCGCACTGAGTACGGTGTGTATCTGTGCATAAGCACCACACATGTGCGTGCACTGAGTACGGTGTGTATCTGTGCATAAGCACCACACATATGCGTGCACTGAGTACGGTGTGTATCTGTGCATAAGCACCACACATGTGCGTGCACTGAGTAGGGTGTGTATCTGCGCATAAGCACCACACACGTGCGTGCACTGAGTACAGTGTGTATCTGTGCATAAGCACCACACATGTGCGTGTACTGAGTACAGTGTGTATCTGTGCATAAGCACCACAAAAAAAAAACATTGCCAATATTAACTTTCATGTGATTGGGAAAGCCTATTTCGAACCAAATCAAGCATTTCAAAACGAATTTTGTCATATCGAGTGCAGTATCTTATTCTCTACTCTAATAAGATGACAGAGGAGACAGAGAATATCACTTTCTTGTGAACGATTTAATCAACACTTGAAAGAACAAACTCCCTTGGCGTTTACACCAGATTTATTTCATTACAGCGCACACGAGGTTCCAAGACTTTTCCCAAGTCTCATGTTCATTATTATTTGCACTAGCGTGACTCGGTGCGCTCAGCGCGCCTCACCACACGTCGTTTAAGAGGGGTAGGCATCTTTGACCATTTTGGTGTATTTTGGGTCGTCATGGTGTTTTGGGTCTTCAGGGCCATTTGGGTCTTCAGGGTCTTTTGGATCCTCTTGGCCTTCATGGGTATTTTGGGTCTTTGAGGTGGTCTGGGTCTTTGGTGTCTTCAGAGGCTTTTGGGTCTTAAGGGTCTTTTGTTTCCTCTGGGTCTTTAAGAATCTTTGGGGTGTTTCGGTTCTTTGGGTGGGTGGGGGGGGTATTTAAGGGTCTTTTGGGTCAAAAGGGTCTTTGGGGGTTTCAGGGTGTTTTGGGTCTTCAGGGTGTTTTGGGTCTTTGGGGTCTTCTGTGTCTTTTTGGTCTTTGGGGTGTTTTGGGTCTTCAGGGTATTTTGGGTCTTCTTGGTGTTTTGGGTGTTCAGGGTATTTTGGGTCTTCGGTGTCTTTTGGGTGTTCGGTGTCTTCAAGGGCTCTTGGCTCTTTTGGGTATTTTGGTCCCTCTTGGTCTTTAAGGGTCTTTTGGGTCTTCAGGTATTTTTTTTGGTCTTTGGGATCTTTTTGGTCTTCAGGGTTTTTTGGGTCTTCGGGGTGTTTTGGGTTTTCTGAGTGTTTTGGGTCTTCAAGGTGTTTTGGATCTTCGGGGTGTTTAGGCTCTTTGGGGTGTTTTGGGTCTTCGGGGTGTTTTGGGTCTTTGTGGTGTTTTGGGTCTTCGGGGTGTTTTTGGGCTTCAGGGTGTTTTGGGTCTTTGGGGTGTTTTGGGTCTTCTGTGTGTTTTGGGTGTTCGGGGTGTTTTGGGTCTTCGGGGTGTTTTGGGTCTTCGGGGTGTTTTGGGTCTTCGGGGTGTTTTGGGTCTTTGAGGTGTTTTGGGTCTTCGGGGTGTTTTGTGTCTTCGGGGTGTTTTGGGTCTTCGGGGTGTTTTGGGTATTCGGGGTGTTTTGGGTCTTCAGGGTCTTTTGGGTCTTCGTGGTCTTTTGTGTTTTTGGGTATTCAGGGTCTTTTTGAGACTCGGGCCTTGAAGGGTATTTTGTTTCTTTGGGGTGTTTTGGGTATTTGGGGTCTTCAGGGTATTTTGGGTCTTCAGGGGTTTTGGTGGTCTGAAGGGTCTCAGCAGTCTTAATGCAATTAAGAGGGTTAATTAAGAGGGTGGTAATTTTTTGGAAGAAGAAGAAGAAGAAGAGGACGTTTTCGACGCATATAAACATCACGACATAACGACATACATAACCATATACGTTTGCTCTTTTATAATAAGACTAGTGGGGTCACCCGTGGGAATCCCACGGGCATGGACGTGTGTGACATTTCGACATATTGAGTTTGATGCTGCACATTAAATTTTACAAAATGGTTACTGGCAATTCATCAGATCCAGAAATGATGTAATGAACACAATTTATTTATTTCACATAATATGTGACCCTCACTCCTTTCCACCTGACACTCGCCTCTCTCCACCCTCACGCCTCTCCAATCCCACTCCTCCTCACACTCTCCTCCAATACCTCCTCACACTCCCCTCCAATACCTGCTCACACTCTCCTCCAATACTCCCTCACACTCCTCTGCAATTCCTCACACTCTTCTCCAATTCCTCACTCTCCTCTCCAATCGCCTCACTCTCCGCTCCAATCGGAGAAGAAGAAGAAGACGTTTTGTCGCATATAAACATCACGACAAAACGACGTACATAACCATATACGTTTGCTCTATTATAATAAGATTTCATTTTAATGGCTCCAAGTAAACAAACAAAACAATGTCCATGTATCGGTTACAATCTGCGTTGTTAAAAAACACCCAAGCACTAATTACAATTTGTTAGACGGGTTTGGGACACAAGATTTTGAGGCAAACACAAAGTTGATGCGTTCAGGTTTTTCACGTGCAGAGTGAGCTAAATACAGGTCAAACTTAAATACCTGTATTTTCACCTGCGGCCGCAGGTACTGGCAATGAAGGGCGTTTTTTATTTTTACCTCTCGAAACTGCTTACCTTTTAAAAAGAGCATCCTCCTTATCTGATGACGTGCTGTATAATTTCCCTCCGCCTCTAAATCTCAATACGCCCTTGCATTATACATTTTAGTACTTTCCGTGTACATGCCTTTAACCCTCGACTAATGTAAGGTGTGATACCTAAAGGGAAACATCGTATCATAATGTTGATTTCAAAAGAATCCTCGAGTCCATCAATGATGGATAAAGTCATCAACAGGAAGCTGCAGGTACCATCTTGGAAGAAAACAGGTAAACATAATAGCGCTTTTAAATGTGACCGACCTGTTCACACAAAAGGATTTTACTCCTAAATAATGGAAACATCTCTCAAGGTGTTTCAAATGTAAACATCCAGGAATGATAGAACATGCTACGTTTGTGAAAAGTTCGTAATTCTTGTCAATCATTAGTTCTTGTTAGAGTTGGAACGAGTCCCGGCAGGTGTACGGTAGAAATAACACACTTAACATTATTGAGGTTTCTACTCTGCATTCAATTTCTCACTCGACTGTAAATATTGGATTGGTGTTTCGCAGGCATGCTGTTGTACAACTACCAAGTGTGTTGTGCTGTCCCTCGGATTGATGTTAAGCCGGATGTCCGGTCTGCTCGTATTTCTTGTTGGACGTTAAAGATCCCATTCAAACTTTTTTGAGGCACCTTCTTTGCAAGAGCGAGGCTCATGGAAGCGCATGGCACAGCTGACTTTGAGACAAACATCAAGAGAATGAACAAACAGGAAATGAGGAGAGGGAAAGAGATAAGTGGGTTAGTTTGACGATCATTCCGAAGAATGAAGTGAGTGAGGATGTGGTGCACATCAAAATCGAGTCGATTCGGTCTTGTCACACACCCAACATGTCCACCAAGTTTCGTCCAAATCCGTCCATAACTTTTTGAGATATCGTGCTCTGTATCGGTTTTAGCCCGATCTCCCAATGGTGAAGAATAACTTTAAAATCCTCGTAGCCGGACCCGAATCCGGATGTTCACCAAAATGTTATCATTTCGTCGTTGTCACATACACCACCTCTCTGCCAAATTTCGTCGGAATCCCTCCACAACCTTTCGTGATATTTTGTTCACAAACAAACAAACACACGGACAGACAGACAGGAGTGAAGACATAACCTCCATCCACCTTTTTGGCGGAGGTAAATAAATAACCCTCGTATCCGAATACATATTCAGATCTTCACCATAATCGGAACAATTTGGGCTTGTCACACACCCAACCTGCCCACCAAGTTTCGTCCGAACCTGTCCACCAAGTTATTTTTCTGACCCAAAAGCTTGAGTGACAGAACTTCTTGGAGAGGATAGTTCAGAAAGTGGATGGGAGGGTTGTCCAGTCAGTCTTTTCGGAGAGACATAGTAAGAGTGTGAGATTTGTCATGATTGAAAGACATGTTCCACTTGTTTGACCAGTTTGTGATTTTGTCCAGGTCTGCAGAGAGTGAGGAGTCTCCAGAGTGCCGATCTGAGAGATTAGGCCGTGGGACGAGCGCTAGAAAACTCGTTTTCGAGTTTCGTTCACAAGATCCGAGGCACTACAAAATACACAGCTTACAATTATGCTAAAAATCAGTATTATAACAATCGAATTGTTCTTTTTGACAAAAGTTGCACATTATGGACAAATCTACGAACAAACCACAGACATACTGCGCCAGAAACATTGACAGCACAATGTACGAACTGGCGGCGTTTGGTGCACTGAGTACTGTGTGTATCTGTGCATAAGCGCCACACACGTACGTTCACTGAGTACGGTGTGTATCTGTGCATAAGCACCACACATGTGCGTGCACTGAGTACGGTGTGTATCTGTGCATAAGCACCACACATGTGCGTGCACTGAGTACGGTGTGTATCTGTGCATAAGCACCACACATGTGCGTACACTGAGTACGGTGTGTATCTGTGCATAAGCACCACAAATGTGCGCGCACTGAGTACGGTGTGTATCTGCGCATAAGCACCATACATGTGCGTGCACTGAGTACGGTGTGTATCTGTGCATAAGCACCACACACGTGCGTGCACTGAGTACGGTGTGTATCTGTGCATAAGCACCACACATATGCGTGCACTGAGTACGGTGTGTATCTGTGCATAAGCACCACACATGTGCGTGCACTGAGTAGGGTGTGTATCTGCGCATAAGCACCACACACGTGCGTGCACTGAGTACAGTGTGTATCTGTGCATAAGCACCACACATGTGCGTGTACTGAGTACAGTGTGTATCTGTGCATAAGCACCACAAAAAAAAAACATTGCCAATATTAACTTTCATGTGATTGGGAAAGCCTATTTCGAACCAAATCAAGCATTTCAAAATGAATTTTGTCATATCAAGTGCAGTATCTTATTCTCTACTCTAATAAGATGACAGAGGAGACAGAGAATATCACTTTCTTGTGAACGATTTAATCAACACTTGAAAGAACAAACTCCCTTGGCGTTTACACCAGATTTATTTCATTACAGCGCACACGAGGTTCCAAGACTTTTCCCAAGTCTCATGTTCATTATTTGCACTAGCGTGACTCGGTGCGCTCAGCGCGCCTCACCACACGTCGTTTCAGAGGGATAGGCATCTTTGACCATTTTGGTGTATTTTGGGTCGTCATGGTGTTTTGGGTCTTCAGGGCCATTTGGGTCTTCAGGGTCTTTTGGATCCTCTTGGCCTTCATGGGTATTTTGGGTCTTTGAGGTGGTCTGGGTCTTTGGTGTCTTCAGAGGCTTTTGGGTCTTAAGGGTCTTTTGTTTCCTCTGGGTCTTTAAGAGTCTTTGGGGTGTTTCGGTTCTTTGGGGGGTGGGGGGGTATTTAAGGGTCTTTAGGGTCAAAAGGGATCTTTGGGGGTTTCAGGGTGTTTTGGGTCTTCAGGGTGTTTTGGGTCTTCGGGGTCTTCTGGGTCTTCTGTGTCTTTTTGGTCTTTGGGGTGTTTTGGGTCTTCAGGGTATTTTGGGTCTTCTTGGTGTTTTGGGTGTTCAGGGTATTTTGGGTCTTCGGTGTCTTTTGGGTGTTCGGTGTCTTCAAGGGCTCTTGGCTCTTTTGGGTATTTTGGTCCCTCTTGGTCTTTAAGGGTCTTTTGGGTCTTCAGGTATTTTTTTTGGTGTTTGGGGTCTTTTTGGTCTTCAGGGTTTTTTGGGTCTTCGGGGTGTTTTGGGTTTTCTGAGTGTTTTGGGTCTTCAAGGTGTTTTGGATCTTCGGGGTGTTTAGGCTCTTTGGGGTGTTTTGGGTCTTCGGGGTGTTTTGGGTCTTTGTGGTGTTTTGGGTCTTCGGGGTGTTTTTGGGCTTCAGGGTGTTTTGAGTCATCGGGGTGTTTTGGGTCTTTGGGGTGTTTTGGGTCTTCTGTGTGTTTTGGGTGTTCGGGGTGTTTTGGGTCTTCGGGGTGTTTTGGGTCTTCGGGGTGTTTTGGGTCTTCGGGGTGTTTTGGGTTTTTGAGGTGTTTTGGGTCTTCGGGGTGTTTTGTGTCTTCGGGGTGATTTGGGTCTTCGGGGTGTTTTGGGTATTCGGGGTGTTTTGGGTCTTCAGGGTCTTTTGGGTCTTCGTGGTCTTTTGTGTTTTTGGGTATTCAGGGTCTTTTTGAGACTCGGGCCTTGAAGGGTATTTTGTTTCTTTGGGGTGTTTTGGGTATTTGGGGTCTTCAGGGTATTTTGGGTCTTCAGGGGTTTTGGTGGTCTGAAGGGTCTCAGCAGTCTTAATGCAATTAAGAGGGTTAATTAAGAGGGTGGTAATTTTTTGGAAGAAGAAGAAGAAGAAGAGGACGTTTTCGACGCATATAAACATCACGACATAACGACATACATAACCATATACGTTTGCTCTTTTATAATAAGACTAGTGGGGTCACCCGTGGGAATCCCACGGGCATGGACGTGTGTGACATTTCGACATATTGAGTTTGATGCTGCACATTAAATTTTACAAAATGGTTACTGGCAATTCATCAGATCCAGAAATGATGTAATGAACACAATTTATTTATTTCACATAATATGTGACCGCTCACTCCTTTCCACCTGACACTCGCCTCTCTCCACCCTCACGCCTCTCCAATCCCACTCCTCCTCACACTCTCCTCCAATACCTCCTCACACTCCCCTCCAATACCTGCTCACACTCTCCTCCAATACTCCCTCACACTCCTCTGCAATTCCTCACATTCCTCTGCAATTCCTCACACTCCTCTCCAATTCCTCACTCTCCTCTCCAATCGCCTCACTCTCCGCTCCAATCGGAGAAGAAGAAGAAGACGTTTTGTCGCATATAAACATCACGACAAAACGACGTACATAACCATATACGTTTGCTCTATTATAATAAGATTTCATTTTAATGGCTCCAAGTAAACAAACAAAACAATGTCCATGTATCGGTTACAATCTGCGTTGTTAAAAAACACCCAAGCACCAATTACAATTTGTTAGACGGGTTTGGGACACAAGATTTTGAGGCAAACACAAAGTTGATGCGTTCAGGTTTTTCACGTGCAGAGTGAGCTAAATACAGGTCAAACTTAAATACCTGTATTTTCACCTGCGGCTGCAGGTACTGGCAATGAAGGGCGTTTTTTATTTTTACCTCTCGAAACTGCTTACCTTTTAAAAAGAGCATCCTCCTTATCTGATGACGTGCTGTATAATTTCCCTCCGCCTCTAAATCTCAATACGCCCTTGCGTTATACATTTTAGTACTTTCCGTGTTCATGCCTTTAACCCTCGACTAATGTAAGGTGTGATACCTAAAGGGAAACATCGTATCCTAATGTTGATTTCAAAAGAATCCTCGAGTCCATCAATGATGGATAACGTCATCAACAGGAAACTGCAGGTACCATCTTGGAAGAAAACAGGTAAACATAATAGCGCTTTTAAATGTGACCTACCTGTTCACACAAAAAGATTTTACTCCTAAATAATGGAAACATCTCTCAAGGTGTTTCAAATGTAAAGATCCAGTGATGATAGAACATGCTAAGTTTGTGAAAAGTTCGTAATTCTTGTCAATCATTAGTTCTTGTTAGAGTTGGAACGAGTCCCGGCAGGTGTACGGTAGAAATAACACACTTAACATTATTGAGGTTTCTACTCTGCATTCAATTTCTCACTCGACTGTAAATATTGGATTGGTGTTTCGCAGGCATGCTGTTGTCTAACTACCAAGTGTGTTGTCCCTCGGATTGATTTTAAGCCGGATGTCCGGTCTGCTCGTATTTCTTGTTGGACGTTAAAGATCCCATTCAAACTTTTTTTGAGGCACTTTCTTTTCAAGAGCGAGGCTCATGGAAGCGCATGGTAAAACTGACATTGAGACAAACATCAAGAGAATGAACAAACAGGAAAAGAGGAGAGGGAAAGAGATAAGTGGGTTCGTTTGACGATCATTCCGAAGAATGCAGTGAGTGAGGATGTGGTGCACATCAAAATCGAGTCGATTCAGTCTTGTCACACACCCAACATGTCCACCAAGTTTCGTCCAAATCCGTCCATAACTTTTTGAGATATCGTGCTCTGTATCGGTTTTAGCCCGATCTCCCAATGGTGAAGAATAACTTTAAAATCCTCGTAGCCGGACCCGAATCCGGATGTTCACCAAAATGTTATCATTTCGTCGTTGTCACATACACCACCTCTCTGCCAAATTTCGTCGGAATCCCTCCACAACCTTTCGTGATATTTTGTTCACAAACAAACAAACAAACGGACAGACAGGAGTGAAAACATAACCTCCATCCACCTTTTTGGCGGAGGTAAATAAATAACCCTCGTATCCGAATACATATTCAGATCTTCACCATAATCGGAACAATTTGGGCTTGTCGCACACCCAACCTGCCCACCAAGTTTCGTCCGAACCTGTCCACCAAGTTATTTTTCTGACCCAAAAGCTTGAGTGACAGAACTTCTTGGAGAGGATAGTTCAGAAAGTAGATGGGAGGGTTGTCCAGTCAGTCTTTTCGGAGAGACATAGTAAGAGTGTGAGATTTGTCATGATTGAAAGACATGTTCCACTTGTTTGACCAGTCTGTGATTTTGTCCAGGTCTGCAGAGAGTGAGGAGGCTGCAGACTGCCGATCTGAGGGATGAGGAATGGAACGGCAGAGAGTGGAGTCATTAGCAAAGAGATAGAGAGGATTTTCAAGAGTCAGAGAGATCATTGTTGAAGACCAGAAAAAGCACAAGCCGCAGAACACTGCCTTGGGGGAACTCCAGCCTGAACAGGAAGGGGAGATGAGAGAAACCCATTCGGGGCCACACGTTGACTACGACTAGAGAGTAAGTCCGCAAGCCCTGCGTGGAGATTTCCATGGATACCATAGGAGGAGAGTTTGGTGAGCAGAGCGGGGTGCCAGACCGTATCAAAGGCACGTGATATGTCAAGGGAGACAGCTCTAATTTCCTGTTTGGCGTTGAGGACCTCCATCCATTGTTCAGACAGCAGAAGCAGCATGTCCAGAGTAGAGTGACTTGGTCTCAAACCAAATTGATAATCAGAGATCAAGCCATTGGAGAAGAGGAAAGATTTTATATCCGAAGCAATGATGGTTTCCATGACTTTGCTGATAATTGGGAGAAGGCTGATTGGTCTGTGGTTGCAAGGATCTGTTTTTGCACATTTTTTGTGTAAAGCGGTGATGTTGGCTGATTTCCAAGCTGATGGCAGATGACCTTGAGCAAAAGAGAGGGTGAAGAGAACAGAGAGAAGGAGTGAAAGAGCGGCAGAGCAGGATTTTAGGACCCGTGGGCTGATACTTACTTAAGTATTGTCGCGCAACTCCAATTAACATCAGAGTTGTGGATCGCCTAAACGGTCTTATTCGGAGGCAACTATCCAAACACGGATTCAGCTATGGCCGCGCGGGAGGAAAAAGGGAAATGGAGGCTGCGGCGAAAGCACTGAACTGCAGCACGCTGGCGTAGCTCCGTCCTGTGAAAGGAAATTAACTCAAGCGGCACAGGTTTGAATGGGGATGCAAAATAATACAACGATTTATTCAAATAAAAGCAAGGACAGGAAAAGCACGTGCTGGTAAATCTAATATCCTAATCAGGACGTCCCCACTCACACTTCAGATACAAACGAGGGGCTGCGAATGAAAGAAAAGAACACGTCATGTCGTGTACAGTGTACGCGGAGCTCGGGCTTATCTGTCTCGTTGTCTTGGTGGCTGCCGTCCAACACCGCTCCGTCCAACACCGCTCTGACCGGCCCGATCGCACACCATGAGGTCCCTCGCTCTAAGTTCCACAAGGCCTCTCAGCACCGAGCACCAAGCACCGATCACCACGAGGTCGACAGCAGGACAGCGAGCTCCACTCAGGCTACACCTCAGCCCAACTCGGGTCGGGATCTCTGAACGACTCAACCGGGCTGCTCAAAACAACCCCTATGGCTCAACTGCCAACTCTGCGAACTGCGCACTGTGAACTGCCAACGCAACACGGGCTCTCTCTCCTCGTGCTGAACTCAGGATCTCAACTCGACTCGGGTGCACACAAACTCTTGACTCAGACCTCACTCAACGTGCTGAACTCTCTACTCAACTCAAACCTCACTCCTCCGGCTCAACTGCCGAAAATGGCGTCCGGCCCTCGGTAATATCTCTGCCGATGACGTCAGCATTGGGCCACTCCTCAGCCAATCAGAGCCTCCCCCGGCTCGCCGGCTTGTCCAGGGGCACGCCCACTGCGCCACTGCCACTCCCGTCCCCTATTCCTTGGGTTATAGCACGTGCTAGGTGAGGTGGGTAGGCCTCTCGGAGGTGTAAATGGTGGCGGCCAAGGGTGGCGGTGTTCCAGCCTGATTTCTTCCTAAGTCATGTCAGGGGGGGAAGGGCGTCATTTAGTGTTGTACTAAAGGTCCTAGCTAGTGTTTAAGTGGTCTGCAGTGCCATAATGGACAAAGGTTTGACGACTAGGTGAGACAGACAAGGGCTCTACTGATTAACCCCTACACTAACTAACACACGAATCTCCTGGTAGATTCACAATTATACACCTTAACCGACAAAACGCCTAAACATGGACTTATTACAGGAAGTATTCCTTATCGCGACATCTCGAAGCATGTTACCTACTGAGATCTACTCTGTTCTACATTTTGCTCTACCAAATTCGTAACAGTATTATCTGCTCATCTGTGTCTTTTGTAATTCCTGTGAATAAAATTAACCTTAAATCTCTTCTCCTTTTAAATCATATAATTGGTAAGTCAAAGGAATTGTATTCATTACATCAACAATTTTAAAGAATTCATCAGTCCATCTTTGTGTAAACTTTCTCAAAACGACTTTTCCATCTATATATCTTACAATATCACCAACTTTGAACTTTGGCTTTCTCATATTAATCTCCTTTTCGTATTCTAATTTTGAAAATGTTTCCGATGGTTTTGATTTTGTTGATGAATGAACTGTATTATAATAATTGTCTACAATGTCCTGAATCATAGATACCCATTGTTGAGAACCGAGTGGAGTGAATTTTTTATATTGTCTCTCTTTCAAAGTGTGATTAAAACGCTCAATAACAACTGCCTTTTCATCGTTAAGGTGCTGTATAATGTAATATTGTTATGAATTTGGGGTAGGGGGGAATATCTATATCCAGGTAGATCTGCATAGGTAGGTGCTCCGATGATTGTGACAGAAGAACCATCTCGATGTACATACAGTAACTCAGGGACCTGTAGCTCGGATGTCGGATAAGTTGGATATTTGTCCCTGTTATGAGGGGGCGGGGCATGCTCATTAGTTCAGGGATTATGGGTAAAATTCCCTTGTATGTCATGCCCCCTGTCACTATCCCGTTGTCCCTTTTGGCACCGCACCATGGACACTCAGTTAGCCCCACTAGAGCACACATTAATTAATCCCCTCCGCCACAATCAGACTTACAGGAAGAACGGGCAGGAAGCCTGATCGGGGCACCGCCGATGGGGCCGCAGCCAGCCACATCACCAGCTGGCACAGCAACACAGATTGTGCAAGGCAGGCAATAGCCACGCCCTGAAGGACTCTTGATTGACAGGAGGGGGGAAGGGCGAGCAACACCAAGAACACCGATTAGAAAGTAAAGAAGGACTGGTGTTTGGCCACCGACCAATGGCATGGGAGCAGGGCTCCAAGTGCTCGGCCAATGGGAGGGGCCGGAGGAGATGAGAAGAATCGAGAAGTCGATGGGGTACCGCACTGGTTGGTGGAGAGGATGGCTGACGTCACGGGACGGCGAGTAGAAACCTCTCGCTTGCCGGCATTTTCTCCCTTCCTTTGGCCCTCTCGCCTTGGACTGTCCGATTGAGCTCTCCCCTTTGTCCTTCTGGTGTTGGCTGCCTTCCTGTTTGGACCTCCCTTCTGCCCTAGCTTTTCATTTCCGTTTTGGAGTTTCGCTTCGAAAGACGTTGGAGCGCCGACGGTTCTCTTCCCCGGGGTTCATGTGCGAACAGTGAGCGCATGAGCTGCAGCAGCCGGGAGACCATTGCATGCTCGCTCGCTTGGCTCGAGAGGCCTGGTGAATGTGGGAGGGGTGGAGGCGGTGGAACGCCAGCAGACGGGACCGAGCGTTTCACGCTGACTAGAGCTGCATCGTTTGGAGCCTGAACGATCCCTGACACTGCCAGACACAGATAAGACGCACCACAGAACACAACACGACAAACTGTTTATTGTATTATCCTTCCCATCGTGTATTCGAAGTCTGTGTGTAAGAGCGCTCAATGGGGGGTTTAGTTTTTATTGTCGCGTTCCATTGTTCGCGGGTTCCGTAATAAATATTTCTTTCTTGTACATTTTACCTTCGTCTTGGGCTGTTATTCATTTGCAGGTGAAGACATCGTCGGACCGACAGGTAAGTTTGGTAGTGTTGGCAGCAGGTGCTCACCACATTGGCCAGCTGGAGCTAGAGCAGCTGTGTTCCTCACAGGGGGTGGGGGGGGGAGGTGAGGGATGGATGGTGGGTCACACCGTTATGGACACTGATGGGCCATGTTGGCGTTTTGACTGCTCGGCTTGTCCCGATGACCCTTGCACGGTAGAGGTGCGGAGCTGTCGTGGCCAAATATAGTAGAGTAGTGATAATCACTGTTGGATGCAGTTCCACATACCTGCCAGTACAGTGGGGATAAAAGATCAATTTGGAGAAGTTTGATTGGTCCAATGAGAAATTTGGGGATTTTGAGGGTGGATAGCACTTTGGACCTGACCAACTGGTAGATACCTGCACATCAAGGTAGAGGTAAGGCCTTGATGGTTACTGTCCCAAGATTCAGGACTTGCTATGTAAATTGGGGACATCTAATTTGGAGTAGGGGGCGGGTGAGAGTGATGACATGGTCGGTGAGGGGGATGGGATGTGTGTCACACAGTGTCTTGTGGGTGGCGTTTGTTTATGTGAATAGGTGGTGTTTTATGTGGTCGTGAGTTTGGAAATGGAGATATGAGTGACTGTGATTATTGAAATGTGCTTTTTGGAATGTGTGATTTAAATGTGAACGGGGATTTCACATAATAGCAGGCCATGGCAAGTCTTGTAACGAACGTAAACGAACGTAAACGAACGAAACGAAAAAACTTACGAAAAAACGAAATGTGAAAAATATTGTTACAGACGCGGTGGTGGATGTTGGTTTACCGAGCGGTTTGGTATGACCGCGCCTGCACGTTTACCCGATTATACTCGAACGTTGACTAAGTCGCGCTATGCTAAATCAATGATGGAAAAGACACAACGGCTGGATTAAAATGACACGACACCAAGGGTTCAGTTCTCAAGACCTCCGGAGGAGGTTATATTAGGGCGGAAGGTCAGATTACAACGACAAGAGGGACAGCATAGAAAGGCAGGCACTTAGACACACTCTTATATTAACCCCGACAGACGACAGATAAACGGGACAAAAACTGACTCACACGGGGATTGATGGCAAGGAAAGCGGGTAGTCGATGGCTCAAGGTGCACTCTTGGCTCAAGGACAGAATCGACCCGGTCCGGTCCAAAGATGCGGGGAGGTATCGTCGCGCTGGGGGTGGCATCCTCTGCTCTCCGTAGTTCAGGCGCATCTCTCCACATCCGGTAAGTCGCTGCGTATATCCGGCGGGGAGTGACACGCCCTCGGCTCGTTAGCTCCGCCCCAGATGGAATCGGCCCGTTGCTTCTCATTGGGTGCGTGCGGGGGGGTTACCGGCTCCGCCCTTGACGAGGGGCCGACAGGCAGCCCCTTCTTGGTAACCCCGTCGGCGCACATGGGTAATGGCGGCTAACCTAGCCGGAGTGAGGACGCACACTCCCCGCACGCCGCGCCCCTCTGTTGTTGTAGTTGTTGTTGTAGTTGTTGTTGTAGTTGTTGTTGTAGTTGTTGTTTCATGGGGAAGATGGGAGGAGGTAAGGGGAGGTCCTAAACTCACTACTGGTGCCATACGATCACATTCTGGTGCAACGAAGAGTCAGAATTAATGGAAACGAGTCCTTAACTGACATAGACTAAGAATAACTAGCAAGATGTCCTATAGTTGTCTACGTGAGATGCGGTGAACCTGGGCACGACATTTAATGGGGGAAAAAGGGGAAGGTCGGTTCTACAGAGTGTTATTTACAGGCAATGGGACTAGGGAATGGGGGATTGGGGATAGTTGGGGAGTATTGGGGAAATAGGGGAGTATTTACAAGCGGATATTGAGGCCAAATGCCATATCCGCAACATTGCACCCTTCTCTACCCTCGGGGCGTCCCGAACCGATAAATTTTTACCTATTTTAGTGTGGCACTCAGATGTAGTTCCCTCTACTATTAACTCTACCCTGAGTGCGACAGTTTTACAGATGTTCACAAATGAGTAAATATGTCCCCCTGCGACGTTGCACCCTTCTCCTCACAGAAACACACCCACAGGATAACCGAATTGCGGAAAGAATTCGCAAACTACACATACAGCCGGTAGGGAGCATTATTTACACAAGACTACGCTGATATTTACACTACGATCCAGGACCTGTTTTTGGAGGAACACATGCAGATGTTATGCATAGAGAGAGCACGCATGCCAGCATCGATACACCAACCCACGAGTGCTCTGTGGCCTTACGGCCTTTAATAATGTGCAGAGCACCCCATCCAAGCACCAAAAGCACCACCCCATAACACAGTCAGCACCATCCGGTGCACCAATAAAGTGTTTATAAATCACCGGTGGTGTCGCAGCCGGCCGATGTTCTGCCGCTGGTCTTGCCTTCATGTGGTGCACTTGGCCTTCTTGCTTCTTTAAAAATAAAGAAAGGCACCAACCGCGTCCATTTCTTTATTGTGGCCGTCAGGGGGCCAACTATTAGTGGTTCACCTGTATGGCATAGGTGCCACGTTGACCCATAGGTCCATCCATGGGTGGTGCTTGCCCGCAAAAGAACTGCGGTCCATGGTGGGTGGCCACAAACATTGCGGTCCATATGGTGTATCGATCCCGGCAGCAAGCAGCGAAAGTGCAGGCCCACAACTGCGGAGCCAGCACCTCTCTCTCCTCTCTCTCTGCCCCAAAGCCAGATCCTCGGAGGAGGGAGACAAAAGAAGAAGACAAGTGAGTAAGGTGATAAGGGCGCAAAAGTGCACGCAATATTAGGTAATGCACACTAGGGGCACATGGGAACCAGGTGAGACAGGTACGTTCCTACCGTACGCCCCCCCCCCCACCAGGTAACCTACATGGCCCCTCCCTTACCCCTTACTGTATCCACAAAACACAACACTACCCATAAACATCTACTTTACCAATCAACAAACGTCCCTACTGTCTTCCCCGTTCCTCCCATAAACCAAATTCGTCTTCTCTCCCTCCTAACCAATCAAATTTGCCATTTTCAACTCAACATCATAATTTGCTATCACCAATTCATCATCAGTCCCTCCTAGGGAGGGAGAGATGGAATCACCCCAATGTCTCATCCACGTCGTGATGCGTCTCACAAATCCTCACAGCAATTCTCATTTCCTGCAACAAAACAAAGAAAACACAGGTGTGGAGTCATCATCATCACCACAGGTAAGTGGCTGCGTATGGTGCGACAGGTTCATCAATCCTAACTATTTCCTAAATGACTTTAACAACTTTACACTACCCGGGGTCTTTCTCCGGCCAAACCATTGGCCCTCTTACACTATGGGTTCTAAAAACCAGTTCCCATTGACCAAACTGTGGTGCTTTTCAATTTGGGGTCTCACTCCCCCGATTCATCTCCCGGTGCCCTCGCACAATTTCTGGGCCGCGACGTGTAGCTCTCCCAACAGGTCTACCCACCTGCACACCTCCACCACTGCAGTTGCCTCCGAGCTTACCTGCTCCTTACCCTAACCTAACTACCTGGGGAAGGCCCTCTGGCGCTCTCCCCACTCGGTGCCCTCTCTGGCACTGGGCTACCCGGGTCCGTCCTCCGGATCCTCGGGCCCCATCCACAACTCTACCGGCTCCCAGAGCCCACCTGCGGCCTCACCTGGCCGACATCCTCACAGTGGTGGAGTGCCCAACCAACTACACACACTAACAGGCTACACGCCCAGCCATTTCCACAACACTAATGCACCCATTCACAATACCATTCTGCAACCGCACCACAAATGCCAATATCCAACCACAATTTACCTGTACCCTCTACCTAACACTTACACTACCCGCCCCGGGTACTCGTGAAAGGGGTCCACTCTTCCCCCATCCACACCTTCGCACCATGCACACCACTCCGTACCACTTACTCCAACTCTCTCCACACACCTGTACCTGCACACCTGTGCTCTCACACCTGGTGCCACCTGCACCCTTCTCTCCCCAAGCGCATTCGCGCTGATCCACAACACTCATTACTCACACACTGTTCCACACACCTGTCCAGTTGCACACCTGTGCAATCACACCTGTTCAATTCTCACACACACGGCATCATCTCAGCTAACTACTCCCTTCTGAAACTTGCGCTTCCCAGTCGTCCCTTTAAACTATTGCGCTCCCTCGTCATTATCATCCATACTAATCTACCTGCGTCCCCACTACAGGTATCAGTCACTAACTAAACTTAACGTCACCTAATGTCATCTTCGCTAGATCCCTACAATATAACCTAACCCACCCGGGCTAGTTTCCACTGCCATACACCCCATAAGCTATTGCGCATTTGCCCCACATGGGAAGGGTGGCAGGGATGCCCCCCTTACCCACCGGGCCCATCGCTCACTACCAATTTTGCACATCCAATTTCAACAAATCAAAAATTTGCCAATCACTACCCATCATCTGCCAATCACGACTGCCAATCCCTTGCCAATCATCAAATTTTGTTTTTCTCTAATTTTGGGGCCAAAACACTAACCTCATCACACAGTCTACTCACTAATGCCTCTCGGTGCGCCAATTCCTGTCCAAAGCCCGGCTTCGTAAAGCCAAGCCATGAATGCGGGTTGTTCTGTGCCAGCGGCAGGATGCGTCCGGCACTCGGTGCAGGGACGGGGGCTTACCCGGGCCGAGATCCCACGCACCATCTCGGCGTGGAGCCATCCAATGTCCCGATCTCGACCTGCCGGACTGCCTCAACAAAAAGTGGTCGCCATGACGACCCTTTCTATCGGGCTGCCCGCTCCGCCTAGTGGAGCACGGACGCGGCCGTTCAAAGCGAGGCCCAGCACGCACCGAGGGCCCGCTTCGGCTAAAAGTCGCTCTAACCTCTAACCCGTTTAACGTCGATGCTTCACCTGCATGCTTACACCCCGCAGCCCGTTCCTTGCTCACACATCCAGCCGTGCCCATGCTCCTCGTACCTTTCCTTACACACCCAGGTACCCTCATTCTACTCACAGCCTTGGTCACACACCTGACCACCGAACACTTTGGCACACATTCGTTGGTCGCACACCTCACCAACACACCTCTTCGCGCCCCCTCCTCGGTCACCTCCTCTGTGACAATCACAGGTGTGCCCTCATTCGCACACCCAACCACGTGCCTCACTACCAATTCCAGCGTGCATTCCCACTCACGCTCTACCATTCCAGGTGTGCATCCTTCCATCCCAGGTGTACATCCTCGCTCACCTGTCACAACCAACTCACTCTCCTTGTCACTCTCACTACTCTCACCTCCATTCTTGACAGCGCACTCACCCTTACTCTTGACAGCGCACTCTTTCCTCATGCACCTGTCCATCACACACCTTTCTCGCGCACACTCTCCTGTTACACCCTCTGTAACACTCACCACAGGTGTGCATTCTTCCTTGCCTTTGACAGCGCACTCTTTCCTCATGCACCCGTCCGTCACACACCTTTCTCGCGCACACTCTTGCGCACACTCTCCCGTCACACCCTCTGTAACACTTACCACACCGCGCTTCCATGTGCTCCCTCGCACACGCGCTACGACCGACTCACTCTCGCCAGCACCCTCACTCCTTGGCACGCACTTTTTCCTCACACACCCCAGAGTCGGACTTTCTCGCACACCTCTTTTTTCGCACACCAGACCTGTCGCACACTTCACCAACGGCCTCTCACGAACACCCGGGTCCATCTCGACCCCCAAGCTTCTTAAATCCCCTGGCGCATCATACGCACGACCATATTGGTCACCACTTACACCGGGTCCTCTTCCTCTTCGCTTCTCCTCCATCACCTGCGAATCCCTCATCCGGTTAATGAGCACATCATCACGATCCAAACACAGACTTTGGACCAATTCTTTTATCTCCTCTTTTATCTCTTTCTTATCCCCTCTCCGTCTCTTCTTAATTTCGCTCACCCCTTCTTCCACTTCTTCTAATTTCTGCTTCACCTCTTTTATTCCCCGGTACGTCTCCTCTAGCTCGTCCTCCAAGGCTACCTTGACCGTTTCCATATGCGTCCTCACCTGCCGGTCCTTCGTCTCCATTACCTCTATCACCTCGTCCAGCCTCGTTGTCAGTCCCTCACGTACCATCTGACATTCCCTCTTCGTCGCTATCAAGTCATCTTTTAGTTCTTTCTGTGTCACTTTTAAACCTCCTAATACCGCAGTGTTCCTTTGAACCTGCTCCACTAACTCCGTCTGTCCCACCGTCAGCTGCTCCACCTCCTGCGTCAGGTCCTCTATGCCCCCTTGTAACTTTACAGTCCCCTTTCTCACCTCCTTCTCCATGTGCTCCTTACAGTGCCTCACCTCCTCGCGCACTCCTCCGACCTCCTCACTCACACCTCCTCTGATCTCCTCTCCCATCACTTGCATCTCCTGCCCAGATGCCACCCTCATCTGCTCCATTTCCTCCCGGTGAGCATCCAGTTTAGTTTCTACCCCCACTCTAACCCCCTCTATCTGCTGCCCCATTTGGTTAACTTCCTTTTCCGCTTGGTCCCTCATGTCCCTCAATTTGCCTTCCATCCTGTTTTCTAACCCCTCTAACCCCTGTTGCATCCCTTCCATTTGATTCTCTTGAGCGGCCATTCTGTTTTCTACCCCCATTAACCCATTTCTCACCTCTTTTATCCCGTTGTCTAACCCCTCAAAATTATTGTCTAACTTCCCAAATTTCTTGTCTAACTCCTCAAAATTATTGTCTAACTTCCCAAATTTCTTGTCTAACTCCTCAAAATTATTGTCTAACTTCCCAAATTTCTTGTCTAATCCCTTAAAATTATTGTCTAACCCCTCACCGGTACCCCTCGCTTCGTCCCTCATTACCCCCATTTGGTTTCCCATTACCCCCAATTGCTCACTCTGAGCATCCATCCGGTTCCCCATTACCCCCATTTGGCCCTCCATTCGCTCACCCTGAGCCCTCATTCCCACAATTTGGTCTCCCATTCGTTCCATAAGGGCCCTCATTTGCAGGAGGAAAAGGTTCGAATCCACCAGGGGCGCTGCCACGGTCGCGGGCGTGGACGCCGTGGCCACCTCGTGCGCGACAACGCTATTTTGCGACCCTGCCGCCCTCACTGCTTCGCTCTCCTCGCGTCCCTCAATTTGGTCCTGGACCGACCCTGCCTCACTCTCCCCTACCGGACCCCAGCTGTCTTGATCCACCATAGCGCGACTTTCAAAATTCGGGTTTTTATTTTCGTAAAACAAATTCAAATTTCGCCGTTATAATTTCGAGCGCGGGAAACGCGCTCCGGATCGAATTCTACCTCCCCAACACCAATTGTTACCCTAGTGGTACAATTGGTGTTCCAAAATTTGGGCCTAATAAATTTAGTCCCAGGTCCGAATTCCACTCCTCGACACCAATTGTTACAGACGCGGTGGTGGATGTTGGTTTACCGAGCGGTTTGGTATGACCGCGCCTGCACGTTTACCCGATTATACTCGAACGTTGACTAAGTCGCGCTATGCTAAATCAATGATGGAAAAGACACAACGGCTGGATTAAAATGACACGACACCAAGGGTTCAGTTCTCAAGACCTCCGGAGGAGGTTATATTAGGGCGGAAGGTCAGATTACAACGACAAGAGGGACAGCATAGAAAGGCAGGCACTTAGACACACTCTTATATTAACCCCGACAGACGACAGATAAACGGGACAAAAACTGACTCACACGGGGATTGATGGCAAGGAAAGCGGGTAGTCGATGGCTCAAGGTGCACTCTTGGCTCAAGGACAGAATCGACCCGGTCCGGTCCAAAGATGCGGGGAGGTATCGTCGCGCTGGGGGTGGCGTCCTCTGCTCTCCGTAGTTCAGGCGCATCTCTCCACATCCGGTAAGTCGCTGCGTATATCCGGCGGGGAGTGACACGCCCTCGGCTCGTTAGCTCCGCCCCAGATGGAATCGGCCCGTTGCTTCTCATTGGGTGCGTGCGGGGGGGTTACCGGCTCCGCCCTTGACGAGGGGCCGACAGGCAGCCCCTTCTTGGTAACCCCGTCGGCGCACATGGGTAATGGCGGCTAACCTAGCCGGAGTGAGGACGCACACTCCCCGCACGCCGCGCCCCTCTGTTGTTGTAGTTGTTGTTGTAGTTGTTGTTGTAGTTGTTGTTGTAGTTGTTGTTTCATGGGGAAGATGGGAGGAGGTAAGGGGAGGTCCTAAACTCACTACTGGTGCCATACGATCACATTCTGGTGCAACGAAGAGACAGAATTAATGGAAACGAGTCCTTAACTGACATAGACTAAGAATAACTAGCAAGATGTCCTATAGTTGTCTACGTGAGATGCGGTGAACCTGGGCACGACATTTAATGGGGGAAAAAGGGGAAGGTCGGTTCTACAGAGTGTTATTTACAGGCAATGGGACTAGGGAATGGGGGATTGGGGATAGTTGGGGAGTATTGGGGAAATAGGGGAGTATTTACAAGCGGATATTGAGGCCAAATGCCATATCCGCAACAATATCAAATAAGTCTTGTTGAAGAGATAACCAAAAGAAAAGTAAATAAAACAAATAAGCGAATACATTTAAGTACAAATAAATTAGATGCTCATCCCAGAGGAGTCAGCATCCTTGAATGGAAAGAAAATTTTGATGCTTGCCAAGAAATCAATGGGAAAATAATTTACTGCAACTTTAAAATGATATGTGGCTCAGGAGGTGCTCAAACAAGGACATTAAGAGAGGTGTATCATTTCATCTCTGCTCAACAAAGATACTTGAACCAAGAACCAAGTTCCAACATATTGTTTGTTAATACACTTGATGGTGATGAGTGTTATAAGAACATTAACTTATTCCCAAAATTAAAACATAAACAAATATTAATTGGTCCACTTAGTGAGTATAATCAAATGCAGTCCCCCTCACAAATCCCCTTTACCCCAATTTTCCCTTTCACCACAGGTAGTAGGAAAATGTGGTGTCTTGAATGCGCCGACTAACAGCAAACAAACGTAGTGAGTGAGAATGAGCGTCAGTGAATGTGTGTTGAACATCTTGAAATCTTGAGAATGGGAATGAATTGAAGGATAAAATCTAATTGAAAATCCAGTGAGTCAATAACTAATTAACCTTAATTTTCTCCATTGACTTCAATGTTAAATTTTAGTGCGCTTCAGAACCACTTTTCTTTCAGCACCCCATTTTCCCACTACTGACCTATGTTGACATTTTGGCCTATTTTGATCTCAAAAATCGTTGGCAATTGAATTCAGTTCACTGGTATAAAAATCCTATTCAAATTTCAAGTCAATCTGATGAAAATTGTGGATTTTAGAAATTTGAAATGGTTGTTGACATTTGGCCTATGTTGACTTTTTGTCTTGTGTTGACCTCAAAAATAGTTAGTTGTTGAATTCATTTGGCTGATTTGAAAATCCGATTCCGATTTCAAGTCAATCCGATGGAAATTGAGGATTTTAGAAAATTGAAATAAAAGTGGTTGATCTCTGGCCTATGTTGACCTTGTGACCCATGTTGATCTCAAAAATAGTAGGTGGTTGAATTCAGTTCGCTGATATGAAAATCCAAATCAAATTTCAAGTCAATCGGATTAAAATTGAGGATTTTAGAAATTAGAAAAAAGTGGTTGACCTTCGGCCTATGTTGACCTTTTAGCCTATGTTGACCTCAAAAATAGGTGGTGGTTTAATTCAGTTCGCTGATATGAAAATCCTATTCAAATTTCACGTCAATTGGATGAAAATTGAGGATTTCAGAAATTTGAAGAAAAGTGGTTGACCGTTGGCCGTCAAATTTTCACCATAGGAGGGACTCGGTCTGTAGAATATTTTAATGGTAATTATGACGTCACACGTCACGTGGTTCGGGTGCCATATTGTTTTTCTTGAAAACACGAAAACCCCTTTTTCTCTGCAACGGCTGAACAGATCGAGGCCAAACTTTGCAGGCAGAATCGCATACCCATAACGAACAAAAAAGTCAAGGAGCATGACGTCATGCGTCACATGGTTTCAGAGTTATGACGTTTTTAAGCATGAACCTTTAAAACCGAGCCGCTCCCTCATTTTTGATCCAATCGAGGGGAAACTTCACATATCTGTTCAGCACGTCAGTCTACTAAAATGTCCTTTTGGAATTTGCGATAGGTCACGTGGTTTGGCAGATATCGTTAATTAAACGAAAATATTTTTTTTTAATGGATATCTCTTGTTTATTCTCGAGTTCTCCTCAAGCCGCACCGCGCGCCCTCAGCCTCGTCTGCGACGTCAACAGCGCGACACAGCGAGCGCTTTCGGGAGCCAAGCCGAACAACATATAGGTTTGGGACTATATGCCGATATTGTTAGTGCCAAGAACACATCGATTATTGATCGTGAACTGGAAAATATAATAAATTACTGATATTAAAGCGCCTTTGGGCTTCTTGAAAAGCGCTATACAAAATAAATGAATTATTATTATTATTATATTATATTTAGCGACTCGAAAGGTTCTTTTTCAACAAATTATTTTGTCGTGCTTCTGCTGACCTGTCTGCAAGGTGTATAAATCGAAGTCCCGATTGCGAATCACATGTGAGCCCGTCCTGAGGTAATTAGTGATTGGGAACGATTCAGAACCTGTGGATAAATAACCCTTGGTAATTTCCCCAACAGTTTTCCGGACGACAGACTGCCGGTAGGGGACATGTATTGCAGCGCAATACTCAGAATGCTTGTTTATCCAGGAATATATAATGTGGATGGAGGTTATATATTCATCCAGGTTATTTATCCAGGAATATATAATCTGGATGGAGGTTATATATTGTTATGTCAGTAGGGTGGTGATATGTAGAGCCAGGTAGACTGAATAGGTATCATGCTTCGTCTGTCGTGGTAAGGAATCTGACCTTGTAATAAGTTCTTCATGTGTAGGCGTTTTGTCGGTTAAGATGTATACCTGTGAGCATACCAGGATGTTCGAGTGATAAATAGAGTAGGGATTAAAGAGTAGCACCCCTGTGTGTCCACACCTGGTAGCCAAACCTTTGTCCCTTATGGCAATGCACACCTGTAGACATTTAGTTATGTCCCTAGCGCAACATTAAATAATTCCCTTCCCTGACAGTGACTTCGGAAGGAAACCAGGCCAGGACACCACCGATGATGGCCGCCGCCACCTACACCTCCGGCAGGCCTATCCACCTCGAATAGCACGCGCTATGACCATGCTACAGAGAACGAGTGTTGGGGTGGCGCGGTAGGCGCGAACCTCCAGCCAACGAGTCGATGGAGGGCACTGATTGGGTGGCGCGCCAGGGCTGATGTCACCACCGCGGGAAGGTTATTTAAGGGAGCGCTGAACGCCATTTGCTCTCTTGTGGTTCATGTTCTTGGAGATCCAGCAGTTCATCGCACATGCGGTTCTTGCTTGCGCAGCTTCCTCTTGCAGCACGTCCTTCCCTGGCTGTCGTGTGTGATCGGTGCTCCTGAAGCTTGGAGTGGTGTACGGACCTCGCGGGCGTTGGCTCACCATCTGCGTGTGCTTGGAGCGGTGTTCGGTGCTGTGGTGCTGGAGTGAGGGACCTCGTGGGTGCGTCGGGGCCGAACCGAGCCGTGTTGGATGGCAGCCAAAGACAAGACGACAGGACAGATAAGGCCAATCCCCATTGCAAATTACACGACGAGACATTTCTTTTCGTAATTCATTTTCCCCCATCTGTGTTTGAGATCTGGTGTGTGGGATCCCAATTTAGGAGTTTTAGATTTATTATCGCGTTTTCTTGTCCCTGTGATTCTTTTCAATAAACCCTTTAGTCTAGTAGGAAGAGGTGGGTATCATGCAACCCCCGGAAATATACTTCTAATCAGTGTTACTAGATTGGAAAAATTGTGTAGAAAATGATGAGCTATGTTAAAAAGTTGTCAAAATGTCCCCCGTATTATTTTTATGCAAATTAGTGCCGCCATTATAAAAAAAATCTAGTTTTACTATATCTCGGCCAATATTGCAGATAACTGAACAAATAAGGTGGCTAGACCCATGTTTTGAGGGTCAAAGATCATGACAAAACTATTCTTAAAGTGATCACATGTGTCTGTGTCATGCTAGTATGCAAATTAGTGCCGCCATTATAAAAAAATCTAGTTTTACTATATCTCGGCCAATATTGCAGATAACTGAACAAATAAGGTGTCTAGACCCATGTTTTGAGGGTCAAAGATCATGATAAGACTATTCTTAAAGTGATCACATGTGTCTGTGTCATGCTAGTATGCAAATTAGTGCCGCCATTACAAAATAATCACATTTTTACCAATTAAGAGACTCTTGTATTGCAGATAACTGAACAAATAAGGTGTCTAGACCCATGCTTTGAGGGTCAAAGATCATAATAAAACTATTCCTGAAGTGGCCACATGTATCTCTGGCATGCTATTATGCAAATTAGTCCTGCCATTACTGCCATTTCCTATTTTCGTAAATGTACTCAATACCTCCGTTAATAGGTCTGCATCCTCGTCGATGCCAACTGATGTTGCTGGATATTCAACCTCCAAACCAACAAGGTAAGAAGTTAACTCAGCTACACACACACATGTGGATGTCAGTTTCTGCATGGAATCAGAAACAAGCAGCATCACAGCTGAGCTAGCTAGCACCATGTTAGCTATAGCTAGCCTCTTAAAATCTACGTAGGGTTCCAGCTTAATTGTTGTTATCATTGCTGGTATAACTAAAACATTTGTTAGTGCCAAACATTAGCTACACACACATGTGGACGTCAGTTTCTGCATGGAACCAGAAACAGGCAGCATCAGAGCTGAGCTAGCTAGCACCATGTTAGATATAGCTAGCCTCTTAAAATCTACGTAGGGTTCCAGCTTAATTGTTGTTATCATTGCTGGTATAACTGAAGCATTTGTTAGTGCCAAACATTAGCTACACACACATGTGGACGTCAGTTTCTGCATGGAACCAGAAACAAGCAGCATCAGAGCTGAGCTAGCTAGCACCATGTTAGATATAGCTAGCCTCTTAAAATCTACATAGGGTTCCAGCTTAATTGTTGTTATCATTGCTGGTATAACTAAAACATTTGTTAGTGCCAAACATTAGCTACACACACATGTGGACGTCAGTTTCTGCATGGAACCAGAAACAGGCAGCATCAGAGCTGAGCTAGCTAGCACCATGTTAGCTATAGCTAGCCTATTACAATCTACGTAGGGTTCCAGCTTAATTGTTGTTATCATTGCTGGTATAACTAAAACATTTGTTAGTGCCAAACATTAGCTACACACACATGTGGACGTCAGTTTCTGCATGGAACCAGAAACAGGCAGCATCAGAGCTGAGCTAGCGAGCACCATGTTAGCTATAGCTAGCCTCTTAAAATGTACGTAGGGTTCCAGCTTAATTGTTGTTATCACTGCTTGTATCCCAAAAACATTTGTTCGCATCAAGCATTAGCTACACACACATATGGACGTCAGTTTCTGCATGGAACCAGAAACAGGCAGCATCAGAGCTGAGCTAGCGAGCACCATGTTAGCTCTAGCTAGCCTCTTACAATCTACGTAGGGTTCCAGCTTAATTGTTGTTATCATTGCTGGTATCACTAAAACATTTGTTCGTGCCAAACATTAGCTACACACACATGTGGACGTCAGTTTCTGCATGGAACCACAAACAGGCAGCATCAGAGCTGAGCTAGCGAGCACCATGTTAGCTATAGCTAGCCTCTTAAAATGTACGTAGGTTTCCAGCTTAATTGTTGTTATCACTGCTTGTATCCCAAAAACATTTGTTCGCATCAAGCATTAGCTACACACACATATGGACGTCAGTTTCTGCATGGAATCAGAAACAGGCAGCATCAGAGCTGAGCTAGCGAGCACCATGTTAGCTATAGCTAGCCTCTTAAAATGTACGTAGGTTTCCAGCTTAATTGTTGTTATCACTGCTTGTATCCCAAAAACATTTGTTCGCATCAAGCATTAGCTACACACACATATGGACGTCAGTTTCTGCATGGAATCAGAAACAGGCAGCATCACAGCTGAGCTAGCGAGCACCATGTTAGCTATAGCTAGCCTCTTACAATCTACGAGGGTTCCAGCTTAATTGTTGTTATCATTGCTGGTATAACTAAAACATTTGTTAGTGCCAAACATTAGCTACACACACATGTGGACGTCAGTTTCTGCATGGAACCAGAAACAGGCAGCATCAGAGCTGAGCTAGCGAGCACCATGTTAGCTATAGCTAGCCTCTTACAATCTACGTAGGGTTCCAGCTTAATTGTTGTTATCATTGCTGGTATCACTAAAACATTTGTTCGTGCCAAACATTAGCTACACACACATGTGGACGTCAGTTTCTGCATGGAACCAGAAACAGGCAGCATCAGAGCTGAGCTAGCGAGCACCATGTTAGCTATAGCTAGCCTCTTAAAATGTACGTAGGTTTCCAGCTTAATTGTTGTTATCACTGCTTGTATCCCAAAAACATTTGTTCGCATCAAGCATTAGCTACACACACAGGTGGACGTCAGTTTCTGCATGGAATCAGAAACAGGCAGCATCACAGCTGAGCTAGCGAGCACCATGTTAGCTATAGCTAGCCTCTTACAATCTACGAGGGTTCCAGCTTAATTGTTGTTATCATTGCTGGTATAACTAAAACATTTGTTAGTGCCAAACATTAGCTACACACACATGTGGACGTCAGTTTCTGCATGGAACCAGAAACAGGCAGCATCAGAGCTGAGCTAGCGAGCACCATGTTAGCTATAGCTAGCCTCTTACAATCTACGAGGGTTCCAGCTTAATTGTTGTTATCATTGCTGGTATAACTAAAACATTTGTTAGTGCCAAACATTAGCTACACACACATGTGGACGTCAGTTTCTGCATGGAACCAGAAACAGGCAGCATCAGAGCTGAGCTAGCTAGCACCATGTTAGCTATAGCTAGCCTCTTACAATCTACGTAGGGTTCCAGCTTAATTGTTGTTATCATTGCTGGTATCACTAAAACATTTGTTCACATCAAGCATTAGCTACACACACATGTGGACGTCAGTTTCTGCATGGAATCAGAAACAGGCAGCATCAGAGCTGAGCTAGCGAGCACCATGTTAGCTATAGCTAGCCTCTTAAAATCTGCGAGGGTTCCAGCTTAATTGTTGTTATCATTGCTGGTATCACTAAAACATTTGTTAGTGCCAAACATTAGCTACACACACATGTGGACGTCAGTTTCTGCATGGAACCAGGAACAGGCAGCATCAGAGCTGAGCTAGCGAGCACCATGTTAGCTATAGCTAGCCTCTTAAAATCTACGGAGGTTTCCAGCTTAATTGTTATCATTGCTGGTATCACTAAAACATTTGTTAGCATCAAACATTAGGCTACTGCAGAACATGATGGTTGCATTCAGAACATCTGTTATCAGATTGAGAAGTCCAGATTTCATAACAGGGCGCCTTTAACATTAATGGTGATTTCTCATTCGTTTCTCTAACAGTGGTGGTCGAAGTAGACATTAAGTCGGCATGCCCAAAAGAAAACGGAGTGTAGATCCTGCAGCCCACAAATGCTCTCCACCTGCATGCATCCTTCATGTGCCATCCATGTCTGATCATGGTCATTTTACACCCCTCACTAAAATCAAAGGAACTGCTACAGAAAAACTACAACAGCTTCAGAAGATCCGGAATCGACGTCTCCACCAAACACATGAGTCCCCATATCGTATGCAATCAGTGTGTGACCAGATCCCGACAACTCTCCCCGATGACCTGGAAAGTGTTGGGTATCACCGCAACTGGTATCAGCGCTTTACTGGCAACCTTCAGCTTCTGGGAGATGGTACAGAACCAGAACCATCAACCTCACAGTGGCATCACTCCCCTCGTAAATCAGGGGGTTCTGCTGGACCCATCTTCCCGCCAGAGTGCATTTTCTGTGACAAAGTGGAGATCAAAGATGGTCATCGCAAAACTGAGAGACCTGTATACTTCACATCTTATAAGAACAAAGAAAATGCATGGGAGCAAATTGAATCAGGGGCTGAGAAAATGGGTCTAGTTCGACTTCATAGACAGGTGAAAAGCAAAGACCTCTTTGCTTGTGAGGCCAAACACCATCCGTCATGCTTTACATCTTTCCGCACAGCATTCAGTAACGACGAGCGCGGGACTTGCAGAGCCGAAGGAGCAAAATATACCGAGCAGGCTTGCATGTCAGCCGCCCATGAAAATGCATTCGTCTCGGTACTGAAACACATTCCAACTCAGGTCGTCCAACAAAATGAGGTCCTGCAGCTATCTTCCTTGCGCTTGCTCTATATCGAAGAACTTAAATCGAATGGGTACGAAAACTCAAATTATCGCTCCGAGAAACTACTGAAACGCCGACAGAATGACCCAATCAAGGAGCATATCCACTTCATGAAGGTGATGCGATTTTTTCTTTCAGTCTTATATTTAAATATTGGTAAAATTGGTAAATTATAAGTGATTATCTGTGATTTTTGTCTAGATCTAGAATTGGTTGTGACTGAAGTGCAATGCCCCTTTGTGTTTCAGGTTGAGGTGCGTGAGCTCCCCACAATCTACAGCAACCAGGAAGAGACTGATACAAGGGTGGTACTGTACCAGTACCTCCATCATGCTGCTGCCCTCGGATACAAGAATGCTGTGGTCAGAACACCTGACACAGATATCTTCATGATTCTTCTCTACCATGCTCATGCCATCAAGCTGATTGTATACCTGGATACGGGGTCAGGGAAACATCGACAACTTCTCAACCTCTCTGAGCTTGCAGAATCCCTGGGAGAAGACTACTGCGCCGCTCTTCTTGGGTTCTATGTGTTCAGCGGAGAAGACTGTACCAGTGCCTTCAAAGGGATGGGGAAGGTGGGGCCCTTGAAAAGGCTGGAGAAGAACCCCAGGTTTCACAAGGCGTTTAGTCAACTCTGTGACTACTGGACTCTCAAGCCTGAGGTGCTGAAGCAGTTGGAGCAATTCACCTGTCTGATGTATGGACAGAGTCGTGAGTCTTCAGTGGACGTCGTCCGTGCCAAGTTGCTACGCAAAATGGTTGGGGAAGACAAGAAACTCACTTCCAAGTCTAAGGTCGACCTGGCTCGACTTCCTCCATGCCACTCTGCTCTGAAGCTGCACGTCCAACGTGTGAACCGCCGTGTCGCCTTGTACAAGCGAGCTGATGACGCTATTCTGGAAAAGCCAAAACCCTATGATGAGGGGCAAGGATGGATGAGGACTGATGAAGGAGTGTTGAAACCAGTATGGTCCTGCGGTCCTGTCCTACCAACCTCGCTAGTTGATCTCTTGGACACTGGAGAGCGTGAACAGGAAGAGGAGGAGGACGAGGAAGGAGAGGATGAGTTGGACTCTGAAGATTTCATTGAAAACGATGATGAGTGATTCATAGTGGAGAAGCATTTACCTGACTGTTTATCTGGAATGGGAAAGAGAAGAGTTCTATTATGATGTTTGACCCTTGTACTACAAAATAAATAAACATTGGTTAAAAACACAACAACATCTGTCTAGACACCTTATTTGTTGTTATTTGCAATATTGGAGTCTCTTAATTGGTAAAAATGTGATTATTTTGTAATGGTGGTACTAATTTGCATACTGGTATGACACAGACACATGTGATCACTTTAAGAATAGTTTTATTATGACCTTTGACCCTCAAAACATGGGTCTAGACACCTTATTTGTTCAGTTATCTGCAATATTGCCTGAGATATAGTGAAAGTAGATTTTTCGATAACGGCGACAATAATTTGCATAAAAATGATACGTGGGACATTTTGACAACTTTTTAACATAGCTCATCATTTTCTACACAATTTTTCCAATCTAGAAACACTGATTAGAAGTATATTTCCAGGGGTGCATGATACCCACCTCTTCCTACTAGACTACTTGTATTATTTTATATTCTCTGTTACACCTGTGCCCGTGTCGAGTTAATTTTCCCTGCAGGATCGGAGTGTCCGTTGGAGTTCGATCGCCGTCCACAGTTAAGCGCTTACGCAGCTTCCACCTTCCTTCTTCCTCCCGCGTGACCATAGTAAAATCCGTATTGATTGTTGCCTCCGAATAAAGCCGTTTAGGCCTATCCGCTGTCTCTGTTGTTAACCGGAGTCGCACGACAATATTCACACAGGTTATTTATCCAGGAATATATAATCTGGATGGAGGTTATATATTCATCCAGGTTATTTATCCAGGAATATATAATCTGGTTGGAGGTTATATATTCATACAGGTTATTTATCCAGGAATATATAATCTGGTTGGAGGTTATATATTCATCCAGGTTATTTATACAGGAATATTTAATCTGGTTGGAGGTTATATATTCATCCAGGTTATTTATACAGGAATATATAACCTGGATGGAGGTTATATATTCATCCAGGTTATTTATACAGGAATATATAACCTGGTTGGAGGTTATATATTCATACAGGTTATTTATACAGGAATATATAATCTGGATGGAGGTTATATATTCATACAGGTTATTTATACAGGAATATTTAATCTGGATGGAGGTTATATATTCATCCAGGTTATTTATCCAGGAATATATAATCTGGATGGAGGTTATATATTCATACAGGTTATTTATACAGGAATATATAATCTGGATGGAGGTTATATATTCATACAGGTTATTTATACAGGAATATTTAATCTGGATGGAGGTTATATATTCATACAGGTTATTTATACAGGAATATATAACCTGGATGGAGGTTATATATTCATCCAGGTTATTTATACAGGAATATATAATCTGGATGGAGGTTATATATTCATCCAGGTTATTTATACAGGAATATTTAATCTGGTTGGAGGTTATATATTCATCCAGGTTATTTATACAGGAATATATAACCTGCTCGGAGGTTATATATTCATCCAGGTTATTTATACAGGAATATATAACCTGGATGGAGGTTATATATTCATCCAGGTTATTTATACAGGAATATATAACCTGGTTGGAGGTTATATATTCATACAGGTTATTTATACAGGAATATTTAATCTGGATGGAGGTTATATATTCATCCAGGTTATTTATACAGGAATATATAACCTGGATGGAGGTTATATATTCATACAGGTTATTTATACAGGAATATTTAATCTGGATGGAGGTTATATATTCATACAGGTTATTTATACAGGAATATATAATCTGGATGGAGGTTATATATTCATACAGGTTATTTATACAGGAATATATAATCTGGATGGAGGTTATATATTCATACAGGTTATTTATACAGGAATATATAACCTGGATGGAGGTTATATATTCATCCAGGTTATTTATACAGGAATATATAACCTGGATGGAGGTTATATATTCATCCAGGTTATTTATCCAGGAATATATAACCTGGTTGGAGGTTATATATTCATCCAGGTTATTTATACAGGAATATATAATCTGGATGGAGGTTATATATTCATCCAGGTTATTTATACAGGAATATATAATCTGGATGGAGGTTATATATTCATCGGGGTTATTTATACAGGAATATATAACCTGGTTGGAGGTTATATATTCATCCAGGTTATTTATACAGGAATATATAATCTGGATGGAGGTTATATATTCATCCAGGTTATTTATACAGGAATATATAACCTGGTTGGAGGTTATTTATTCATCCAGGTTATTTATACAGGAATATATAATCTGGATGGAGGTTATATATTCATCCAGGTTATTTATACAGGAATATATAACCTGGTTGGAGGTTATATATTCATCCAGGTTATTTATACAGGAATATATAACCTGGTTGGAGGTTATATATTCATACAGGTTATTTATACAGGAATATATAATCTGTATGGAGGTTATATATTCATCCAGGTTATTTATACAGGAATATATAATCTGGATGGAGGTTATATATTCATCCAGGTTATTTATACAGGAATATATAATCTGGATGGAGGTTATATATTCATCCAGGTTATTTATACAGGAATATATAACCTGGTTGGAGGTTATATATTCATCCAGGTTATTTATACAGGAATATATAACCTGGTTGGAGGTTATATATTCATACAGGTTATTTATACAGGAATATATAACCTGGTTGGAGGTTATATATTCATACAGGTTATTTATCCAGGAATATATAATCTGGATGGAGGTTATATATTCATCCAGGTTATTTATACAGGAATATATAACCTGGTTGGAGGTTATATATTCATACAGGTTATTTATCCAGGAATATTTAATCTGGATGGAGGTTATATATTCATCCACGTTATTTATACAGGAATATATCATCTGGATGGAGGTTATATATTCATCCAGGTTATTTATACAGGAATATATAACCTGGTTGGAGGTTATATATTCATCCAGGTTATTTATACAGGAATATATAACCTGGTTGGAGGTTATATATTCATACAGGTTATTTATACAGGAATATTTAATATGGATGGAGGTTATATATTCATCCAGGTTATTTATCCAGGAATATATAATCTGGTTGGAGGTTATATATTCATACAGGTTATTTATCCAGGAATATATAATATGGATGGAGGTTATATATTCATCCAGGTTATTTATACAGGAATATATAATCTGGTTGGAGGTTATATATTCATCCAGGTTATTTATACAGGAATATATAATATGGATGGAGGTTATATATTCATCCAGGTTATTTATACAGGAATATATAATCTGGTTGGAGGTTATATATTCATCCAGGTTATTTATCCAGGAATATATAATATGGATGGAGGTTATATATTCATCCAGGTTATTTATACAGGAATATATAATATGGATGGAGGTTATATATTCATCCAGGTTATTTATACAGGAATATATAATCTGGTTGGAGGTTATATATTCATCCAGGTTATTTATACAGGAATATATCATCTGGATGGAGGTTATATATTCATCCAGGTTATTTATACAGGAATATATAATCTGGATGGAGGTTATATATTCATCCAGGTTATTTATACAGGAATATATCATCTGGATGGAGGTTATATATTCATACAGGTTATTTATACAGGAATATATAACCTGGTTGGAGGTTATATATTCATACAGGTTATTTATCCAGGAATATTTAATCTGGATGGAGGTTATATATTCATCCAGGTTATTTATACAGGAATATATCATCTGGATGGAGGTTATATATTCATACAGGTTATTTATACAGGAATATATAACCTGGTTGGAGGTTATATATTCATACAGGTTATTTATACAGGAATATATAATCTGGTTGGAGGTTATATATTCATACAGGTTATTTATCCAGGAATATATAATCTGGATGGAGGTTATATATTCATCCAGGTTATTTATACAGGAATATATAACCTGGTTGGAGGTTATATATTCATACAGGTTATTTATCCAGGAATATTTAATCTGGATGGAGGTTATATATTCATCCACGTTATTTATACAGGAATATATCATCTGGATGGAGGTTATATATTCATCCAGGTTATTTATACAGGAATATATAATCTGGATGGAGGTTATATATTCATCCAGGTTATTTATCCAGGAATATATAATCTGGATGGAGGTTATATATTCATCCAGGTTATTTATACAGGAATATATCATCTGGATGGAGGTTATATATTCATCCAGGTTATTTATACAGGAATATATAATCTGGTTGGAGGTTATATATTCATCCAGGTTATTTATCCAGGAATATATAATATGGATGGAGGTTATATATTCATCCAGGTTATTTATACAGGAATATATAATATGGATGGAGGTTATATATTCATCCAGGTTATTTATACAGGAATATATAATCTGGTTGGAGGTTATATATTCATCCAGGTTATTTATACAGGAATATATCATCTGGATGGAGGTTATATATTCATCCAGGTTATTTATACAGGAATATATAACCTGGTTGGAGGTTATATATTCATCCAGGTTATTTATACAGGAATATATCATCTGGATGGAGGTTATATATTCATCCAGGTTATTTATACAGGAATATATAACCTGGTTGGAGGTTATATATTCATCCAGGTTATTTATACAGGAATATATCATCTGGTTGGAGGTTATATATTCATCCACGTTATTTATACAGGAATATATCATCTGGATGGAGGTTATATATTCATCCAGGTTATTTATACAGGAATATATAACCTGGTTGGAGGTTATATATTCATCCAGGTTATTTATACAGGAATATATCATCTGGATGGAGGTTATATATTCATCCACGTTATTTATACAGGAATATATCATCTGGATGGAGGTTATATATTCATCCACGTTATTTATACAGGAATATATCATCTGGATGGAGGTTATATATTCATCCAGGTTATTTATACAGGAATATATAATCTGGTTGGAGGTTATATATTCATCCAGGTTATTTATCCAGGAATATATAATCTGGTTGGAGGTTATATATTCATCCAGGTTATTTATACAGGAATATATCATCTGGATGGAGGTTATATATTCATCCAGGTTATTTATACAGGAATATATAATATGGATGGAGGTTATATATTCATCCAGGTTATTTATACAGGAATATATAACCTGGTTGGAGGTTATATATTCATACAGGTTATTTATCCAGGAATATTTAATCTGGATGGAGGTTATATATTCATACAGGTTATTTATACAGGAATATATAATATGGATGGAGGTTATATATTCATCCAGGTTATTTATACAGGAATATATCATCTGGATGGAGGTTATATATTCATCCAGGTTATTTATCCAGGAATATATAATCTGGTTGGAGGTTATATATTCATCCAGGTTATTTATACAGGAATATATAATATGGATGGAGGTTATATATTCATCCAGGTTATTTATACAGGAATATATAACCTGGTTGGAGGTTATATATTCATACAGGTTATTTATCCAGGAATATTTAATCTGGATGGAGGTTATATATTCATACAGGTTATTTATACAGGAATATATAATATGGCTGGAGGTTATATATTCATCCAGGTTATTTATCCAGGAATATATAATCTGGTTGGAGGTTATATATTCATACAGGTTATTTATCCAGGAATATATAATATGGATGGAGGTTATATATTCATCCAGGTTATTTATCCAGGAATATATAATCTGGTTGGAGGTTATATATTCATCCAGGTTATTTATCCAGGAATATATAATCTGGTTGGAGGTTATATATTCATACAGGTTATTTATCCAGGAATATATAATATGGATGGAGGTTATATATTCATCCAGGTTATTTCTACAGGAATATATAATATGGATGGAGGTTATATATTCATCCAGGTTATTTATACAGGAATATATAATATGGATGGAGGTTATATATTCATCCAGGTTATTTATCCAGGAATATATAATATGGATGGAGGTTATATATTCATCCAGGTTATTTATCCAGGAATATATAATCTGGATGGAGGTTATATATTCATCCAGGTTATTTATACAGGAATATATAATCTGGTTGGAGGTTATATATTCATCCAGGTTATTTATACAGGAATATATAATCTGGTTGGAGGTTATATATTCATCCAGGTTATTTATACAGGAATATATAATCTGGATGGAGGTTATATATTCATCCAGGTTATTTATACAGGAATATATAATCTGGATGGAGGTTATATATTCATCCAGGTTATTTATACAGGAATATATAATCTGGTTGGAGGTTATATATTCATCCAGGTTATTTATACAGGAATATATAATCTGGATGGAGGTTATATATTCATCCAGGTTATTTATACAGGAATATATAATATGGATGGAGGTTATATATTCATCCAGGTTATTTATACAGGAATATATAATCTGGATGGAGGTTATATATTCATCCAGGTTATTTATACAGGAATATATAATCTGGATGGAGGTTATATATTCATCCAGGTTATTTATACAGGAATATATAATCTGGATGGAGGTTATATATTCATCCAGGTTATTTATACAGGAATATATAATCTGGTTGGAGGTTATATATTCATCCAGGTTATTTATACAGGAATATATAATCTGGATGGAGGTTATATATTCATCCAGGTTATTTATACAGGAATATATAATATGGATGGAGGTTATATATTCATCCAGGTTATTTATACAGGAATATATAATCTGGATGGAGGTTATATATTCATCCAGGTTATTTATACAGGAATATATAATCTGGATGGAGGTTATATATTCATCCAGGTTATTTATACAGGAATATATAATATGGATGGAGGTTATATATTCATCCAGGTTATTTATACAGGAATATATAATCTGGATGGAGGTTATATATTCATCCAGGTTATTTATACAGGAATATATAATCTGGATGGAGGTTATATATTCATCCAGGTTATTTATACAGGAATATATAATATGGATGGAGGTTATATATTCATCCAGGTTATTTATACAGGAATATATAATCTGGATGGAGGTTATATATTCATCCAGGTTATTTATACAGGAATATATAATATGGATGGAGGTTATATATTCATCCAGGTTATTTATCCAGGAATATATAATCTGGTTGGAGGTTATATATTCATCCAGGTTATTTATACAGGAATATATAATCTGGTTGGAGGTTATATATTCATCCAGGTTATTTATCCAGGAATATATAATCTGGTTGGAGGTTATATATTCATCCAGGTTATTTATCCAGGAATATATAATCTGGTTGGAGGTTATATATTCATCCAGGTTATTTATCCAGGAATATATAATCTGGATGGAGGTTATATATTCATCCAGGTTATTTATACAGGAATATATAATATGGATGGAGGTTATATATTCATCCAGGTTATTTATACAGGAATATATAATCTGGATGGAGGTTATATATTCATCCAGGTTATTTATACAGGAATATATAATCTGGATGGAGGTTATATATTCATCCAGGTTATTTATACAGGAATATATAATATGGATGGAGGTTATATATTCATCCAGGTTATTTATACAGGAATATATAATCTGGATGGAGGTTATATATTCATCCAGGTTATTTATACAGGAATATATAATCTGGATGGAGGTTATATATTCATCCAGGTTATTTATACAGGAATATATAATATGGATGGAGGTTATATATTCATCCAGGTTATTTATACAGGAATATATAATCTGGATGGAGGTTATATATTCATCCAGGTTATTTATACAGGAATATATAATATGGATGGAGGTTATATATTCATCCAGGTTATTTATCCAGGAATATATAATCTGGTTGGAGGTTATATATTCATCCAGGTTATTTATACAGGAATATATAATCTGGTTGGAGGTTATATATTCATCCAGGTTATTTATCCAGGAATATATAATCTGGTTGGAGGTTATATATTCATCCAGGTTATTTATCCAGGAATATATAATCTGGTTGGAGGTTATATATTCATCCAGGTTATTTATACAGGAATATATAATATGGATGGAGGTTATATATTCATCCAGGTTATTAATACAGGAATATATAATCTGGTTGGAGGTTATATATTCATCCAGGTTATTTATACAGGAATATATAATCTGGATGGAGGTTATATATTCATCCAGGTTATTTATACAGGAATATATAATCTGGATGGAGGTTATATATTCATCCAGGTTATTTATACAGGAATATATAATCTGGTTGGAGGTTATATATTCATCCAGGTTATTTATACAGGAATATATAATCTGGATGGAGGTTATATATTCATCCAGGTTATTTATACAGGAATATATAATATGGATGGAGGTTATATATTCATCCAGGTTATTTATACAGGAATATATAATCTGGATGGAGGTTATATATTCATCCAGGTTATTTATACAGGAATATATAATCTGGATGGAGGTTATATATTCATCCAGGTTATTTATACAGGAATATATAATCTGGATGGAGGTTATATATTCATCCAGGTTATTTATACAGGAATATATAATCTGGTTGGAGGTTATATATTCATCCAGGTTATTTATACAGGAATATATAATATGGATGGAGGTTATATATTCATCCAGGTTATTTATCCAGGAATATATAATCTGGTTGGAGGTTATATATTCATCCAGGTTATTTATCCAGGAATATATAATCTGGTTGGAGGTTATATATTCATCCAGGTTATTTATACAGGAATATATAATCTGGATGGAGGTTATATATTCATCCAGGTTATTTATACAGGAATATATAATCTGGTTGGAGGTTATATATTCATCCAGGTTATTTATACAGGAATATATAATCTGGATGGAGGTTATATATTCATCCAGGTTATTTATACAGGAATATATAATCTGGTTGGAGGTTATATATTCATCCAGGTTATTTATACAGGAATATATAATCTGGTTGGAGGTTATATATTCATCCAGGTTATTTATACAGGAATATATAATCTGGTTGGAGGTTATATATTCATCCAGGTTATTTATACAGGAATATATAATCTGGATGGAGGTTATATATTCATCCAGGTTATTTATACAGGAATATATAATCTGGTTGGAGGTTATATATTCATCCAGGTTATTTATACAGGAATATATAATCTGGATGGAGGTTATATATTCATCCAGGTTATTTATACAGGAATATATAATATGGATGGAGGTTATATATTCATCCAGGTTATTTATACAGGAATATATAATCTGGATGGAGGTTATATATTCATCCAGGTTATTTATACAGGAATATATAATCTGGATGGAGGTTATATATTCATCCAGGTTATTTATACAGGAATATATAATCTGGATGGAGGTTATATATTCATCCAGGTTATTTATACAGGAATATGTAATCTGGTTGGAGGTTATATATTCATCCAGGTTATTTATACAGGAATATATAATCTGGATGGAGGTTATATATTCATCCAGGTTATTTATCCAGGAATATATAATATGGATGGAGGTTATATATTCATCCAGGTTATTTATCCAGGAATATATAATCTGGTTGGAGGTTATATATTCATCCAGGTTATTTATCCAGGAATATATAATCTGGTTGGAGGTTATATATCCATCCAGGTTATTTATACAGGAATATATAATATGGATGGAGGTTATATATTCATCCAGGTTATTTATCCAGGAATATATAATCTGGTTGGAGGTTATATATTCATCCAGGTTATTTATCCAGGAATATATAATCTGGTTGGAGGTTATATATTCATCCAGGTTATTTATACAGGAATATATAATATGGATGGAGGTTATATATTCATCCAGGTTATTTATACAGGAATATATAATATGGATGGAGGTTATATATTCATCCAGGTTATTTATCCAGGAATATATAATCTGGTTGGAGGTTATATATTCATCCAGGTTATTTATCCAGGAATATATAATCTGGTTGGAGGTTATATATTCCTCCAGGTTATTTATCCAGGAATATATAATCTGGTTGGAGGTTATATATTCATCCAGGTTATTTATCCAGGAATATATAATCTGGTTGGAGGTTATATATTCATCCAGGTTACTTATACAGGAATATATAATCTGGATGGAGGTTATATATTCATCCAGGTTACTTATACAGGAATATATAATCTGGATGGAGGTTATATATTCATACAGGTTATTTATACAGGAATATATAATATGGATGGAGGTTATATATTCATCCAGGTTATTTATACAGGAATATATAATATGGATGGAGGTTATATATTCATCCAGGTTATTTATCCAGGAATATATAATCTGGTTGGAGGTTATATATTCATCCAGGTTATTTATCCAGGAATATATAATCTGGTTGGAGGTTATATATTCCTCCAGGTTATTTATCCAGGAATATATAATCTGGTTGGAGGTTATATATTCATCCAGGTTATTTATCCAGGAATATATAATCTGGTTGGAGGTTATATATTCATCCAGGTTATTTATACAGGAATATATAATATGGATGGAGGTTATATATTCATCCAGGTTATTTATACAGGAATATATAATCTGGATGGAGGTTATATATTCATCCAGGTTATTTATACAGGAATATATAATATGGATGGAGGTTATATATTCATCCAGGTTATTTATACAGGAATATATAATCTGGTTGGAGGTTATATATTCATCCAGGTTATTTATACAGGAATATATAATCTGGTTGGAGGTTATATATTCATCCAGGTTATTTATACAGGAATATATAATCTGGATGGAGGTTATATATTCATCCAGGTTATTTATACAGGAATATATAATATGGATGGAGGTTATATATTCATCCAGGTTATTTATACAGGAATATATAATCTGGTTGGAGGTTATATATTCATCCAGGTTATTTATACAGGAATATATCATCTGGATGGAGGTTATATATTCATCCAGGTTATTTATCCAGGAATATATAATCTGGTTGGAGGTTATATATTCATCCAGGTTATTTATACAGGAATATATCATCTGGATGGAGGTTATATATTCATCCAGGTTATTTATCCAGGAATATATAATCTGGATGGAGGTTATATATTCATCCAGTTTATTTATCCAGGAATATATAATCTGGTTGGAGGTTATATATTCATCCAGGTTATTTATCCAGGAATATATAATCTGGATGGAGGTTATATATTCATCCAGTTTATTTATCCAGGAATATATAATCTGGATGGAGGTTATATATTCATCCAGTTTATTTATCCAGGAATATATAATCTGGTTGGAGGTTATATATTCATCCAGGTTATTTATCCAGGAATATATAATCTGGTTGGAGGTTATATATTCATCCAGGTTATTTATCCAGGAATATATAATCTGGTTGGAGGTTATATATTCATCCAGGTTATTTATCCAGGAATATATAATCTGGATGGAGGTTATATATTCATCCAGGTTATTTATACAGGAATATTTCATCTGGTTGGAGGTTATATATTCATCCAGGTTATTTATACAGGAATATTTCATCTGGATGGAGGTTATATATTCATCCAGGTTATTTATACAGGAATATATCATCTGGATGGAGGTTATATATTCATCCAGGTTATTTATACAGGAATATTTCATCTGGATGGAGGTTATATATTCATCCAAGTTATTTATCCAGGAATATATAATCTGGATGGAGGTTATATATTCATCCAAGTTATTTATACAGGAATATTTCATCTGGTTGGAGGTTATATATTCATCCAGGTTATTTATACAGGAATATTTCATCTGGATGGAGGTTATATATTCATCCAGGTTATTTATACAGGAATATATCATCTGGATGGAGGTTATATATTCATCCAGGTTATTTATACAGGAATATTTCATCTGGTTGGAGGTTATATATTCATCCAAGTTATTTATCCAGGAATATATAATCTGGATGGAGGTTATATATTCATCCAGGTTATTTATACAGGAATATATCATCTGGATGGAGGTTATATATTCATCCAGGTTATTTATACAGGAATATTTCATCTGGATGGAGGTTATATATTCATCCAGGTTATTTATACAGGAATATTTCATCTGGTTGGAGGTTATATATTCATCCAAGTTATTTATCCAGGAATATATAATCTGGATGGAGGTTATATATTCATCCAGGTTATTTATACAGGAATATATAACCTGGTTGGAGGTTATATATTCATCCAGGTTATTTATACAGGAATATTTCATCTGGTTGGAGGTTATATATTCATCCAGGTTATTTATACAGGAATATTTCATCTGGATGGAGGTTACATATTCATCCAGGTTATTTATACAGGAATATTTCATCTGGATGGAGGTTATATATTCATCCAGGTTATTTATCCAGGAATATATAACCTGGTTGGAGGTTATATATTCATACAGGTTATTTATCCAGGAATATATAATCTGGATGGAGGTTATATATTCATCCAGGTTATTTATACAGGAATATATAATCTGGTTGGAGGTTATATATTCATCCAGGTTATTTATCCAGGAATATATAATCTGGATGGAGGTTATATATTCATCCAGGTTATTTATCCAGGAATATATAATCTGGATGGAGGTTATATATTCATCCAAGTTATTTATCCAGGAATATATAATCTGGATGGAGGTTATATATTCATCCAGGTTATTTATACAGGAATATATAATCTGGATGGAGGTTATATATTCATCCAGGTTATTTATACAGGAATATATAATCTGGATGGAGGTTATATATTCATCCAGGTTATTTATCCAGGAATATATAATCTGGATGGAGGTTATATATTCATCCAGGTTATTTATCCAGGAATATATAATCTGGATGGAGGTTATATATTCATCCAGGTTATTTATACAGGAATATATAACCTGGTTGGAGGTTATATATTCATACAGGTTATTTATCCAGGAATATTTAATCTGGATGGAGGTTATATATTCATCCAGGTTATTTATACAGGAATATTTCATCTGGATGGAGGTTATTTATTCATCCAGGTTATTTATACAGGAATATATAACCTGGATGGAGGTTATATATTCATCCAGGTTATTTATCCAGGAATATTTAATCTGGATGGAGGTTATATATTCATCCAGGTTATTTATACAGGAATATTTCATCTGGTTGGAGGTTATATATTCATCCAGGTTATTTATACAGGAATATATCATCTGGATGGAGGTTATATATTCATCCAGGTTATTTATACAGGAATATTTCATCTGGTTGGAGGTTATATATTCATCCAGGTTATTTATACAGGAATATTTCATCTGGATGGAGGTTATATATTCATCCAGGTTATTTATACAGGAATATATAACCTGGATGGAGGTTATATATTCATCCAGGTTATTTATCCAGGAATATTTAATCTGGATGGAGGTTATATATTCATCCAGGTTATTTATACAGGAATATTTCATCTGGTTGGAGGTTATATATTCATCCAGGTTATTTATACATGAATATTTCATCTGGTTGGAGGTTATATATTCATCCAGGTTATTTATACAGGAATATTTCATCTGGTTGGAGGTTATATATTCATCCAGGTTATTTATACAGGAATATTTCATCTGGATGGAGGTTATATATTCATCCAGGTTATTTATACTGGAATATTTCATCTGGTTGGAGGTTATATATTCATCCAGGTTATTTATCCAGGAATATATAATCTGGATGGAGGTTATATATTCATCCAGGTTATTTATACAGGAATATATCATCTGGATGGAGGTTATATATTCATCCAGGTTATTTATCCAGGAATATATAATCTGGTTGGAGGTTATATATTCATCCAGGTTATTTATACAGGAATATATAATATGGATGGAGGTTATATATTCATCCAGGTTATTTATACAGGAATATATAACCTGGTTGGAGGTTATATATTCATCCAGGTTATTTATACAGGAATATTTCATCTGGTTGGAGGTTATATATTCATCCAGGTTATTTATACAGGAATATATAACCTGGTTGGAGGTTATATATTCATCCAGGTTATTTATCCAGGAATATATCATCTGGTTGGAGGTTATATATTCATCCAGGTTATTTATACAGGAATATTTCATCTGGTTGGAGGTTATATATTCATCCAGGTTATTTATACAGGAATATTTAATCTGGATGGAGGTTATATATTCATCCAGGTTATTTATACAGGAATATTTCATCTGGTTGGAGGTTATATATTCATCCAGGTTATTTATACAGGAATATATAACCTGGTTGGAGGTTATATATTCATACAGGTTATTTATCCAGGAATATATAATCTGGTTGGAGGTTATATATTCATCCAGGGTATTTATACAGGAATATATAATATGGATGGAGGTTATATATTCATCCAGGTTATTTATACAGGAATATATAACCTGGTTGGAGGTTATATATTCATACAGGTTATTTATCCAGGAATATTTAATCTGGATGGAGGTTATATATTCATCCAGGTTATTTATACAGGAATATTTCATCTGGTTGGAGGTTATATATTCATCCAGGTTATTTATACAGGAATATTTCATCTGGTTGGAGGTTATATATTCATCCAGGTTATTTATACAGGAATATTTCATCTGGATGGAGGTTATATATTCATCCAGGTTATTTATACAGGAATATTTCATCTGGTTGGAGGTTATATATTCATCCAGGTTATTTATACAGGAATATTTCATCTGGATGGAGGTTATATATTCATCCAGGTTATTTATACAGGAATATTTCATCTGGTTGGAGGTTATATATTCATCCAGGTTATTTATACAGGAATATTTCATCTGGATGGAGGTTATATATTCATCCAGGTTATTTATACAGGAATATTTCATCTGGTTGGAGGTTATATATTCATCCAGGTTATTTATACAGGAATATTTCATCTGGTTGGAGGTTATATATTCATCCAGGTTATTTATCCAGGAATATATAATCTGGATGGAGGTTATATATTCATCCAGGTTATTTATACAGGAATATTTCATCTGGTTGGAGGTTATATATTCATCCAGGTTATTTATACAGGAATATTTCATCTGGTTGGAGGTTGTATATTCATCCAGGTTATTTATCCAGGAATATATAATCTGGTTGGAGGTTATATATTCATCCAGGTTATTTATACAGGAATATATAATATGGATGGAGGTTATATATTCATCCAGGTTATTTATCCAGGAATATATAATATGGATGGAGGTTATATATTCATCCAGGTTATTTATCCAGGAATATATAATCTGGTTGGAGGTTATATATTCATCCAGGTTATTTATACAGGAATATATAATATGGATGGAGGTTATATATTCATCCAGGTTATTTATCCAGGAATATATAATCTGGTTGGAGGTTATATATTCATCCAGGTTATTTATCCAGGAATATATAATCTGGTTGGAGGTTATATATTCATCCAGGTTATTTATACAGGAATATATAATCTGGATGGAGGTTATATATTCATCCAGGTTATTTATACAGGAATATATAATCTGGATGGAGGTTATATATTCATCCAGGTTATTTATACAGGAATATATAATCTGGTTGGAGGTTATATATTCATCCAGGTTATTTATACAGGAATATATAATATGGATGGAGGTTATATATTCATCCAGGTTATTTATCCAGGAATATATAATCTGGATGGAGGTTATATATTCATCCAGGTTATTTATACAGGAATATATCATCTGGATGGAGGTTATATATTCATCCAGGTTATTTATCCAGGAATATATAATCTGGTTGGAGGTTATATATTCATCCAGGTTATTTATCCAGGAATATATAATCTGGTTGGAGGTTATATATTCATCCAGGTTATTTATACAGGAATATATAATATGGATGGAGGTTATATATTCATCCAGGTTATTTATCCAGGAATATATAATCTGGTTGGAGGTTATATATTCATCCAGGTTATTTATACAGGAATATATCATCTGGATGGAGGTTATATATTCATCCAGGTTATTTATACAGGAATATATAATCTGGATGGAGGATATATATTCATCCAGGTTATTTATACAGGAATATATCATCTGGATGGAGGTTATATATTCATCCAGGTTATTTATACAGGAATATATAATCTGGATGGAGGTTATATATTCATCCAGGTTATTTATACAGGAATATATAATCTGGTTGGAGGTTATATATTCATCCAGGTTATTTATCCAGGAATATATAATCTGGATGGAGGTTATATATTCATCCAGGTTATTTATACAGGAATATATCATCTGAATGGAGGTTATATATTCATCCAGGTTATTTATACAGGAATATATAATCTGGTTGGAGGTTATATATTCATCCAGGGTATTTATACAAGAATATATAATATGGATGGAGGTTATCTATTCATCCAGGTTATTTATACAGGAATATATAATCTGGATGGAGGTTATATATTCATCCAGGTTATTTATACAGGAATATATAATCTGGTTGGAGGTTATATATTCATCCAGGGTATTTATACAAGAATATATAATATGGATGGAGGTTATCTATTCATCCAGGTTATTTATACAGGAATATATAATCTGGATGGAGGTTATATATTCATCCAGGTTATTTATCCAGGAATATATAATCTGGTTGGAGGTTATATATTCATCCAGGTTATTTATACAGGAATATATAATATGGATGGAGGTTATATATTCATCCAGGTTATTTATACAGGAATATATCATCTGGATGGAGGTTATATATTCATCCAGGTTATTTATACAGGAATATATAATCTGGATGGAGGTTATATATTCATCCAGGTTATTTATACAGGAATATATCATCTGGATGGAGGTTATATATTCATCCAGGTTATTTATACAGGAATATATAATCTGGATGGAGGTTATATATTCATCCAGGTTATTTATACAGGAATATATAATATGGATGGAGGTTATATATTCATCCAGGTTATTTATCCAGGAATATATAATCCGGTTGGAGGTTATATATTCATCCAGGTTATTTATACAGGAATATATAATCTGGTTGGAGGTTATATATTCATCCAGGGTATTTATACAGGAATATATCATCTGGATGGAGGTTATATATTCATCCAGGTTATTTATACAGGAATATATAATCTGGTTGGAGGTTATATATTCATCCAGGTTATTTATACAGGAATATATAATCTGGTTGGAGGTTATATATTCATCCAGGTTATTTATACAGGAATATATCATCTGGATGGAGGTTATATATTCATCCAGGTTATTTATACAGGAATATATAATCTGGTTGGAGGTTATATATTCATCCAGGGTATTTATACAGGAATATATAATCTGGTTGGAGGTTATATATTCATCCAGGTTATTTATACAGGAATATTTCATCTGGATGGAGGTTATATATTCATCCAGGTTATTTATACAGGAATATATAATCTGGATGGAGGTTATATATTCATCCAGGTTATTTATACAGGAATATATAATCTGGATGGAGGTTATATATTCATCCAGGTTATTTATACAGGAATATATAATCTGGATGGAGGTTATATATTCATCCAGGTTATTTATACAGGAATATTTCATCTGGATGGAGGTTATATATTCATCCAGGTTATTTATACAGGAATATATAATCAGGTTGGAGGTTATATATTCATCCAGGTTATTTATACAGGAATATATAATCTGGATGGAGGATATATATTCATCCAGGTTATTTATCCAGGAATATATAATCTGGATGGAGGTTATATATTCATCCAGGTTATTTATCCAGGAATATATAATATGGATGGAGGTTATATATTCATCCAGGTTATTTATCCAGGAATATATAATCTGGTTGGAGGTTATATATTCATCCAGGTTATTTATACAGGAATATATAATCTGGATGGAGGTTATATATTCATCCAGGTTATTTATACAGGAATATATAATCAGGTTGGAGGTTATATATTCATCCAGGTTATTTATACAGGAATATATAATCAGGTTGGAGGTTATATATTCATCCAGGTTATTTATCCAGGAATATATAATATGGATGGAGGTTATATATTCATCCAGGTTATTTACACAGGAATATATAATCAGGTTGGAGGTTATATATTCATCCAGGTTATTTATCCAGGAATATATAATATGGATGGAGGTTATATATTCATCCAGGTTATTTATACAGGAATATATAATCAGGTTGGAGGTTATATATTCATCCAGGTTATTTATACAGGAATATATAATCAGGATGGAGGTTATATATTCATCCAGGTTATTTATACAGGAATATATAATCTGGATGGAGGTTATATATTCATCCAGGTTATTTATACAGGAATATATAATCTGGATGGAGGTTATATATTCATCCAGGTTATTTATACAGGAATATATCATCTGGATGGAGGTTATATATTCATCCAGGTTATTTATCCAGGAATATATAATCTGGTTGGAGGTTATATATTCATCCAGGTTATTTATCCAGGAATATATAATCTGGATGGAGGTTATATATTCATCCAGGTTATTTATACAGGAATATATAATCTGGATGGAGGTTATATATTCATCCAGGTTATTTATACAGGAATATATAATCTGGATGGAGGTTATATATTCATCCAGGTTATTTATACAGGAATATATAATCAGGTTGGAGGTTATATATTCATCCAGGTTATTTATACAGGAATATATAATCTGGTTGGAGGTTATATATTCATCCAGGTTATTTATACAGGAATATATAATCTGGTTGGAGGTTATATATTCATCCAGGTTATTTATACAGGAATATATAATCTGGATGGAGGTTATATATTCATCCAGGTTATTTATACAGGAATATATAATCAGGTTGGAGGTTATATATTCATCCAGGTTATTTATACAGGAATATATAATCTGGTTGGAGGTTATATATTCATCCAGGTTATTTATACAGGAATATATAATCTGGATGGAGGTTATATATTCATCCAGGTTATTTATACAGGAATATATAATCTGGATGGAGGTTATATATTCATCCAGGTTATTTATACAGGAATATATAATCTGGATGGAGGTTATATATTCATACAGGTTATTTATACAGCAATATATAATCTGGTTGGAGGTTATATATTCATCCAGGTTATTTATACAGGAATATATAATCTGGTTGGAGGTTATATATTCATCCAGGTTATTTATACAGGAATATATAATCTGGATGGAGGTTATATATTCATCCAGGTTATTTATACAGGAATATATAATCTGGATGGAGGTTATATATTCATCCAGGTTATTTATACAGGAATATATAATCTGGATGGAGGTTATATATTCATCCAGGTTATTTATACAGGAATATATAATCTGGATGGAGGTTATATATTCATCCAGGTTATTTATACAGGAATATATAATCTGGATGGAGGTTATATATTCATCCAGGTTATTTATACAGGAATATATAATCAGGTTGGAGGTTATATATTCATCCAGGTTATTTATACAGGAATATATAATCTGGATGGAGGATATATATTCATCCAGGTTATTTATCCAGGAATATATAATCTGGATGGAGGTTATATATTCATCCAGGTTATTTATCCAGGAATATATAATATGGATGGAGGTTATATATTCATCCAGGTTATTTATCCAGGAATATATAATCTGGTTGGAGGTTATATATTCATCCAGGTTATTTATACAGGAATATATAATCTGGATGGAGGTTATATATTCATCCAGGTTATTTATACAGGAATATATAATCAGGTTGGAGGTTATATATTCATCCAGGTTATTTATACAGGAATATATAATCAGGTTGGAGGTTATATATTCATCCAGGTTATTTATCCAGGAATATATAATATGGATGGAGGTTATATATTCATCCAGGTTATTTATCCAGGAATATATAATATGGATGGAGGTTATATATTCATCCAGGTTATTTATCCAGGAATATATAATCTGGTTGGAGGTTATATATTCATCCAGGTTATTTATACAGGAATATATAATCTGGATGGAGGTTATATATTCATCCAGGTTATTTATACAGGAATATATAATCAGGTTGGAGGTTATATATTCATCCAGGTTATTTATACAGGAATATATAATCAGGTTGGAGGTTATATATTCATCCAGGTTATTTATCCAGGAATATATAATATGGATGGAGGTTATATATTCATCCAGGTTATTTATACAGGAATATATAATCAGGTTGGAGGTTATATATTCATCCAGGTTATTTATACAGGAATATATAATCAGGATGGAGGTTATATATTCATCCAGGTTATTTATCCAGGAATATATAATCAGGTTGGAGGTTATATATTCATCCAGGTTATTTATACAGGAATATATAATCAGGTTGGAGGTTATATATTCATCCAGGTTATTTATCCAGGAATATATAATATGGATGGAGGTTATATATTCATCCAGGTTATTTATCCAGGAATATATAATCAGGTTGGAGGTTATATATTCATCCAGGTTATTTATACAGGAATATATAATCAGGTTGGAGGTTATATATTCATCCAGGTTATTTATCCAGGAATATATAATATGGATGGAGGTTATATATTCATCCAGGTTATTTATCCAGGAATATATAATCTGGTTGGAGGTTATATATTCATCCAGGTTATTTATACAGGAATATATAATCTGGATGGAGGTTATATATTCATCCAGGTTATTTATACAGGAATATATAATCTGGATGGAGGTTATATATTCATCCAGGTTATTTATACAGGAATATATAATCTGGATGGAGGTTATATATTCATCCAGGTTATTTATACAGGAATATATAATCAGGTTGGAGGTTATATATTCATCCAGGTTATTTATCCAGGAATATATAATATGGATGGAGGTTATATATTCATCCAGGTTATTTATCCAGGAATATATAATCTGGATGGAGGTTATATATTCATCCAGGTTATTTATCCAGGAATATATAATATGGATGGAGGTTATATATTCATCCAGGTTATTTATCCAGGAATATATAATCTGGTTGGAGGTTATATATTCATCCAGGTTATTTATACAGGAATATATAATATGGATGGAGGTTATATATTCATCCAGGTTATTTATCCAGGAATATATAATCTGGTTGGAGGTTATATATTCATCCAGGTTATTTATACAGGAATATATAATCTGGATGGAGGTTATATATTCATCCAGGTTATTTATACAGGAATATATAATCTGGATGGAGGTTATATATTCATCCAGGTTATTTATACAGGAATATTTCATCTGGATGGAGGTTATATATTCATCCAGGTTATTTATCCAGGAATATATAATCTGGATGGAGGTTATATATTCATCCAGGTTATTTATACAGGAATATATCATCTGGATGGAGGTTATATATTCATCCAGGTTATTTATCCAGGAATATATAATCTGGTTGGAGGTTATATATTCATCCAGGTTATTTATACAGGAATATATAATATGGATGGAGGTTATATATTCATCCAGGTTATTTATACAGGAATATATAATCTGGATGGAGGTTATATAATCATCCAGGTTATTTATACAAGAATATATAATATGGATGGAGGTTATATATTCATACAGGTTATTTATACAGGAATATATAATCTGGATGGAGGTTATATATTCATCCAGGTTATTTATACAGGAATATATAATCTGGATGGAGGTTATATATTCATCCAGGTTATTTATCCAGGAATATATAATCTGGTTGGAGGTTATATATTCATCCAGGTTATTTATACAAGAATATATAATATGGATGGAGGTTATATATTCATCCAGGTTATTTATACAGGAATATATAATCTGGATGGAGGTTATATATTCATCCAGGTTATTTATCCAGGAATATATAATCTGGATGGAGGTTATATATTCATCCAGGTTATTTATACAAGAATATATAATCTGGATGGAGGTTATATATTCATCCAGGTTATTTATCCAGGAATATATAATCTGGATGGAGGTTATATATTCATCCAGGTTATTTATACAAGAATATATAATCTGGATGGAGGTTATATATTCATCCAGGTTATTTATACAGGAATATATAATATGGATGGAGGTTATATATTCATCCAGGTTATTTATACAAGAATATATAATATGGATGGAGGTTATATATTCATCCAGGTTATTTATACAGGAATATATATTCTGGATGGAGGTTATATATTCATCCAGGTTATTTATCCAGGAATATATAATCTGGATGGAGGTTATATATTCATCCAGGTTATTTATACAGGAATATATAATCTGGATGGAGGTTAAATATTCATCCAGGTTATTTATCCAGGAATATATAATCTGGATGGAGGTTATATATTCATCCAGGTTATTTATACAGGAATATATAATATGGATGGAGGTTATATATTCATACAGGTTATTTATACAGGAATATATAATCTGGATGGAGGTTATATATTCATCCAGGTTATTTATACAAGAATATATAATATGGATGGAGGTTATATATTCATCCAGGTTATTTATACAGGAATATATATTCTGGATGGAGGTTATATATTCATCCAGGTTATTTATACAAGAATATATAATATGGATGGAGGTTATATATTCATACAGGTTATTTATACAGGAATATATAATCTGGATGGAGGTTATATATTCATCCAGGTTATTTATCCAGGAATATATAATCTGGATGGAGGTTATATATTCATCCAGGTTATTTATACAGGAATATATAATCTGGATGGAGGTTATATATTCATCCAGGTTATTTATACAGGAATATATATTCTGGATGGAGGTTATATATTCATCCAGGTTATTTATACAGGAATATATAATATGGATGGAGGTTATATATTCATCCAGGTTATTTATACAGGAATATATAATATGGATGGAGGTTATATATTCATCCAGGTTATTTATACAGGAATATATAATATGGATGGAGGTTATATATTCATCCAGGTTATTTATACAGGAATATATAATATGGATGGAGGTTATATATTCATCCAGGTTATTTATCCAGGAATATATAATATGGATGGAGGTTATATATTCATCCAGGTTATTTATACAGGAATATATAATATGGATGGAGGTTATATATTCATCCAGGTTATTTATACAGGAATATATAATATGGATGGAGGTTATATATTCATCCAGGTTATTTATACAGGAATATATAATATGGATGGAGGTTATATATTCATCCAGGTTATTTATCCAGGAATATATAATCTGGTTGGAGGTTATATATTCATCCAGGTTATTTATACAGGAATATATAATATGGATGGAGGTTATATATTCATCCAGGTTATTTATACAGGAATATATAATATGGATGGAGGTTATATATTCATCCAGGTTATTTATCCAGGAATATATAATATGGATGGAGGTTATATATTCATCCAGGTTATTTATACAGGAATATATAATCTGGTTGGAGGTTATATATTCATCCAGGTTATTTATCCAGGAATATATAATCTGGTTGGAGGTTATATATTCATCCAGGTTATTTATCCAGGAATATATAATCTGGTTGGAGGTTATATATTCATCCAGGTTATTTATACAGGAATATATAATATGGATGGAGGTTATATATTCATCCAGGTTATTTATACAGGAATATATAATCTGGTTGGAGGTTATATATTCATCCAGGTTATTTATCCAGGAATATATAATCTGGTTGGAGGTTATATATTCATCCAGGTTATTTATACAGGAATATATAATCTGGTTGGAGGTTATATATTCATCCAGGTTATTTATACAGGAATATATAATCTGGTTGGAGGTTATATATTCATCCAGGTTATTTATCCAGGAATATATAATCTGGTTGGAGGTTATATATTCATCCAGGTTATTTATACAGGAATATATAATATGGATGGAGGTTATATATTCATCCAGGTTATTTATACAGGAATATATAATATGGATGGAGGTTATATATTCATCCAGGTTATTTATACAGGAATATATATTCTGGATGGAGGTTATATATTCATCCAGGTTATTTATCCAGGAATATATAATCTGGATGGAGGTTATATATTCATCCAGGTTATTTATACAGGAATATATAATCTGGTTGGAGGTTATATATTCATCCAGGTTATTTATCCAGGAATATATAATATGGATGGAGGTTATATATTCATCCAGGTTATTTATTCAGGAATATATAATATGGATGGAGGTTATATATTCATCCAGGTTATTTATACAGGAATATATATTCTGGTTGGAGGTTATATATTCATCCAGGTTATTTATCCAGGAATATATAATCTGGTTGGAGGTTATATATTCATCCAGGTTATTTATACAGGAATATATAATATGGATGGAGGTTATATATTCATCCAGGTTATTTATACAGGAATATATAATCAGGTTGGAGGTTATATATTCATCCAGGTTATTTATCCAGGAATATATAATATGGATGGAGGTTATATATTCATCCAGGTTATTTATACAGGAATATATAATCTGGATGGAGGTTATATATTCATCCAGGTTATTTATACAAGAATATATAATATGGATGGAGGTTATATATTCATCCAGGTTATTTATACAGGAATATATATTCTGGATGGAGGTTATATATTCATCCAGGTTATTTATACAAGAATATATAATATGGATGGAGGTTATATATTCATACAGGTTATTTATACAGGAATATATAATCTGGATGGAGGTTATATATTCATCCAGGTTATTTATCCAGGAATATATAATCTGGATGGAGGTTATATATTCATCCAGGTTATTTATACAGGAATATATAATCTGGATGGAGGTTATATATTCATCCAGGTTATTTATACAGGAATATATATTCTGGATGGAGGTTATATATTCATCCAGGTTATTTATACAGGAATATATAATATGGATGGAGGTTATATATTCATCCAGGTTATTTATCCAGGAATATATAATCTGGTTGGAGGTTATATATTCATCCAGGTTATTTATCCAGGAATATATAATCTGGTTGGAGGTTATATATTCATCCAGGTTATTTATACAGGAATATATAATATGGATGGAGGTTATATATTCATCCAGGTTATTTATACAGGAATATATAATATGGATGGAGGTTATATATTCATCCAGGTTATTTATCCAGGAATATATAATCTGGTTGGAGGTTATATATTCATCCAGGTTATTTATCCAGGAATATATAATCTGGATGGAGGTTATATATTAATCCAGGTTATTTATCCAGGAATATATAATCTGGATGGAGGTTATATATTCATCCAGGTTATTTATACAGGAATATATAATCTGGATGGAGGTTATATATTCATCCAGGTTATTTATACAGGAATATATAATCAGGTTGGAGGTTATATATTCATCCAGGTTATTTATACAGGAATATATAATATGGATGGAGGTTATATATTCATCCACGTTATTTATACAGGAATATATAATCTGGATGGAGGTTATATATTCATCCAGGTTATTTATACAGGAATATATAATCAGGTTGGAGGTTATATATTCATCCAGGTTATTTATACAGGAATATATAATATGGATGGAGGTTATATATTCATCCAGGTTATTTATACAGGAATATATAATCAGGTTGGAGGTTATATATTCATCCAGGTTATTTATCCAGGAATATATAATATGGATGGAGGTTATATATTCATCCAGGTTATTTATCCAGGAATATATAATCTGGTTGGAGGTTATATATTCATCCAGGTTATTTATACAGGAATATATAATCAGGTTGGAGGTTATATATTCATCCAGGTTATTTATCCAGGAATATATAATATGGATGGAGGTTATATATTCATCCAGGTTATTTATCCAGGAATATATAATCTGGTTGGAGGTTATATATTCATCCAGGTTATTTATCCAGGAATATATAATATGGATGGAGGTTATATATTCATCCAGGTTATTTATCCAGGAATATATAATCTGGATGGAGGTTATATATTCATCCAGGTTATTTATACAGGAATATATATTCTGGATGGAGGTTATATATTCATCCAGGTTATTTATACAGGAATATATAATATGGATGGAGGTTATATATTCATCCAGGTTATTTATACAGGAATATATAATATGGATGGAGGTTATATATTCATCCAGGTTATTTATACAGGAATATATATTCTGGATGGAGGTTATATATTCATAGAGGTTATTTATACAGGAATATATAATATGGATGGAGGTTATATATTCATCCAGGTTATTTATACAGGAATATATATTCTGGATGGAGGTTATATATTCATCCAGGTTATTTATTCAGGAATATATAATATGGATGGAGGTTATATATTCATCCAGGTTATTTATTCAGGAATATATAATATGGATGGAGGTTATATATTCATCCAGGTTATTTATACAGGAATATATAATATGGATGGAGGTTATATATTCATCCAGGTTATTTATACAGGAATATATAATATGGATGGAGGTTATATATTCATCCAGGTTATTTATACAGGAATATATAATATGGATGGAGGTTATATATTCATCCAGGTTATTTATACAGGAATATATAATATGGATGGAGGTTATATATTCATCCAGGTTATTTATACAGGAATATATAATATGGATGGAGGTTATATATTCATCCAGGTTATTTATCCAGGAATATATAATATGGATGGAGGTTATATATTCATCCAGGTTATTTATACAGGAATATATAATATGGATGGAGGTTATATATTCATCCAGGTTATTTATACAGGAATATATAATATGGATGGAGGTTATATATTCATCCAGGTTATTTATCCAGGAATATATAATCTGGTTGGAGGTTATATATTCATCCAGGTTATTTATACAGGAATATATAATCTGGTTGGAGGTTATATATTCATCCAGGTTATTTATCCAGGAATATATAATCTGGTTGGAGGTTATATATTCATCCAGGTTATTTATCCAGGAATATATAATCTGGTTGGAGGTTATATATTCATCCAGGTTATTTATACAGGAATATATAATATGGATGGAGGTTATATATTCATCCAGGTTATTTATACAGGAATATATAATATGGATGGAGGTTATATATTCATCCAGGTTATTTATCCAGGAATATATAATCTGGATGGAGGTTATATATTCATCCAGGTTATTTATCCAGGAATATATAATCTGGATGGAGGTTATATTTTCATCCAGGTTATTTATACAGGAATATATAATCTGGATGGAGGTTATATATTCATCCAGGTTATTTATACAGGAATATATATTCTGGATGGAGGTTATATATTCATCCAGGTTATTTATCCAGGAATATATAATCTGGATGGAGGTTATATATTCATCCAGGTTATTTATACAGGAATATATAATCTGGTTGGAGGTTATATATTCATCCAGGTTATTTATCCAGGAATATATAATATGGATGGAGGTTATATATTCATCCAGGTTATTTATTCAGGAATATATAATATGGATGGAGGTTATATATTCATCCAGGTTATTTATCCAGGAATATATAATCTGGATGGAGGTTATATATTCATCCAGGTTATTTATACAGGAATATATAATCTGGATGGAGGTTATATATTCATCCAGGTTATTTATACAGGAATATATATTCTGGATGGAGGTTATATATTCATCCAGGTTATTTATCCAGGAATATATAATCTGGATGGAGGTTATATATTCATCCAGGTTATTTATACAGGAATATATAATCTGGTTGGAGGTTATATATTCATCCAGGTTATTTATCCAGGAATATATAATATGGATGGAGGTTATATATTCATCCAGGTTATTTATTCAGGAATATATAATATGGATGGAGGTTATATATTCATCCAGGTTATTTATACAGGAATATATATTCTGGTTGGAGGTTATATATTCATCCAGGTTATTTATCCAGGAATATATAATCTGGTTGGAGGTTATATATTCATCCAGGTTATTTATACAGGAATATATAATATGGATGGAGGTTATATATTCATCCAGGTTATTTATCCAGGAATATATAATCTGGTTGGAGGTTATATATTCATCCAGGTTATTTATACAGGAATATATAATATGGATGGAGGTTATATATTCATCCAGGTTATTTATACAGGAATATATATTCTGGATGGAGGTTATATATTCATCCAGGTTATTTATACAGGAATATATAATATGGATGGAGGTTATATATTCATCCAGGTTATTTATACAGGAATATATAACCTGGTTGGAGGTTATATATTCATCCAGGTTATTTATACAGGAATATATAATATGGATGGAGGTTATATATTCATCCAGGTTATTTATACAGGAATATATATTCTGGATGGAGGTTATATATTCATCCAGGTTATTTATACAGGAATATATATTCTGGATGGAGGTTATATATTCATCCAGGTTATTTATACAGGAATATATAATATGGATGGAGGTTATATATTCATCCAGGTTATTTATACAGGAATATATAATATGGATGGAGGTTATATATTCATCCAGGTTATTTATACAGGAATATATATTCTGGATGGAGGTTATATATTCATCCAGGTTATTTATACAGGAATATATATTCTGGATGGAGGTTATATATTCATCCAGGTTATTTATACAGGAATATATAATATGGATGGAGGTTATATATTCATCCAGGTTATTTATCCAGGAATATATAATCTGGATGGAGGTTATATATTCATCCAGGTTATTTATCCAGGAATATATAATCTGGATGGAGGTTATATATTCATCCAGGTTATTTATACAGGAATATATAATCTGGATGGAGGTTATATATTCATCCAGGTTATTTATACAGGAATATATAATCTGGATGGAGGTTATATATTCATCCAGGTTATTTATACAGGAATATTTCATCTGGATGGAGGTTATATATTCATCCAGGTTATTTATCCAGGAATATATAATCTGGATGGAGGTTATATATTCATCCAGGTTATTTATACAGGAATATATCATCTGGATGGAGGTTATATATTCATCCAGGTTATTTATCCAGGAATATATAATCTGGTTGGAGGTTATATATTCATCCAGGTTATTTATACAGGAATATATAATATGGATGGAGGTTATATATTCATCCAGGTTATTTATACAGGAATATATAATCTGGATGGAGGTTATATATTCATCCAGGTTATTTATACAAGAATATATAATATGGATGGAGGTTATATATTCATACAGGTTATTTATACAGGAATATATAATCTGGATGGAGGTTATATATTCATCCAGGTTATTTATACAGGAATATATAATCTGGATGGAGGTTATATATTCATCCAGGTTATTTATCCAGGAATATATAATCTGGTTGGAGGTTATATATTCATCCAGGTTATTTATACAGGAATATATAATCTGGATGGAGGTTATATATTCATCCAGGTTATTTATACAGGAATATATAATCTGGATGGAGGTTATATATTCATCCAGGTTATTTATCCAGGAATATATAATATGGATGGAGGTTATATATTCATCCAGGTTATTTATACAGGAATATATAATCTGGATGGAGGTTATATATTCATCCAGGTTATTTATCCAGGAATATATAATCTGGATGGAGGTTATATATTCATCCAGGTTATTTATACAAGAATATATAATCTGGATGGAGGTTATATATTCATCCAGGTTATTTATCCAGGAATATATATTCTGGATGGAGGTTATATATTCATCCAGGTTATTTATACAGGAATATATAATATGGATGGAGGTTATATATTCATCCAGGTTATTTATACAGGAATATATAATCTGGATGGAGGTTATATATTCATCCAGGTTATTTATACAAGAATATATAATATGGATGGAGGTTATATATTCATCCAGGTTATTTATACAGGAATATATATTCTGGATGGAGGTTATATATTCATCCAGGTTATTTATCCAGGAATATATAATCTGGATGGAGGTTATATATTCATCCAGGTTATTTATACAGGAATATATAATCTGGATGGAGGTTAAATATTCATCCAGGTTATTTATCCAGGAATATATAATCTGGATGGAGGTTATATATTCATCCAGGTTATTTATACAGGAATATATAATATGGATGGAGGTTATATATTCATACAGGTTATTTATACAGGAATATATAATCTGGATGGAGGTTATATATTCATCCAGGTTATTTATACAAGAATATATAATATGGATGGAGGTTATATATTCATCCAGGTTATTTATACAGGAATATATATTCTGGATGGAGGTTATATATTCATCCAGGTTATTTATACAAGAATATATAATATGGATGGAGGTTATATATTCATACAGGTTATTTATACAGGAATATATAATCTGGATGGAGGTTATATATTCATCCAGGTTATTTATCCAGGAATATATAATCTGGATGGAGGTTATATATTCATCCAGGTTATTTATACAGGAATATATAATCTGGATGGAGGTTATATATTCATCCAGGTTATTTATACAGGAATATATAATATGGATGGAGGTTATATATTCATACAGGTTATTTATACAGGAATATATAATCTGGATGGAGGTTATATATTCATCCAGGTTATTTATCCAGGAATATATAATCTGGATGGAGGTTATATATTCATCCAGGTTATTTATACAGGAATATATAATCTGGATGGAGGTTATATATTCATCCAGGTTATTTATACAGGAATATATAATATGGATGGAGGTTATATATTCATCCAGGTTATTTATACAGGAATATATAATATGGATGGAGGTTATATATTCATCCAGGTTATTTATCCAGGAATATATAATATGGATGGAGGTTATATATTCATCCAGGTTATTTATACAGGAATATATAATATGGATGGAGGTTATATATTCATCCAGGTTATTTATACAGGAATATATAATATGGATGGAGGTTATATATTCATCCAGGTTATTTATCCAGGAATATATAATATGGATGGAGGTTATATATTCATCCAGGTTATTTATACAGGAATATATAATATGGATGGAGGTTATATATTCATCCAGGTTATTTATACAGGAATATATAATCTGGTTGGAGGTTATATATTCATCCAGGTTATTTATCCAGGAATATATAATCTGGTTGGAGGTTATATATTCATCCAGGTTATTTATCCAGGAATATATAATCTGGTTGGAGGTTATATATTCATCCAGGTTATTTATACAGGAATATATAATATGGATGGAGGTTATATATTCATCCAGGTTATTTATACAGGAATATATAATCTGGTTGGAGGTTATATATTCATCCAGGTTATTTATCCAGGAATATATAATCTGGTTGGAGGTTATATATTCATCCAGGTTATTTATACAGGAATATATAATCTGGTTGGAGGTTATATATTCATCCAGGTTATTTATCCAGGAATATATAATCTGGTTGGAGGTTATATATTCATCCAGGTTATTTATACAGGAATATATAATCTGGTTGGAGGTTATATATTCATCCAGGTTATTTATACAGGAATATATAATCTGGTTGGAGGTTATATATTCATCCAGGTTATTTATCCAGGAATATATAATCTGGTTGGAGGTTATATATTCATCCAGGTTATTTATACAGGAATATATAATATGGATGGAGGTTATATATTCATCCAGGTTATTTATACAGGAATATATAATATGGATGGAGGTTATATATTCATCCAGGTTATTTATACAGGAATATATATTCTGGATGGAGGTTATATATTCATCCAGGTTATTTATCCAGGAATATATAATCTGGATGGAGGTTATATATTCATCCAGGTTATTTATACAGGAATATATAATCTGGTTGGAGGTTATATATTCATCCAGGTTATTTATCCAGGAATATATAATATGGATGGAGGTTATATATTCATCCAGGTTATTTATCCAGGAATATATAATCTGGTTGGAGGTTATATATTCATCCAGGTTATTTATACAGGAATATATAATATGGATGGAGGTTATATATTCATCCAGGTTATTTATCCAGGAATATATAATCTGGTTGGAGGTTATATATTCATCCAGGTTATTTATACAGGAATATATAATATGGATGGAGGTTATATATTCATCCAGGTTATTTATACAGGAATATATAATCAGGTTGGAGGTTATATATTCATCCAGGTTATTTATCCATGAATATATAATATGGATGGAGGTTATATATTCATCCAGGTTATTTATACAGGAATATATAATCTGGATGGAGGTTATATATTCATCCAGGTTATTTATACAAGAATATATAATATGGATGGAGGTTATATATTCATCCAGGTTATTTATACAGGAATATATATTCTGGATGGAGGTTATATATTCATCCAGGTTATTTATACAAGAATATATAATATGGATGGAGGTTATATATTCATACAGGTTATTTATACAGGAATATATAATCTGGATGGAGGTTATATATTCATCCAGGTTATTTATCCAGGAATATATAATCTGGATGGAGGTTATATATTCATCCAGGTTATTTATACAGGAATATATAATCTGGATGGAGGTTATATATTCATCCAGGTTATTTATACAGGAATATATATTCTGGATGGAGGTTATATATTCATCCAGGTTATTTATACAGGAATATATAATATGGATGGAGGTTATATATTCATCCAGGTTATTTATCCAGGAATATATAATCTGGTTGGAGGTTATATATTCATCCAGGTTATTTATCCAGGAATATATAATCTGGTTGGAGGTTATATATTCATCCAGGTTATTTATACAGGAATATATAATATGGATGGAGGTTATATATTCATCCAGGTTATTTATACAGGAATATATAATATGGATGGAGGTTATATATTCATCCAGGTTATTTATCCAGGAATATATAATCTGGTTGGAGGTTATATATTCATCCAGGTTATTTATCCAGGAATATATAATCTGGATGGAGGTTATATATTAATCCAGGTTATTTATCCAGGAATATATAATCTGGATGGAGGTTATATATTCATCCAGGTTATTTATACAGGAATATATAATCTGGATGGAGGTTATATATTCATCCAGGTTATTTATACAGGAATATATAATCAGGTTGGAGGTTATATATTCATCCAGGTTATTTATACAGGAATATATAATATGGATGGAGGTTATATATTCATCCACGTTATTTATACAGGAATATATAATCTGGATGGAGGTTATATATTCATCCAGGTTATTTATACAGGAATATATAATCAGGTTGGAGGTTATATATTCATCCAGGTTATTTATACAGGAATATATAATATGGATGGAGGTTATATATTCATCCAGGTTATTTATACAGGAATATATAATCAGGTTGGAGGTTATATATTCATCCAGGTTATTTATCCAGGAATATATAATATGGATGGCGGTTATATATTCATCCAGGTTATTTATCCAGGAATATATAATCTGGTTGGAGGTTATATATTCATCCAGGTTATTTATACAGGAATATATAATCAGGTTGGAGGTTATATATTCATCCAGGTTATTTATCCAGGAATATATAATATGGATGGAGGTTATATATTCATCCAGGTTATTTATCCAGGAATATATAATCTGGTTGGAGGTTATATATTCATCCAGGTTATTTATCCAGGAATATATAATATGGATGGAGGTTATATATTCATCCAGGTTATTTATCCAGGAATATATAATCTGGATGGAGGTTATATATTCATCCAGGTTATTTATACAGGAATATATATTCTGGATGGAGGTTATATATTCATCCAGGTTATTTATACAGGAATATATAATATGGATGGAGGTTATATATTCATCCAGGTTATTTATACAGGAATATATAATATGGATGGAGGTTATATATTCATCCAGGTTATTTATACAGGAATATATATTCTGGATGGAGGTTATATATTCATAGAGGTTATTTATACAGGAATATATAATATGGATGGAGGTTATATATTCATCCAGGTTATTTATACAGGAATATATATTCTGGATGGAGGTTATATATTCATCCAGGTTATTTATTCAGGAATATATAATATGGATGGAGGTTATATATTCATCCAGGTTATTTATTCAGGAATATATAATAAGGATGGAGGTTATATATTCATCCAGGTTATTTATACAGGAATATATAATATGGATGGAGGTTATATATTCATCCAGGTTATTTATACAGGAATATATAATATGGATGGAGGTTATATATTCATCCAGGTTATTTATACAGGAATATATAATATGGATGGAGGTTATATATTCATCCAGGTTATTTATACAGGAATATATAATATGGATGGAGGTTATATATTCATCCAGGTTATTTATACAGGAATATATAATATGGATGGAGGTTATATATTCATCCAGGTTATTTATCCAGGAATATATAATATGGATGGAGGTTATATATTCATCCAGGTTATTTATACAGGAATATATAATATGGATGGAGGTTATATATTCATCCAGGTTATTTATCCAGGAATATATAATCTGGTTGGAGGTTATATATTCATCCAGGTTATTTATACAGGAATATATAATCTGGTTGGAGGTTATATATTCATCCAGGTTATTTATCCAGGAATATATAATCTGGTTGGAGGTTATATATTCATCCAGGTTATTTATCCAGGAATATATAATCTGGTTGGAGGTTATATATTCATCCAGGTTATTTATACAGGAATATATAATATGGATGGAGGTTATATATTCATCCAGGTTATTTATACAGGAATATATAATATGGATGGAGGTTATATATTCATCCAGGTTATTTATCCAGGAATATATAATCTGGATGGAGGTTATATATTCATCCAGGTTATTTATCCAGGAATATATAATCTGGATGGAGGTTATATATTCATCCAGGTTATTTATACAGGAATATATATTCTGGATGGAGGTTATATATTCATCCAGGTTATTTATCCAGGAATATATAATCTGGATGGAGGTTATATATTCATCCAGGTTATTTATACAGGAATATATATTCTGGATGGAGGTTATATATTCATCCCGGTTATTTATACAGGAATATATAATCTGGTTGGAGGTTATATATTCATCCAGGTTATTTATCCAGGAATATATAATATGGATGGAGGTTATATATTCATCCAGGTTATTTATTCAGGAATATATAATATGGATGGAGGTTATATATTCATCCAGGTTATTTATACAGGAATATATAATCTGGTTGGAGGTTATATATTCATCCAGGTTATTTATACAGGAATATATAATATGGATGGAGGTTATATATTCATCCAGGTTATTTATACAGGAATATATATTCTGGATGGAGGTTATATATTCATCCAGGTTATTTATACAGGAATATATAATATGGATGGAGGTTATATATTCATCCAGGTTATTTATACAGGAATATATAACCTGGTTGGAGGTTATATATTCATCCAGGTTATTTATACAGGAATATATAATATGGATGGAGGTTATATATTCATCCAGGTTATTTATACAGGAATATATATTCTGGATGGAGGTTATATATTCATCCAGGTTATTTATACAGGAATATATATTCTGGATGGAGGTTATATATTCATCCAGGTTATTTATACAGGAATATATAATATGGATGGAGGTTATATATTCATCCAGGTTATTTATACAGGAATATATAATATGGATGGAGGTTATATATTCATCCAGGTTATTTATCCAGGAATATATAATCTGGTTGGAGGTTATATATTCATCCAGGTTATTTATCCAGGAATATATAATCTGGATGGAGGTTATATATTCATCCAGGTTATTTATACAGGAATATATATTCTGGATGGAGGTTATATATTCATCCAGGTTATTTATCCAGGAATATATAATCTGGATGGAGGTTATATATTCATCCAGGTTATTTATCCAGGAATATATAATCTGGATGGAGGTTATATATTCATCCAGGTTATTTATACAGGAATATATATTCTGGATGGAGGTTATATATTCATCCAGGTTATTTATCCAGGAATATATAATCTGGATGGAGGTTATATATTCATCCAGGTTATTTATACAGGAATATATAATCTGGTTGGAGGTTATATATTCATCCAGATTATTTATCCAGGAATATATAATATGGATGGAGGTTATATATTCATCCAGGTTATTTATTCAGGAATATATAATATGGATGGAGGTTATATATTCATCCAGGTTATTTATACAGGAATATATATTCTGGTTGGAGGTTATATATTCATCCAGGTTATTTATCCAGGAATATATAATCTGGTTGGAGGTTATATATTCATCCAGGTTATTTATACAGGAATATATAATATGGATGGAGGTTATATATTCATCCAGGTTATTTATCCAGGAATATATAATCTGGTTGGAGGTTATATATTCATCCAGGTTATTTATACAGGAATATATAATATGGATGGAGGTTATATATTCATCCAGGTTATTTATACAGGAATATATATTCTGGATGGAGGTTATATATTCATCCAGGTTATTTATACAGGAATATATAATATGGATGGAGGTTATATATTCATCCAGGTTATTTATACAGGAATATATAACCTGGTTGGAGGTTATATATTCATCCAGGTTATTTATACAGGAATATATAATATGGATGGAGGTTATATATTCATCCAGGTTATTTATACAGGAATATATAACCTGGTTGGAGGTTATATATTCATCCAGGTTATTTATACAGGAATATATAATATGGATGGAGGTTATATATTCATCCAGGTTATTTATACAGGAATATATAATATGGATGGAGGTTATATATTCATCCAGGTTATTTATACAGGAATATATATTCTGGATGGAGGTTATACATTCATCCAGGTTATTTATACAGGAATATATATTCTGGATGGAGGTTATATATTCATCCAGGTTATTTATACAGGAATATATAATCTGGATGGAGGTTATATATTCATCCAGGTTATTTATACAGGAATATATATTCTGGATGGAGGTTATATATTCATCCAGGTTATTTATACAGGAATATATAATCTGGATGGAGGTTATATATTCATCCAGGTTATTTATACAGGAATATATATTCTGGATGGAGGTTATATATTCATCCAGGTTATTTATACAGGAATATATAATCTGGATGGAGGTTATATATTCATCCAGGTTATTTATACAGGAATATATATTCTGGATGGAGGTTATCCATTCATCCAGGTTATTTATACAGGAATATATATTCTGGATGGAGGTTATATATTCATCCAGGTTATTTATACAGGAATATATATTCTGGATGGAGGTTATATATTCATCCAGGTTATTTATACAGGAATATATATTCTGGATGGAGGTTATACATTCATCCAGGTTATTTATACAGGAATATATATTCTGGATGGAGGTTATACATTCATCCAGGTTATTTATACAGGAATATATATTCTGGATGGAGGTTATATATTCATCCAGGTTATTTATACAGGAATATATATTCTGGATGGAGGTTATACATTCATCCAGGTTATTTATACAGGAATATATATTCTGGATGGAGGTTATATATTCATCCAGGTTATTTATACAGGAATATATAATCTGGATGGAGGTTATATATTCATCCAGGTTATTTATGCAGGAATATATATTCTGGATGGAGGTTATATATTCATCCAGGTTATTTATACAGGAATATATAATGTGGATGGAGGTTATATATTCATACAGGTTATTTATCCAGGAATATATAATCTGGATGGAGGTTATATATTCATCCAGGTTATTTATACAGGAATATATATTCTGGATGGAGGTTATATATTCATCCAGGTTATTTATACAGGAATATATATTCTGGATGGAGGTTATATATTCATCCAGGTTATTTATTCAGGAATATATAATATGGATGGAGGTTATATATTCATCCAGGTTATTTATACAGGAATATATATTCTGGTTGGAGGTTATATATTCATCCAGGTTATTTATCCAGGAATATATAATCTGGTTGGAGGTTATATATTCATCCAGGTTATTTATACAGGAATATATAATATGGATGGAGGTTATATATTCATCCAGGTTATTTATACAGGAATATATATTCTGGATGGAGGTTATATATTCATCCAGGTTATTTATACAGGAATATATAATATGGATGGAGGTTATATATTCATCCAGGTTATTTATACAGGAATATATAACCTGGTTGGAGGTTATATATTCATCCAGGTTATTTATACAGGAATATATAATATGGATGTAGGTTATATATTCATCCAGGTTATTTATACAGGAATATATATTCTGGATGGAGGTTATATATTCATCCAGGTTATTTATACAGGAATATATAACCTGGTTGGAGGTTATATATTCATACAGGTTATTTATACAGGAATATATAATCTGGATGGAGGTTATATATTCATCCAGGTTATTTATCCAGGAATATATAATCTGGTTGGAGGTTATATATTCATCCAGGTTATTTATCCAGGAATATATAATCTGGTTGGAGGTTATATATTCATCCAGGTTATTTATCCAGGAATATATAATCTGGTTGGAGGTTATATATTCATCCAGGTTATTTATACAGGAATATATAATATGGATGGAGGTTATATATTCATCCAGGTTATTTATACAGGAATATATAATATGGATGGAGGTTATATATTCATCCAGGTTATTTATCCAGGAATATATAATCTGGTTGGAGGTTATATATTCATCCAGGTTATTTATCCAGGAATATATAATCTGGATGGAGGTTATATATTCATCCAGGTTATTTATCCAGGAATATATAATCTGGATGGAGGTTATATATTCATCCAGGTTATTTATACAGGAATATATATTCTGGATGGAGGTTATATATTCATCCAGGTTATTTATCCAGGAATATATAATCTGGATGGAGGTTATATATTCATCCAGGTTATTTATACAGGAATATATATTCTGGATGGAGGTTATATATTCATCCAGGTTATTTATACAGGAATATATAATCTGGATGGAGGTTATATATTCATCCAGGTTATTTATCCAGGAATATATAACCTGGATGGAGGTTATATATTCTCCCTTGTCTGTTTGTTACTTGCGAAATCGAAGATTTTTCAAGTGCAGTATATTGGTCGGTTGCATTTCTAATCGTCTGTCTCTGTTTGTTTGTCACTCACCTTCAGGTCACAATTCTAAACCGATCGTCATGAAACTTCATCAAGTTGTAGAGGTCGTCACAATTGAGAAGCCTCTTGATTTTAAGGTCAACATAGGCCAAAAGGTCAACATCAGCCGAATTTCTAAAATGCTCAATTTTTATCTGATTGACTTGAAATTTTAAGAGGATTTGCATATCAGTCACTGAATTAAACCACGAAATATTTTTGGGGTCATCATAGACCAACAACTTATTTTAGGGATTTCGCAAGTAAGCGGGTACTCAAGGATATGTGTCGAGGATAAGGATTGTTACTTGGAATGGCTCACCAAGCCTCTGAAAAATACTTGGAAAGTACCTGAGAGAAAGGGCTGTGCCTCGATCTGCCCAACTACCTCTTTAATACTTGCTGAGGCAATATCGATCGATTAACAAACGTTGTGTTTTGTTATATTAACATTGAGCAGGAGGAAAGCATTAAACATTTTGTGAGTTACTTTAGCAAGCTTTGAACTGACTCTCTGCTCACTTTCACTCTTTCATTCCTCTTTTCTCCCGCCTCTGGAACAAACTCCCTCACTGTCTTCAATCCCACTCCTCCCTCCAGGTTTTTAAAACAGATTTTCACCACCATCCCCGTTTATTCACGCCAGATCCACTTTTTTGAAATGCCAACTTCTTTCCTGGAAGTCCTTGCAGTGTCCATGTGTTTTATACTTCTCCCACTCCTCCCCTCCCCCCTTCCCACGTCTCCTCCCCCCAAGCCCTCTCCCTCCCACACATTCCCGATGTCCCTGCTCTCAAATGTTGTCCTTGTGTGCTTCCCCCTCTCTCCCCATTCCCACGCATCCTCCCCCCAGCCCTCTCCCTCCCACACATTCCCGATGTCCCTGCTCTCAAATGTTGTCCTTGTGTGCTTCCCCTTCTCTCCCCACTCCCATGCCTCCTCCCCCCAGCCCTCTCCCTCCCACACATTCCCGATGTCCCTGCTCTCAAATGTTGTCCTTGTGTGCTTCCCCCTCTCTCCCCATTCCCATGCCTTCTCCCTCCCAGCCCCCCTTCTCACACCCTTCCCCCCCCAACACCCCCCATCCCCACGTCTCCTCCCCCCAAGCCCTCTCCCTCCCACAGATCTCCCGATGTCCCTGCTCTCAAATGTTTTCCTTGTGTGCTTCCCCCTCTCTCCCCATCTTGTCTACCGTTACCCTTATTATATGTTTTATGTGTCCGTTTTTTTTTGTGATTAATGTCAGCTCTTTCACGAGCCTCGATCTTGTGTGCAACAAAAAACAAAAAAAAACTGAAATGCAACTCAAAAGTATAAAATAATTTTGTTGCATTTCTTGAGATAATAAGTGTTTCGGAATAATTATCAGTTGGGGATGATTTTACAATAATTTCTTTAAGATTATTGATATTTATCTTCTTCTTTAACAGGAAGAAAACTTCTGGGTGACATAAACTGTTCGTTGAAACTACTGAAGATTTTTGTTGCGCTGTTGATGATCTTCTCTTTTATCATCATTTCCCTGCTTTATACAAGAGAGATACTTACATCAAAAGAGCTTCCTTCATCAAAAGAGCTTCCTGCACAAGCAACTCAAAAAAGCTAAGATCGTTTTCAGTAGATATTCTCAGATATTTCTAAAAAAACATTCGAATAAGCAAAAAACACCACTTGTGCTCACTGGTGCGTCGCACACTTTGGGGCCATTGAGTGTACCATTGATTCAATGACCACGAGGTTGGACTTTTGCTCATATATAGCATTGTTTTGTGTTACTGATGAACTGATAACTTTTATTTGTATTTCGACCCATTTAACTTTTTGTGTTTAATAGTTGAGAGACAAGTCAGCACACCAACTAACATTTTAGGAACGATTGGCTATTGTTGTTGTTGTTGTTGTTCTTGTATTGCCCCGGACAGTTCTTTCGAACCAGAAACAAACAGTTGGCATGGAGACAGCCGATCGATCTCGCAGAAGTGACCCAGAGATCCCCTACATCCAGCATGATGTACCCCCACCTTCACGAAGTCAGCGTCATGACAGAGTGAGAGAGAGAGACAAAAAATATTCCCTTTCCAAGGCCATTTTCCCTGCTAGAGCAGGGGTTAGCCTTGCGGGCTCCATGACAATCAGCATGGTTCCCTTTTTGAGGCAATGTTTTTATGGCCGGATGCCCTTCCTGACACCAACCCTTTAGTCGCCTCTTACGACACGCAGGGATACGGTGTACCTATTCTAAACCGAGGCACACACCAGCACATTCATCCCAGCAAGCGGGTACTCAATTTGCCGACCTCGGATGAATGACAGGGTGTCAACTCCCACTGGCATTAATTCAATGATTGACCAGGATTTGAACCCAGGATCCGAGGCTCCCAAGCCAGCACCCTAACCGCTAAGCCAACACTAGGCGAGAGACAGAGACCGAGAGAAACCGAGAGAGACCGAGAGAGACCGAAGGACAGAGAGAGAGAAAGAGAGAAAGAGAGAAGAGGGATAGGGCCCGGTGACAGATCGGTACTCGGCACGTGACAAATCGGTCTAATACCAATGGATTTGACCAATGTATATGGTCAAATAACAAATCCGGGCAGCAGGAAAATGGGGAAGATTTGGCTCATGATTTGCATTGGGGGTACAACCACCGCGAAGAGGCATCCCCCACGTTTCTATGTTTGACTGTTGGTGGTAACAGTGGAGGACCACACTCTTGACAGAGCACAAAGGTGCCCATATACAAGTTGTAAACATTTCTGTGGTTATGAACCAATCCTGGACATGACGTTACTGCTCTGGTGATCTGCCCAGGATTGGCTCATAATCAGATCACAAAACGACATATTAATTCGAATTAGGCCTTTCGCAACGTGTGCTTTCAGTTTTGAGACGTGTGCCTGTGTATTCATACACACAAACCGACCCTTTTTGGCATCACAACCCTTCCCGGGAGTTCCCTGATTCCACGGTAGATGGATTTATTGAAATCGTAGATCTCAAGTTATAACACGACAAACAAACAAACAGACCGACAGATAGACACGCCTCCTTTTATAATATAGATTACTTTACACAGGTTTATTATAACACCTCCGTGCTCAGGCCTCAAGTGAGTACATTCTTATGCATTGCCTGAGTTTACCTGGGGGTGATTGAGTAATATGTTTTGTGATTGTCATGCAGGAAATATTTAAATACATATTTCATTGAATTTCCCTGTATAACACCGATTACTTCCGATGGTATATTAATATAAGAACTAGTATAACTCGGTGCGCTCCGCGTGCCTCACCACACGTCGTTTCAGAGGGATAGACATCTTTGACCATTTCGGTGTCTTTTGGGTCTTCGGGGTCTTTTGGGACTTCAGTGTCTTCAGGGGCTTTTGGGTCTTAAGGGTCTTCAGGGTGTTTTGGGTCTTCAGGGTGTTTTGGGTCTTCACGGTGTTTTGGGTCTTTGGGGTGTTTTGGGTCTTCAGCGTATTTTGGATCTTTAAGGGTATTGTCTTCAGGGGTCTTGGTGGTATTGAGGGTCTCGGGGGACTTAAAGGGACATCAAAGTTCTGAAGGGTCTCAGCAGTCAAAACGTAAATTAAGAGGGTGTTAATTATATTTGAAGAAGAAGAAGAAGACCTTTTGGTCGCATATAAACATACATACAAACAAACAGACATACACACAAACCGACATAACAATATACATTTATTCTATTATCACTAGATGGTATTCATAGAATACTTACCCTGTGCAGTCAACTTGGTGTGAGCCAACTCTTCTGTTTTTGAACGTTTTTTTTTTGATCCAATATGGCTGCCAGACCACGTGAGCGATGACATCATCAATTTATATTCTCTAAATAATTGATGCATAGATCATGTTCAATAAATTTCAAAATGATCAGACTAAGCGTTGTCCCTGTCGAATTATGACGTCATAATTATGACACTAATGACATCATCGTTAACAAAACCTATTCCCCATATGGAGTTATTTACAATGAGCCACGTTTCATTTTTTTCCATAGAGCGGTTTTGGAGATATAGAGGTACAACATTTTTCGGTTTTTCCAAGATGGCACCTGTAACACATCACCTATGACGTCATGATTATCATTAAAATATTCGAACGGAGGAGGTGTTCCTATCGTGAAAATTTCGTGTCCATCAGACCAACAGTTGCTGAATTTTTTTCAATAATGATCAGATGGATAAGTGTTGTATTTGTCGAATTATGACGTCATAACGAAGGCACCGATGACATCATCATTAACATATTTTATTCCCCATGGTGAGTCGGTGACAATGAGCCAGGTCTCAATTTTTTCCATGAAGTGGTTTCAGAGATATAGAGGTGCGAAGTTTTTCCAAGATGGCGCCTGTACCACGTGACCTATGACGTCATAATAATAATTGAAATATTATACAGGAGTAGGCCCTCGTATGGTGAAAATTTCATGTCAATCGAACCAAGAATTGCAAAGAAAAAAAATTCATACTGATCTAATCAAGCTGGTGTACTTGTCGAATTCTGACGTCATAATTAAAGTACTGATGAAATCATCATTAACAGATCTTATTCCCCAAGTGGAGTACTTGACAATGAGCCATGTTTCAGTTTTTTCCCATGGAGCGGTTTCGGAGATATAAAGGTGCAACTTTTTTTCGATTTTTCCAAGATGGCGCCTGTACCACGTGACATATGACGTCATAATTATCATTTTTAAAATTCCACAGGAGGAGCCGCTCATATTCTGAAAATTTCGTGCCAATCGGACTAACAGTTGCAGAGGAATTTTTTTTTCATACTGATAGGATCAAGTGTTGAACTTGTCGATTATGATATCATAATTAAGGCACCGATGACATCATCATCAACATGTCTTATTCCCCATGGTGAGTACTTGACAATGAGCCATGTTTCCATTTTTTCCATTGAGCGGTTTGGGAGATATAGAGGTGTAACGTTTTTCCAAGATGGTGCCTCTACCACATGAGCTATGGCATCATAATATTAACTAAAATATTCTACAGGAGGACGCCCTCCTATGGTGAAAATTCCATGTCAATCGGACCAATGGTTGCCGAGAAAATGAATTTTTAAAATGCAGACATGGCACACACTTTACTTTTCTGAAATGCAGACACGTACGTACCTGAATGCTTTTTAAAATGCAGACATGGCACACACTTTACTTTACTGAAATGCAGACACGTACGTACCCGCTTTTCGCTTCGTGAGCGCACAGTAATAAGATTAAGTCCTTGCCCCCCCCCAAATCGAAAATCCAAACTACACCTATGGTTGCAAGTCTGGATGTGATCGACCCAGAACTGCAGGAGAAGTAGTGACAAACACATATTGTTACGTGCTCCTCCCAGACCCCCTGGTCACGATGTACCTCCGAGCCCTGAGAGGAGCCACGGCAGAAAAATATGTTATTCTGTGTCAGAAACAATAGTGAAACCACACCAATGATTAATCAACAAACAAATATTGTATTAAAAATCACACAAGAATAACGGTACAACAAATAGCAATCAAAAGTATACTCAATACATCTTATGATGGTACCATCAACTAGCATAGAATAACTCACGGTGTTCCAAGTGAGTGGAAAAACCTTCCCCAATGTCTCTATATTCCCGTCCTCAAGACGAAGTTGACTCGCTCCAGCAATCGCGAGAACAATGTCCAATCGAGACCAGAATCCCATGCGGATGGCAAGGGCAGTCGCACCGCCGAAGCAGCTCTCGGGCGTAGGCGGTCAAAGCGACGCAAAAAGTCACGTGGTCCAAAACCAAAGGCAAACTCGCGGCGGAATTGGAAATCCCAAAGGCGCCCTCCAGATATGAACGTTCCCGGTTCAGTCAGCGAACCGCCACTTACTCTTCAAACTCAGCGATGCGCACACACATCCCCGAAAGACGACAGGATGGTGAAAAAAGCTGACGCGTAGCCAAGAGCTTTTATTGAACAAAGCGCGAGTGTCAAAATGGCCGACGGCTCTTACTTGAGTCGACACGGCCCTGCGATGATTCTTGAGAATCGCAACGCCCAAACCTGACCACGCAGGTTTTTCAATCCCCCAGCGATAACACCTATCGCAGGAACTCCTTTCAAGGAAACTCAAAGTTCACTCGCGACTTTCGTTCAACAACGCTCGCTACGGAGCTGGAAGCTACTCGCTTCTTGTCCGACTTCCCTCGCCACGCCTTCGCCTTCTTCTTCTTCCTCTTCTTCCGGTTCCCGATCCGGTTTCCTGTTTCATTTAAGGTTAACCCTTTTACATTTTGATAATACTAATGGCCATTTCACTTAAACGATGATAATAATAATACATAGAACCAGAAGTGTTTCAAGTGGATGAAAACCACAACAGCGGAAGTGATGAATCCGTAATACTTCCCCCCCTCAAGAAAGAAAGTTTGAACACAGCGAGAACTTTCTTTGCAGGCAAACTCTGTAAACAAACAAAAGTACACTCACAACCCAAATCATCAATTCCCGTGAGCAACAATAATCAATATTCCCCAAAAATAAAGCAACAAAACTTCGAACAACCCACAGAGATTTCCAAAGTTAATTCACTCTGGACAAAGCATCAGCAACAACATTGTCCCTGCCCTTACATGTTCAATTTCCCCGTTGAACTCTTGCAAAGCCAAACTCCATCTCATCAACCTCTGATTTTTATTTTTAGATTCGGTTGAATGAAGGTTAAGGGGTTGATCAAAAAATCTAAAATCAAGCAAATTGATAGCACTTTTTCCGGGAGGCCGAGCTGAGAACCAGGTTTCATGGTGGTTGGGTGGTGAGGCCTGGAAGTATTCACTACATGGACGCCTTTAGGAACGTGGAGTTCGCTGTTAATCCGTGTAGGAAAGTTCACTACATGGACGCCTTGAGGAACGTGGAGTTCACGGTTAATCCGTGTAGGAAAGTTCACTACATGGACGCCTTTAGGAACGTGGCGTTCACGGTTAGTCCGTGTAGGAATCTTGGCTTGGCTGCTCCGCAGCATTCAGTACTTCAACTCTTCCTAATTTTCATAATAATCACGGTTGGACCGCTTGTCGCTGTAGTCTCGTGAATAGCGGTCTCCTTCTCGGCCAATACCCTGATAATCATTCCTTCGGGAGCTGCCGTAACTCTGGGAGCCTCCATAGTAATATAGATTGTGACCACCACCAAAACTACCTCCACGTTGACCTCCTCTGTAGCCCCCTCGACACCTATGAAATGCCTTCTCTACTGTTATGGTCCGACCCTCCAACTCCTTGCCATTCAGATCCTTTTCTGCATCTCTGGCATCCTTTGTGTTTTCAAACGTGACAAAGCCAAACCCTTCTTGACTTTTGTGTCTCCCTGTCTTTTATCAGCAGCACTTCCAAAAGCGGGCCATATTTGCCGAAGACAGAGGCCAGAACATCTTTCCTTGTTTTGAAGTTCAGTCCACCTACAAAGAGCTTGCCAACATTGCCTCCATCCCTGACTTGTGTAGTGTTACTTTCCATACTAGGCTTTGTAAGAAACATCGGGTTACCAGAAACCTGACCACCGGCCAAATCATTCCCGATAACAAAAGATACTCCCTCTCCAGGAAGAGTGGCTTGTAAACCTACGGGGACCGGCCCTGACACCAAATCAGACTCTAAATGGATGACATGAAGTGGAGCTTTAACACAGTCACCAACCCCCTGTAAACGAACACTAACACCAGTTGCCGTCTTCTCTGACAATGGCAAAATGCCTTCAAGCATCAAAGTTTGATGTGCTCCTGTGTCCCTCAATACCCTAACCGGTTTCTGGTTAGTCGAGTCTCCATCCAGTGACACAAACCCCTCTGAAATAAATGGTTGGTAACCCTTTTGAGGGCGATTTCTCACATTTGCCATTGCATTCGGAGTTGTACTAGTCTGACTCCGCTCCTGATTTTCCCTTTCCATAGCATAACATTGGGACATCACATGTCCAGGTTTCTTGCAAAAAGCGCAAGTAGGCCCGGAGGAGAACCTCGTGGTCTGCCTCGAGCCCCCCGGAAGATAGGTCTGTCTTGGAACTGTAGTCTTCTGATTTCTAAAAGTCGTGGTATCAGAGTTGTCCTCATAGTCATCTCGAGGCCGCCCCCATGAATTTTCGTTCTCCGCACCGGATGTACCATAACTCCCCTGGCGAACTCTAGGCGAGACGTTAGGTTTGTGGAACCCCATCCTGTGTGTTAAGGCATAGTCATCTGCCATGGTTAGTGGTTACTGCCTCATACAACTTTGGTACTTTCCTTTCCTCCAGATGTACTTTAATGTCCTCGTGGACACACTGTTGGAATTCCTCCACCAGGATCAATTGTCGCAATAGTTCAAAGTCTTTCCCAACCCCTTTTGAATCAGACCACCGATCAAACATGGTTTCTTTCATTCTGGCAAACTCCACATGGGTCTCACTCTCCCTCTTCCTGGCATTCCGGAATTTTTGCCGGTAAGCTTCAGGGACCAATTCATAGGCTTTGAGAATGGTTTTCTTCACTATCTCATAAATCTGCACATTGTTCAATCGGTAAAGCCGAATAAATATCTTGAGCTTTACCCACCAGAACACTTTGCACTAACATGGTCCAGGACTCCTCAGGCCTTTTTAGCATTCGAGCCACTTTCTCAAAGTGTAAAAAAAACTTGGCTACCTCTTTTTCATTGAAGAGTGGAACCAGCCTCACATGTCTACCAACATCCCAGGTGTTCTGACTAGTTGTCGAACCAGTCGGCATGGATGCTACCTCTCCCCATTCTTTCATTAAATCCAGCTCCTTGAATTTAATTTCCTTCTGAAGTGCCATGTCACGTTCCCTTAACTCCCTCTCGGCTGTTCTCTCCTCTGCTCTTTCCTTTTCTCTTCTCTCTTCTCTCTTCGAGTTCCCTTGCAGCTCTCCTTTCCTCTGTTCTTTCCTGTTCACTTCTTTCTTCGAGTTCTCTTTCCTGTGCTGCTCTTCTTTCCTCGAGTTCTCTTTCAGTTCTCCTTTCCTCTGCTCTTTTTTCTTCTAACCTTTCCTTGAGTTCTCGTTCCTGTGCTTTTAACCTTTCCTGGCTCTGCAATTGCATCTCCATTTTCCAGAGCTCCACATTTTCTTGTTCCTCGGGTAACCAATCCAAGACTACCTCTTTCCATGTTCCTAGTCCCACCAGAGATTCTACCACCAATGTCTGCATCTCTGCTTTCTTCATATTAGCTCGGACCTCCAAGTTAAAATGTCTGGCCAATATCAAGAGTTCCGATTTTTTTTAATGCTTGGAACTGTGCCTCACTAGGGGACGCCGCAAACTTTCCTGTGTCAAACACCATGGTGACTATCCGTTAACACCTGTTAACCTTCACACAAAAAATTTCCATTTTTTTTGAAAAATTTAGGAATGTTGGAAAAAATTCCAAATTTGGGAATTCTGGGAATGTTAGGGAATTTTTTCCCAGACGAAATTTAGGGAATTTAATCCACAGTACGAGATTTAGGGAATTTAATCAGCAAAGCCGAGCCCCCAATTTCTCCACAGTACGAGCCCCCAATTTCAATCTGGGTCAATCCCGAACGGATGTTATTAGGGAATTTCATCCCGCACGAAGACCCAATTTCGAGCCCATGAGTCAACTGGACGAGCCCCCAATTTCTGTTACGTGCTCCTCCCCGACCCCCCGGTCATGATGTACCTCCGAGCCCCGAGAGGAGCCACGGCAGAAAAATATGTTATTCTGTGTCAGAAATCAATAGTGAAACCACACCATTGATTATTATCAACAAACAAATATTGCATTAAAAATCACACAAGAATAACGGCACAACAAATAGCAATCAAAAGAAAGTACACTCAATACATCTTATGATGGTACCATCAACTAGCATAGGATAACTCACGGTGTTCCAAGTGAGTGGAAAAACCTTCCCCAATGTCTCTATATTCCCGTCCTCAAGACGAAGTTGACTCGCTCCAGCGATCGCTAAAACAATGTCCAATCGAGACCAGAATCCCGTGCGGATGGCAAGGGCAGTCGCACCGCCGAAGCAGCTCTCAGACGTAGGCGGTCGAAGTGACGCAAAAAGTCACGTGGTCCAAAACCAAAGGCAAAAACGTGGCGGAATGGGAAATCCCAAAGGCGCCCTCCAGATATGAACGTTCCCGGTTCAGCGTTTGAACCGCCACTTACTCTTCAAACTCAGCATTGCGCACACACATCCCCGACAGACGACAGGATGGTGGAAAAAGCTGACGCGTAGCCAAGAGCTTTTATTGAACAAAGCGCGAGTGTCAAAATGGCCGACGGCTCTTACTTGAGTCGACACGACCCGGCGATGATTCTTCAGAATCGCAACACCCAAACCTGACCACGCAGGTTTTTCAATCCCCCAGCGATAACACCTATCACAGGAACTCCTTTCAAGGAAACTCAAAGTTCACTCGTGACTTTCGTTCGACAACGCCCGCTACGGAGCTGGAAGCTACTCGCTTCTTGTCCGACTTCACTCGCCACGCCTTCGCCTTCTTCCTCTTCCTCTTCTTCCGGTTCCCGATCAGGTTTCCTGTTTCATTTAAAGTTAACCCTTTTACATTTTGATAATACTAATGGCCATTTCACTTAAACAATGATTTTTGTATACTGAATCGAGGTTCGTGAAAGAGCTAACATTTACTTCACAAACAAATCAACCAGACAAACAAAATACCCCAAAAGAGGGAGCGGAAGACAAGATGGGGAGAGAAGGGGAAGCACACAAACACAACATCCGAGAGCAGGGAGATGTGTGGAAGGGAGAGGGCCCGGGGGGAGGAGGCATGGGAAGGGGGGGGGGGGGCAGGGAGAAGTGTAAAACACAAGGACACCAAGGACTTCCTGGACAGAAGTTGGTATTTCAAAAAAGTGGCATTGGGGTGAAATTAGCGGGGGTAGAAAAGATCAAGGTTTTGGATGGGGGAAGATAAGAGATGGTGGTGAACAGCTGTTTTAAAGACCTGGAGGGTGGAGTGGGATTGAAGAGAGTGAGTGGGTTTGTTCCAGAGGCGGGAGAAAAGAGGAATGAAGGAGTGAAGATGAGCAGAGAGTCTTGATTTTGGCAGTTTAACCATAAGAGGGTTGCAGGCAGATCTTGTGCGACCTGTAGGAATATTTGCGGGACAGAGCCCAGAGAGAGCTGGGGGGGGGGGGGCAAGGCCAGAGAGGAGTCAGTAGAAGACGGAAAGACCACCAACCTGCCTGCGGTGAGTGAGTGAGAGGCCCTTGGAGTTAGCTTCATCACGGGAGATTCCAATGATTCTGAATGCTTTGGTTTCAACAGCGTGAAGGCGAGCTAGGTGTGAGGCAGGAGCACCAGCCCAGAGGGGAGAGCAGTATTCCATTGAGCTGTGGATGAAAGCCTTGTATGTGGTGAGGAGCTCAGGTGTGCCAAGGAAGGACTTCGCACGACGGAGGATGCCCAGTCGGCGACTGGCTTTGGAAGCCAGATTTGAAATGTGGTTTTCCCAGGAAAGATCATGGCAGATAGTGAGACCCAAAAGCTTGAGTGACAGAACTTCTTGGAGAGGATTATTCAAAAAGTGGATGGGAGGGTTGTCCAGTCGGTCTTTTCGGAGAGACATCGTAAGAGTGTGAGATTTGTCAGGATTGAAAGACATGTTCCACTTGTTTGCCCAGTCTGTGATTTTGTCAAGGTCTGCAGAGAGTGAGGAGGCTGCAGACTGCCGATCTGAGGGATGAAGAATGGAGCGACAGTGAGTAGAGTCGTCAGCAAAGATATAGAGAGGATTTTCAAGAGAGTCAGAGAGATCATTGATGAAGACCAGAAAAAGCACAGGGCCCAGAATACTGCCTTGGGGATCTCCAGCCTGAACAGGAAGAGGAGATGAGAGAAACCCATTCAGGGCCACACGTTGACTACGACTAGAGAGGAAGTCCGCCAGCCATGCGTGGAGATTTCCATGGATACCAAAAGAGGAGAGTTTGGTGAGCAGAGCGGGGTGCCGGACCGTATCGAAGGCACGTGATATGTCAAGGGAGACTGCTCTAATTTCCTGTTTGGCATTGAGGACCTCCATCCATTGTAGAGAAAGCAGAAGCAGCATGTCCAGAGTGGAGTGTCCAGGTCTGAAACCAAATTGATAATCAGAGATCAAGCCATTGGAGAAGAGGAAAGATTTCATATCTGAAGCAATGATGGATTCCATGACTTTGCTGATAATTGGGAGAAGGCTGATTGGTCTGTAGTTGCTGGGATCTGTTTTTGCACCTTTTTTGTGCAAAGCGGTGATGTTGGCAGATTTCCAAGCAGATGGAAGATGACCTTGAGCAAAAGAGAGGGTGAAGAGAACAGAGAGAGGGAGTGAAAGAGCGGAAGAACATGATTTTAGGACCCGTGGGCTGATGCCGTCAGGTCCAGTTGCAGAATCAGAGTCGAGGGTTGACAGAAACTTTTCCGCCTTGTCAGGAGGAAAGGACACAGAGTCCAGGAGCAGCTGGGTACGACTGGGTACGGTGGGTACAGAGAGGGATGGGTTTGGGACACAAGATTTAGAGGCAAACACAGAGTTGAGGCATTCAGCTTTTTCACGTGCGGAGTGAGCCGTGTGGCCATTTGAGGTGAGGGAGGGGATGGAGGGGGCACAAACACCAGAAACAGATTTGACCAGACGCCACCAGGATTTGGAAGAGGGACACAGATAAGAGAGTTCGGTCCTGAGAACGGAGAGATATTGTTTCCTGGCTCTCCTGAGGGTGGACACACACTTGTTTCGGGCTTTGTGAAAGGAAATGAGATTTCCTTCCGTTGGATTTGCTTTCCAGGAGACGAAAGCAAGTTGTTTCTGGGCAATAGCCTCACCACAAGATTCCGTGTACCATGAACGGGAGGAAGGGTATGACAACTAAAGACGAGATGGGATAAATCTGTGCATGAGAGAGAGCAATTTACTTTGGAAGAATTCCCAGGATGAGTTGATGTCAGAGGCAGTAGAGATGGGAGACCAGTCCAGATGATTGATGGCTGCGTGAAGACCGTGCCAGTTGGCCTGAGTGAAATGCCAGACTCGTCGACGCTGAGGAGGCTCTCTGAGAATGGTCAGAGAGATGTCCACTTTAACAAGCACATGATCAGAAGAGCCGATTGGAGCAGAAGAAGAGCAGCAGACATTTTCAGGGAAGTTAGTCATAACCAAGTCCAGAAGAGAAGATGCTCCGTTGACTGAGATCCGGGTTGGGAAATTGACAGATTGTGTCAGTCCCAGTGAGTCACAGAAGTCCTTTGCTGAAGAGCCATGGCTGGTGAGAGAGGTACCCACCCCCAGCCAACTGGCATGGTGACAGTTGAAATCACCACATATGAGGAAGAGAGAGTTGGGATGGGTAGATAGAAGTTGGTCCATATTATCAGACAGCGAGATGTAGATGGAGTCATCACTGTTTGGTGGACGGTACAACACACATATGAACAAAAGGTGGGAGCGAAGGGGAAGCCGTAGCCAAAGGTATTCCTGGGGGTGAGGTGGAGAGAGGGCAGTGCAGGGCGAGTGAGGAAGAGAGTTTTTTTTATAAATATAGCAACCCCACCTCCAGGACGAGGCTCAGCTCTATCATACCGGAGGAGGGAGTAACCTGGGAAAGATACCAAGGAATCAGAGACATCATGAAGGAGGAAAGATTCTGTTAAGCAGATCACGTCTGGTTTGTCAGAAGCAACCTGTATGGAGAGATCAGTTAAGTTTGAGCGAAGGCCCTGGATGTTTGAGGTCCATACTGTTAAGGAAGAGGAAGGGGGAGCATCGGATACAGGACAGGGGGGGGGGGGGAGCGGTAGGGTAAGATGTGGAAGAGGAGGAAGAGGTAGGGAGAGCTGTTGAAGGAGTGTCAGAGATTACAGAATAGCTTGGAGAAAGGGAAGAATGGGGCAGACAAAAGGTTTGATGGTGATTGGGTGAGGCGCAGTGAGGTGTTATTTGAGGAGGGGGAAGAGTGAGGCAGAAGGTTGAGGGAGAGGAAGGGGGAAGAAGCGGAGAGGACGCTTTGAGGAGGAGGGGTGAGAGGGGAGTCTAGGAGGGGAGGAGTGAGGGAGAGTCTCAGAGGGGAGGGGAGTGGGGGGAGTTTCGGAGGGAAGGGGCAGGGGGGGAGATTTGAAAGGGATGGGTGATGGGGAAGATTTGGGGGGGAGGGGTAAGGGGGAAGATTTGAAAGAGATGGGTGATGGGGAAGATTTGGAGGGAAGGGGTGAGATTGGATTTTGAAAAGTGTACGATTAATGGGAAACGAACATTTATTGCAAAATGAGTTTCTTGAGGCATTCGAGTCAAAAATACATTTGAGGACGCTGAAGGATGGGTGGAGTTCTGGAGAGTTTAGGGAATGAATGAAAGATGCACTGTAAGAGATGGAATTTTTTTTTGGAATGAATAGATTTGGTGAGCAAGTCGAAAGCATCCTTTTATAGAAGAAGAAGAAAAAGGTGTTATAGAATATGACAAAATAAAGTTCTTCAGGGGACAGATGAAACACTTTTTAACAACGTGATCACGTGATCACAAACAACGTGGTCGAAGAACGAACGAACAAATAAGAATGAACAAACCGATAAGAACAGGTAAGGAAATATATATATATATTTTTTTTTTGAGATTTTAAAACAAGGAAGTATGGGGTGAAAAGACCGTGAAAAACAGAGACCGAAAGTAATTTGCAGTGCGATCGAAGAACCGCTGAGACAAAAAAAAAAAGCCTCAAGCCAAGGTGGAACACGGTAGCCTACTAGCACTACACTAGGCCTCAGAATACACGATACGAAAAAAACGATGATTCTGTACACAGGTATGAAAAACCAACACCGAGAAACCTATTAAAGTCACCCCAATAGGTACATACACCGAAAGAAAGATACAGATTCGACAAACACACAATTGTGAAAAATTACTTAACTTCGAAAGCGTGCGCGCGGGGACAGCTTTGAAGAGACGTGACGACCAATCTTGCGCATCAATTGCGATAATAATAATACATAGAACCAGAAGTGTTTCAAGTAGATGAAAACCACAACAGCGGAAGTGACGAATCCGTAACAATATACACACACAAACACGAATGACACACACACACGGAAACACACGTACACACATACACATATATACACACACGTACACACATACACATATATACACACGTACACACAAACACACGTACACACAAACACACATACACACAAACACACGTACACACACACATATACACACAAACACATACAAACACATACACACAAACACACATACACACAAACACACGTACACACAAACCCAGGTACACACAAACACACATACACATAAACACACGTACACGCATACACATACACACGAACACATGCACACACAGCAACACAAACACACACACACAAACACACACACAAAAACACACATGCACACAAACACACGTACACACATACAAATATACACGCAAACACACACATACACATACACACAAACACACATACACACATGCACACATACACACAAACACACATACACACAAACTCACACACACAAACACACATGCACATGTACACACAAACACACGTACACACAAACACACGTACACACGTACACACGTACACACAAACACACGTACACACATACACACAAACACACATACACAAACATACATACACACAAACATACAAACACACACACACAAAGACACAAACACACATACACACAAACACATGTACACACAAAAACACACAAACACACACACATACACACATACACACATGCACACGTACACACAAACACACGTACACACAAACACATATACACACAAACACATACAAACATACACACAAACACACATACACACATACACACATGCACACGTACACACAAACACACGCACACACAAAACAAATGTACACACAAACACACGCACACACAAACACACGTACACACATACAAATATACACACAAACACACACAAACACAAGCACAAACACACATACACACATGCACACATACACACAAAAACACATACACACAAACACACATACACACTAACACACATGCACATGCACACACAAACACACGTACACACGAACACACGTACACACATATACACAAACACACACACACAAACACATGTACACACAAACACACATACACAAACATACATAAACACAAACATACAAACACACACACACAAAGACACAAACACACATACACACAAACACATGTACACACAAACACACACAAACACATACACACAAACACACATACACACAAACACACAAACATACGTACACACAAACACACATACACACAAACACATGTACACACATACACATATACACACAAACACATACAGACAAACACACATACACACGGACACACAAACACACAAACACAAAAACAAATGTACACAAACACACGCACACACAAACACACGTACACACAAACAAATATACACACAAACACACAAACACACAAACACACATACACACATACACACATGCACACATACACACAAACACACAAACACACATACACACATACACACAAACACACATACACACAAACACACGTACACACAAACACACGTACACACAAACACATGTACACACATACACACAAACACACTCATACACACAACCACACACATACACACAAACACACACACACACAAACACGCGTACACACACACACAAACACACATACACATATGCACACATACACATATGCACACAAACAAACACATACACACAAACACACATACACACATGCACACACACACACATACACACATACACGTACACACATACACACATACACAAACATACAAACACACATACACACAAACATATAAACACACACACAAACACACGTACACACAAACACACGTACACACATACACATATACACACACACGTACACACAAACACACGTACACACAAACACACGTACACACATACACATATATACACACAAGTACACACAAACACATACACATAAACACACGTACACACAAACACAAATACACACAAACACAAACAAACACACACACACACACACACACACACACAAACAGACATACACACAAACACACATACACACAAACACATGTACACACATACACACAAACACACGTACACACATACACACAATCACATACACACAAACACATGTACACACACAAATATACACACAAACACATACAAACACATACACACAAACACACATACACACAAACACACGTACACACAAACCCAGGTACACACAAACACACATACACACAAACACACATACACACATACACACAAACACATACACACATGCACACACAGACACACAAACACACACATACACACAAACACGTACACACAAAAACACGTACACACATACAAATACACACACAAACACACAAACACATACACACAAACACACATACACACATACACACATGCACACATGCACACAAACACACAAACACACATACACACAAACACACATGCACATGCACACAAAAACACATGTACACACAAACACACAAACACCAGTACACACATACACACAAACACACGTACACACATACACACAAACACACACACACACACACAAACACACATACAAATGTACACACATAAACACATACACAAACATACATACACACAAACATACAAACACACACACACAAAGACACAAACACACATACACACAAACACATGTACACACAAACACACACAAACACATACACACAAACACACATACACACAAACACACGTACACACATACACACATACACATTTACACACAAACACACACAAACACATACACACAAACACACATACACACATGCACACATACACACAAACACACGAACACACAAACACACATACACAAAAACAAATGTGCACACAAACACATGCACACACAAACACACGTACACACATACAAATATACACACAAACACAAACACGCAAACACACATACACACATGCACACATACACACAAACACACGTACACACAAACACACGCACACACAAACACATGTGCACACGTATACACAAACCCACATACACACAAACACACACAAACACATACATGCAAACACAAACACACACACAAACACACAAGCACACGTACACACAAACACACGTACACACAAACACACGTACACACATACACACAAACACACACATACACACAAACACACACATACACACAAACACACATACACACACACACACACATACAAACACACATACACACACACACACATACACACATTCACACAAACACACACACACACACAAACACACGTACACACAAACAAACGTACACACAAACACACATACACATATACACACAAACACACAAACACACATAGACACATGCACACGTACACACAGACACACATACACACAAACACACATAGACACACACACAAACACAAACACACATACACATGTACACATGTACACACATACGCAAACATACAAACACACATAGACACAAACATATAAACACACACACAAAGACACGTACACACAAACACACGTACACACATACACATATATACACACACGTACACACAAACACACGTACACACAAACACACGTACACACATACACATATAAACACACAAGTACACACAAACAAGTACACATATACACACGTACACACAAACACGAACACATAAACACACATACACACAAACACACATACACAATCACATACACACAAACACACGTACACACACATATACACACAAACACATACACACAAACACACATACACACAAACACACGTACACACATACACACAAACCCAGGTACACATAAACACACACACACACAAACACACATACACGCATACACAGACACACAAACACACACACACACACAAACACACATACACAAAAACACACATACACACAAACACACATACACACAAAAACACGTACACACATACAAATACACACACAAACACATACACACAAACACACATACACACATACACACATGCACACATACACACAAACACACATACACACAAACACACATACACACAAACACGCATGCACATGTACACACAAACACATGTACACACAAACACATACACACAAACACACATACACATAAACACACGTACACACAAACACACATACACACAAACACACGTACACACATACACATATGCACACAAACACACACAAACACATACACACAAACACACGTACACACAAACACACATACACAAAAACAAATGTACACACAAACACATGCACACACAATCACACGTACACACATACAAATATACACACAAACACACAAACACAAACACACATACACACATGCACACATACACACATACACACAAACACATGTACACACAAACACACGTACACACAAACACACGTACACACAAACACATGTGCACACGTAGACACAAACCCACATACACACATACACACAAACACACACAAACACATACACACAAACACACACACATACACACACAAGCACACGTGCACACAAACACACGTACACACAAACACACGTACACACAAACACATGCACACACATAAACACAAACACACACATACACACACATACACACAAACACACACACACACAAACACACATACACACAAACACATACACACACACACACACACACACACACACACACACACGTACACACAAACACACGTACACGCAAACACACATACACATATACACACAAACACACACAAACATACACACAAACACACATGCACACGTACACACAAACACACATGCACACGTACACACAAACACACAAACACACATACACACGTACACACATACACACATACATATACACATAAACACACACACACACACAAACACAAACACACATACACATGTACACACATACACACATACACAAACATACAAACACACATATACAGAAACATATAAACACACACACAAACACACGTACACACAAACACACGTACACAAATACACATATATACACACACGTACACACAAACACACGTACACACGTACACACAAACACACGTACACACATACACATATATACACACAAGTACACACAAACACGCACACATAAACACACGTACACACAAACGCATGTACACACATACACAAATACACACAAACACAAACATACACATACACACATGCACACAAACAGACATACACACAAACACACATACACACAAACACACGTACACACGTACACACATACACACAATCACATACACACAAACACAATGCACAAACACACGTACACACAAACGCACAAACACACACAAACATACACACAACAGTCCATGAATTATATTTAATGAATTACGCTGAGGTAATGTGAAGGCGTTTAATGGATCTGAATAAGGCTTACTATATAGTGTCGGTGTACCCAGAGGTAAAATGTCAAGTTTACCCCGAAGTAAGGTGAACGGAGTCGGCAAGCACGATATGTTCCTGGGTGTCATGAGTTATCCACCGATTGCGTGTCACGTCAACCAGTAAGGTCGAAAGAAAAATAAGCGTATCCAGAGGTGTGGGAAAATAACGTTAGGCTGGAGACCAAAGCTGAAATTGGAAGATTTGCATTATGCCTATTTTACTGCAGGGGTTCCAGGAATACACACAAAAAATCGTTGCGATCGGTGCAGCCGTTGTTGCGGTACCTGGGAACGGACGGACGGACGGACGGACATTTGGTGAATTCTAGTAAAATGAGTTTTCTGTGTGTGTGTGTGTGTGTATGTGTTTGTGTGTGTTTGTGTGTATGTGTGTATGTGGGTTTGTGTCTACGTGTGCACATGTGTTTGTGTGTACGTGTGTTTGTGTGTACGTGTGTTTGTGTGTGTGTGTGTGTGTGTGTGTGTGTGTGTGTGTGTGTGTGTGTGTGTGTGTGTGTGTGTGTATGTGTTCTTAGACAGCAACATTCCTAAAAAGCTATTTTATGGTAAGGTTGCAGGTGAAATATTTAGGACTGTGAGAGCAACAACACACAGCTCTGAACTGGTCAATAAATTACAACTAGTCAGACGCATGTTAGCGCAGGGAGCTACAGTTGGTAGATTAAACCAAGTTTTCTTTAAAATCACAAAACGACACCAAATCGAATTAGTAAAATACTAGCAACGGTACCCGCCCTAAGGGCGGGGCTTCAATTTGGTGGCCCAAATGAAAAGGAAAAAAATTAGAAATTGAAGGCTTTTATTTTATTTTAAACGATTCATATAAACATCCGTCAAATCATATCACACGCAAATCATCAAAATCTAAACAGTGTCTTACTATAATTCACCAAATGTCCCACAGTGATCGATACACTATGATCGTGATGATCGTGATCGTGAATCGTGATCGATAATCGTGTTCACAATCGCTATGTCTTATATCAATACGGTAAAATACAATACAAAGTAAAAGATACGTATATCTTAAAATAAAATATTACATCTCATGGTGTAAAATACATCTCATGTTAAATATATAAATAATAATATACAGACTTGGCATTTAATATGGATTTTTTTTCTTCTTGACTTGGGTTTACTTTCTGAACTCAGTATATCAATCTGGTGAGTTTATTTTACCCTTCGGTGATGTCTTTGTTGAAAGAACCATGTCACTGATTGTCTTTCGCAGCAAGAAGTCAATAACAGGATTATATCACAGGTGGCGTGACAAAATGTAAGGACAGGTACATTTGACGATTGGCTTCACAATCGGGTATATAAGGGTTGTTGCGTTCTGTATTAGTGGAAAACAACTGCTGCACGTCTACAAAAGTTATTGCCGCTTCCTCTGGAGATGGTCCGTCAACTTGACAATGCTGTTTGTCATGGAGTGGTGGCTTTACGAAATTCTGGCTTGAAACAGCGTGCTATTGCTCGGCAGTATGGCATCACTCAAGGTCAGGTGTCAAAGATCCTGAAACGAAATGCTCAGAGGGGTGTCCCTACTTCAATACCGAGGCCAGGACGTCCACGCATAACCACAAGGAGGGATGATCACCAGCTGCACCGGTTAGTCTGCAATGGCCGTACCAAGTCAGCTAATCGGCTTAGGGCTGAGTGGCAGCAACTGACAAATGTGCCTGTATCCAGAAGGCTAGTCAACCAACGACTGGTTCAAGCAGGCTATCGTGCCAGGCGTCCCCTGAGAAAGCCACGCTTGACCAGACAACACAGCCAGCGCTGATTGCAGTGGGCCAGAGAGCACCGTCAATGGCAGCCAGGACACTGGAATCACATGACCTTCCGTGACGAGTCTAGATTTCTGGTCTATCGTTAAGATGACCGCGTCCGAGTGCGCAGACAAGTGCATGAAGCCCACAACGAAGATTGGATAGTGCCAAGAGTCGAAGCTGGAGGTCGTGGGGTGATTGTTTGGGCTGCTTTTCATGCAGTGGGCAAAACTGACCTGGTTGTTCTGAATGGAAACCTGAACCAGTTCAAGTACAGGGTCATTCTGGAAGAAACATTGCTTCCATATGCTCGTGCAGCCTTTCGAGGAAACTTTGTCTTCCAAGATGACAATGCACGGCCTCATCGTGCTCGCATGATCCAACACTTTCTTGCTGATCTGACCGTGGTGTAGAGCATATGGAGTGGCTTGCCATGTCCCCGGATATGAATCCGATAGAGAACTTGTGGGTAGAATTAACGCGTCAAATCGACAACTTGGACCAGCAGCCTACCTCTGTGCGTGAATTGCAGCAGGCTATTGTAAGTGCATGGCAAACGATTCCTGTCCAAACCTTGGCAAATCTCGTGAACAGCATGCCTCAACATGTACGTGCTCTCCTGAATGCTCGTGGGGGTTACACGAAGTACTGAACTGTAATTTTACTGTCTGTAATCCAGTCATAATTTAGCTTTTGTTTTTGTTGAAATTTTTTTTGGCTAATGTGCAAAATAAAGAGATACTTCTGGAAAACGTACAGAAGTTTAACACAGTACTGTCCGTGAATTGAGTTCGATATCAGTTTACATCACTTTCAAGGATCAATTTATTTGTTTCGAAATGTCAAATGTGGTTTTTGTTTCTTTTAAAGGTCACATTAACAAAATCTAGAATAATTTCAACATAATTCCAATGAACTTTTGGTTCTAAGTCATCTTGGAAAGTAAGTTCACCCCCACAAAAAAAATATTCCATATTAAATGCCAAGTCTGTAATATATCATGTAAATATATCATCATGTAATAATATACATATGGTATAATATGTCATATATCATATGCCATATGGTATATGCCATATGGTATATGGTATATATGTTATAATATGTCATCATATAAATATATCATCATGTAATAATATACATATGGTATAATATGTCATATGTCATATGCCATATGGTATATGCCATATGGTATATGGTATATATGGTATAATATGTAATCATATAAATATATCTCATGGTGTGGTTAGTAAAATACAATACGAATAGTAAAAATATTATTCATGAGATTTTTATGTAAATACAGTGCAATATAAGAATTAAATATACTACAAATCAATGTTGTTAGGAATCAGTGGTTGCTAGGATACGGCAACATGCCAAAAACCGTTTTCAATGACAGTTTGAACATTCTAAATACAGTTTGATCGAGAGGTAGGTGGTGTGGTGGTGCTGGTTGGTAGATTGGTGTATTTAAGGTAAGATGTGCGTGATTTAATGATATTATCATGTTATCGAGTGTGTATAGTAGGGTCTATATCCGAAAAAAACTCACCTAACCCCAAAAGAATTGATACAAAAGGTTTTTCAATGGATTCTGGTACCATTGGTCATGCTAAATAACATACTAAAAATCTAGTAACATCTGACTTCCGGAAAGGGGTCATTTTCAAGATGGCGTCCAAGATGGCTGCCGGGAGCTTAAAATGGCCATATCTCAATTATTATTCAACCTAGAAAGGTGGTTTTGGTGTCTAACCCTAGGTTTTAGGGCCCAAGGAATCCAATTGAATCAATAAAATTACCATCAGTTAATTATTTATTGACAAGTCCAAGATGGCATCCCAAGGTGACATCCTGATCCATTAAAATGGCTCTGTCGAATAGTAGTCAACTTCGAGAGATTTTTTCAGTGTGTATACTGTAACATATTATTCTGACTTGTATTTGCATTGTTGTTGTGGTTTATCGGACGCGCTTATTCGTCAGACACGAGTGAATCATCACCGCGTCAATAAACGCGCTTTCCGCTTCCGGCACGATGGAGTCTGCTTGAGTTCGTTACATGGTGTCAGAAGTTCGTTTTATTCATGCCATAAGCCGCCATTCGTCTCCATAAATATGGCATCTCCGAACTTTGATCATCCCTCGATCGACTGGGAGAGTCTGGATCTCTACCAGGAGTTTTGCCGGTTCAGAAATCACGTCAGTTTTGTCTCGTCAGGGCCGCTCGCAGACATTACGAAGCCTCGTCAAGCAGGATGGCTCGGAACGTGGATCGGCGAACAAGGTCGTCAAATCTACCAAACTCTATCTTGGGAGGAAGGAGAGAAAGACGACCCGCAGGAAGTGCTGAACAAATTCCAGAACTATGTGCAGCCCAGAAAGAACAAAAGAGTTGCCAGACACCGACTGAAACAAAGGCGCCAGCGGAGTGGTGAGTCTTTTGATCATTTCATAAAAGATCTGAGGATAATTCTCATGGATTGCGATTACCAAGACCCAGACGACATAATCGTCGATTGCATCATTGATGGCAGCCATGATAAGAGGGTCCAAGAGAAATTACTCGATAGGGGTGAGGAGCTCTCACTAGCTAAAGCTATAGAAATTGGCCAACAGCTAGAGCTCTCGCAGAAACATATGAGAATAGTCCGAGATGAAGATGCTCTCATCTCAGCCCTCAGATCTGAAAACGAACGAACTCAGCACCAGACTCAACGTTGTAAGAGCAAGCCTGATAGGCATACACAAGCCACCGAGCTGTTCAAAGCTGAGAATCGGTTTCGGAATGACGGTCCCTGCAGCAAATGTGGCCAGTCAGTGCACAGGCAAGCCAAGTGTCCAGCAATTAATTCTAGCTGCTCCTACTGCAAGAAGCCTGGTCACTGGTTTGCGGCGTGTCGGAAGAGACTGCGCGACCTAAAGTCCCTTGATGAGGAGACCAGTCTAGATCATGTAGATCTTCCTCAAGAACTCGTCAAGGAATCTGAAATTTTAAGGATCTCCGCTCTACAACCAAGCATCAATACGGCTACTCATGACAAGTGGGCACAGACCGTCACGTTGCTGGGTCAGCCGACTCGGTTCCGGATTGACACGGGTGCAAGGTGCAACACACTAACACTCAACGACTACCAGTTAGTCCAGCACCTCGCAGGCGATCTACAATCGTCGCATAAAGTTCTTAAAACATACTCGAACCATACTATCCATCCTGTCGGTACCGTGACACTCCCTCTCTCTCACAAAAACAAGACCGTTAGAGCCAGTTTTGAGGTCATTGACCTCGATCAGGAGAATGTAATGTCAGGCGCTACCTCGGAAGCCCTAGGCCTCATTGTCAAGCTCGATAAGTTGTCTCTTGTTCAGCCTCTAGTCAATGTGTCTCAGGAAGCAGTAATCTCTGAGTTTCCAGAAGTTGCCAAGACAACTGGAACTCTTCCCGGAACTTATCGGATCAAGCTTGTAGAAGGGTCACAGGGAGTAGTTCACGCTCCTCGCAGACAGCCTGCAGCATTGAGAGAGCAAATAGTTGACAAGCTACAAGAGATGGTCACCGAAGGTCACATCGCGAAGGTAGAACGACCGACTGAGTGGGTGAGTTCCATGGTAGTAGCTCTTCGCAACGGCAAAGTCCGCATCTGTATAGACCCCAAAGACTTAAACAAGTGCACAAAACGTGAGCACTACCCAATGAGAACTGTTCAGGAAGTTTTAGCTCAAATCCCTGGAGCCAAAGTATTTTCTGTGCTTGACGCCCGCAGTGGGTTCATGCAAATTCGCCTTGACGAGCCTTCTTCATTCTTGACCACGTTCAATACACCTGTAGGGAGATACCGCTGGCTGCGTCTCCCTTATGGATTGCGGTGCTCGCCGGAGATATTCCAGCGAATCATGGACCAGATGCTAGAAGGGATAGAATGGGCAACAGCGGTAATGGATGACATTTTAGTTGCTGGTCGTGACATCACCCACCACGACTGTGTACTGAAGCGAGTTATGCAACGAGCTACAAGTTATAACCTGCAACTAAACTTCCGAAAATGCCTCATCCGGCAAACCTCAGTCCCTTATGTAGGCCACCTGCTTACTGCAGAAGGAGTGCTACCAGATCCATTCAAGACGAAGGCAGTTGAGAAAATGCCACGTCCAACAGACAAACAAGGCGTCAAGCGTTTCCTTGGATTCGTTCAGTATTTAGGGAAGTTTATTCCCAACCTAAGTGACACAAGCAAGCCTCTCCGTGATCTCTGCAAGGCGGACGTGGAGTTCTCCTGGCAGTCAGCTCAGGAGCTGTCCTTCAAGAAGCTGAAGCAAGCATGTATTTCGGCCCCGGTCCTTCAGTACTACGATGTAAGTCAGCCAGTTGAAATACAAGCCGATGCCAGCCAAAACGCTGTAGGAGCCTGTTTGCTCCAGAATGGCAACCCTATAGCGTTCACATCACGCAGTATGACCGATACTGAGTGTCGCTACGCTATGATTGAGAAGGAAATGCTCTCAATCGTCCATGCAACAGAAGCATTTCACTACTATATCTTTGGAAAATCAGTAGTGGTATATAATGACCATAAACCCCTTGAGGAAATCTTCAAGAAGCCTCTCCTATCTTCTCCCATGCGTTTACAGCGTATGTTGCTCAAGCTTCAACGGTATGACTTGGAGGTTAACTACTGCCGTGGTTCTGAGATGGTGCTCCCCGACACATTGTCCCGTGCACCTCTACCGGACACCGACTCAGAAGCTGGGAAAGACCTTGAGCCTGTGAACATGTTCCAGTTCCTTGCAATCACGAGTGGGAAATACCTCGAAATCCAGGAAGCTACTCTGAGTCAAATGAGCCTTCTCTGCGGTGTCATTGCAAGTGGATGGCCTGACTCCCGAAAGGAAGTCCCAGCACAGGTCCGTCCGTACTTTGACTCCAGAACGCAATTGGCAGTCTCAGACAGTGTTGTCTACAAAGGCATGCGCCTTGTCATCCCGCCAAGCCTCAGACCCAGAATGCTGAGCTTGATTCATGAATCGCACCTCGGAGTGAACAAGTGTAAGCAGCGTGCTCGCGAGGTCATGTATTGGCCCTCAATGAACTCTGACATCGAAGAAACTGTACGGAATTGTTGCAAGTGTGCAGAGTATCAAAGCGCTCAGCAACGGGAGCCTATCTTGCCGACTTACACGCCTGATCTTCCATTCATCGAAGTTGGAAGCGACGTTTTTGACTTCGAATCAAAGCAGTATTTGCTCACGGTCGATTATTACTCCAAGTTTGTGGAGGTGGATTGCCTCAAGGACATTACAGCTCGCTCTGTAATCGAAGCTCTCAAGCAGCAGTTTTGTCGACATGGTATTCCAGAGAAGCTGCGAAGCGATTCCGGAAGTCAGTACACGTCAGAGGAATTTTCTCAGTTTTGCAAAGAATATGGCATAACTCACGACATTGTGTCCCCCAAGCACCAACGTGCCAATGGAGAGGCAGAAAGAGCGATCCAGACAGTGAAAAGGCTCTGGAAGAAGTCAGCAGATAAGTACTTAGCCCTGCTAGACTACCGCACCACTCCACTTGAAGGAATAAACTTGTCCCCGGCTCAGCTCCTAATGGGAAGACACCCCAGAAACACACTGCCTTGCAACCGCACTCTTCTCATGCCTGCGCGGTATGACCATCACCTTGTGAGATCACGCCTTGACACACAGAAGGAGAAACAAAAATACTATCATGACAAGCCATCTATGTCAGATTTGCCACCGCTCCAGCCGGGTGACAGTGTTAGGATGTTGCCAAACCCGGAGGCCAGGCATTGGATTCCGGCTGTAGTTGAGGCGCCACAACAGCCCCCGGTCATATTTGCTGAGGACCCCAAACAATGTGTACCGGCGTAACAGGCTCCATCTCCGCAGAGTGCCTCATTCAGCCAATGTTGGCCCGGTGGGAAGTCAGCCACTCTCTCGCTTTTACTCTTCCCAGGACATGAGGGACTTCCCTGATCCCACCACTCAACAGGACACCCCAGTGGGGAACTGCTGCAAGTCCCCAAGTCCAAGTGAGCAAGCATCTGAATCCCAAAGTCTCCCATCAGTGTCATCGCCTCGAGCCACTGCATCTCCCAGAAATACCAAGTTCATCACAAGGAGTGGCAGAGCGGTTAACCCTCCCAGACGTCTGGATCTTTAAATTTGAATCAATTGATTCACGTGATCTGAATGTGATGCTGTTTGTTAATTAATTCATTGTAAGTTTTACTTTATAGAGTTATTTGCTTTGCTGGTTTCCTTTAAAGTGGCTTCCTTGAAAGAAAGGAGGATGTAACGTATTATTCTGACTTGTATTTGCATTGTTGTTGTGGTTTATCGGACGCGCTTATTCGTCAGACACGAGTGAATCATCACCGCGTCAATAAACGCGCTTTCCGCTTCCGGCACGATGGAGTCTGCTTGAGTTCGTTACAGTATACCTAGGTTTAAGGCACCCAGAAAATCATCAAAATTACTTAAATAAGCACAAAGTAATCAGGTAATCCAGTAAGCCAGGTTTACCAGCCCATTAGGCATTTGTTGTCTTATACAGTTAGTCGCTATTCATCGTCATCCTCCGACTCCTCTGGAAGAAACTTGTTATGTGGATTGTCACATTCTTCAAGTTGGCACGGTCCACAGGCAGTAGTACATGGTAGTTCATATCGTCTACAAGAGCAGCGGAGTGTCTTGCAGGCAGTGGAGCAGTTACAATGAATGACATCAAGAGACTGTCTGGAGCAAAACAAGTGTACATTTCTTTTGGAAATGTCTAAAAAATATGGATTTTGTTTTTGCATACATGTACCAAATAATATACTTATTCCTTTTGAGATGAAAATAAATTGTTTGTCAGATTTTTCAGTCCCCCCCTCCCCTCCCTCCCCAATATAAAATAGTCTGTCCCTTGCCATAACCTCTCAAGCTTTGTACAAACCTTTGTCTGTAATGATCACTGAATACTGTGGACTGGAGTCACAGGTGGCAGTGGTGTAGACACATTACACTCTTATCTCCAATCTGAAACACACACTTGGTTCATTAGCTGGTGAGTCGGAGGATGACGATGAATAGCGACTAACTGTATAAGACAACAAATGCCTAATGGGCTGGTAAACCTGGCTTACTGGATTACCTGATTACTTTGTGCTTATTTAAGTAATTTTGATGATTTCCTGGGTGCCTTAAACCTAGGTATACACACTGAAAATATCTCTCGAGGTTGACTACTATTCGACAGAGCCATTTTAGTGGATCAGGATGTCACCTTGGGATGCCATCTCCGGACTTGTCAATAAATAATTAACTGATGGAAATTTTATTGATTCAATTGGATTCCCTGGGCCCTAAAACCTAGGGTTAGGCACCAAAACCACCTTTCTAGGTTGAATAATAATTGAGATATGGCCATTTTAAGCTCCCGGCGGCCATCTTGGACGCCATCTTGAAAATGACCCCTTTCCGGAAGTCAGATGTTACTAGATTTTTAGTATGTTATTTAGCATGCCCAATGGTAACATAATCCATTGAAAAACCTTTTGTATCAATTTTTTGGGGGTTCAACTATATATTGACCCCTCGAGTAAGGAAAGTTATAAATATATGATAATAAAGCGCGGCGTTACGCGCGCTGCTTGTGAGCAAGGAGGAAGCGGACAAGCGGTAACATATAAACGTCTTTATTGTAAGACTACACTGTAACACTGTCCCGCTCCGGGCTGGGCGCCCGGTGTATATCATGAGGCCACGCCTACCCCTCGGACGTGGCCACCGCCCACTTGGTGCGTGGAATGATGTCACCACGCCAGTGGGCTTTTGTGTCCGCCACACGCGCCCCCCCAGAATTCCCGCGCACCTGGAGGGCCAGTTTGCGGGGCAGACGAATGACCCGGCCGAAGCGCCCCCTGGCGATCGGCGGCGTCCGGGTGCAGGGATGCCAGGTGGGATGCCCCTGGCTGCTCCTGGGATGGGTGCAGGACCGGGGGGCGGCGTGGCGGCGGGGCTGGGCGGTGCCGGGGTCCGCCCGCAGGAGGGCGGCCCCGACGTGGGGGTCGGGCCACTGGCGGTGGATGGTCCACGTCGAGGTGGGCCGGCTTGAGGCGGTCTACCGAAACGCGGTCAGGAGTACCGCCGATGTCCAGGGTGAAGTGCTTCGCCCCGGTCTCCAGCACGCGGAAAGGCCCGTCGTACGGGGGCCGCAGTGGTGTCCGATGGGCATCGTGGCGGACGAAGACGTACTCCGCCGTGCGAAGCTCCGGGGCGACGTGCGTCGGTGGGTGCCCGTGGCATGCCGTTGGCACCGGGGCGAACCTCTGGGCGGTCTCTTGCAGAGCGGAGCGCTGCTGTGCCGCGGACCATGGTGCCGTGGAGTCGGGGAGGAACTCGCCCGGCACCCGCAGCGGTTGCCCGAAGACCAACTCCGCCGCGGATGCGCGCAGGTCCTCCTTGGGCGCCGTCCGGAGGCCCAGCAGGACCCAGGGGAGCCTGTCGACCCAGCCGCCGTCGCGGAGGGTGGCCCGGAGCGCGGCCTTCAATGAGCGGTGAAATCGCTCACACAGGCCGTTAGCCTGGGGGTGGTAGGCCGTGGTTCGGTGCAGCCGGACCCCGAGCCCCTGCGCAACCGCCCCCCAGAGCTCCGAGGTGAACTGGGGGCCGCGGTCGGATGAGATGTCTGAGGGGGCGCCGAACCGGGCGACCCAGGTGGCGATGAAAGCCTGTGCGACATCGGCCGCCGTTGTCGACGCCAAGGGCACGGCCTCCGGCCACCGGGTGGTGCGGTCCACCATGGTGAGGACGTGGGTGAAACCCCGCGAGGGGGGCAGAGGTCCCACCAGGTCCACGTGGACGTGGTCAAACCGGCGTTCCGGCACCGTGAACGGGGCCAACGGGGCCTGGGTGTGCCGGTGCACCTTGGCGCGCTGGCACGCGAGGCATGTCCTGGCCCAGCCGCGGACGGCCTTCCGGAGGCCATGCCAGACGAACTTGGCGGCGATCAGCCTTTGGGAGGCCCTCGCGCCCGGGTGGGACAGGCCGTGGATGGCGTCAAACACCTGGCGCTGCCAGCCCGCGGGCACAATGGGGCGAGGACGCCCGAGGGAGACGTCGCACAAGAGGGCCGCGCCTGCGCCGTCGAACGGCACCTCGGTGACGCGGAGGCCCGTGACGGCGGTCCGCAAGGCCTGGACGTCGGGGTCAGCGGCCTGGTCCGCTGCCATCCGGGCATAGTCGATGCCGAGGTGGACTGCGTGGGCGACGGCCCGGGAAAGGCAATCCGCCACCGGGTTGTCCTTCCCCGCGACGTGCTGGATGTCCGTCGTGTACTCGGACACGGCCGAGAGGTGACGCTGCTGCCGGGCCGACCACGGCTCGGTGACCTTGCCCATCGCGAAGATCAGCGGCTTGTGGTCGACGAAGGCAGTGAACGCCCGGCCCTCGAGCAGATGGCGGAAGTGCCTGACCGCCAAGTGCAGTCCGAGCAACTCGCGGTCGAAGGTGCTGTAACGGCGTTCGGGCGGGCGAAGCTGCCGGCTAAAGAACGCCAGCGGTTGCCAAGCTCCACGCACCCATTGCTCGTGCACCGCGCCCACCGCGTAGTCCGAGGCATCGGTGGTGAGGGCGATCGGTGCATCGGGCGCCGGGTGCGCGAGCATGGTGGCGTTAGCCAAGGCGAGCTTCGCGCCCGTGAACGCCGTGTCCATCTGCTCGGTCCAGGTAACGTCGCCTTTGCCCGGCTTACCTCGGAGAGCTTCGTGCAGGGGGCGCAGGAGCTGGGCGATACGGGGCAGGAACCGATGGTAAAAGTTCACCATGCCCAGGAACTCCTGCAGCCCTCTGATCGTGCGGGGGCGCGGAAACCCCTTCACCGCCTCCACCTTGGCCGGCAGGGGGACGGCTCCGTGCCTGGTGACACGGTGCCCCAGAAAATCGATTGTGGCGGCGCCGAACCGGCACTTTGCGGGGTTCACAATCAGGCCATGCTGGCCCAGGCGTTCGAAGAGCGTGCGGAGGTGGCGTAGGTGCTCTTCGCGGGACGCGCTGGCGACGAGGATATCGTCCAGGTAGACGTAGACAAAATCCAAGTCGCGCAGGACGCTGTCCATCAGTCGCTGGAACGCCTGAGCCGCATTCTTCAGACCGAAGGGCATGCGCAGGAACTCGAAGAGTCCGAATGGCGTGATGACCGCCGTCTTCGGGACGTCCTCCGGCCTGACGGGGACCTGATGGTAGCCGCGTATGAGGTCCACCTTCGAGAAGAAGGACCTGCCCACCAAACGGGCGGAAAAGTCCTGAATGTGGGGGACGGGGTAGCGGTCGGGAGTCGTGGCGTCATTGAGACGGCGATAGTCCCCGCACGGTCGCCATCCCCCGCCGGGCTTCGGCACGATGTGCAGCGGCGACGCCCAAGCGCTCTCTGAGCGCCGAACGATGCCGAGTCGCTCCAGGGTAGCGAACTCCGCTTTTGCCACCGCCAGCTTCGTCGGCTCGAGGCGGCGTGCCCGGGCGTAGACCGGTGGCCCGACGGTGGGGATGTGATGGGCCACCCCGTGCTTGACGGCCCCCGCCGAGAAGGTGGGCCGCGTGAGGGCCGGGAAGCCGGCGAGGAGGCGGGTGAATGCGTCCGCTGCCGGAAGCGTACAGACCAACGTGGCCGGAACCGAATCGTTCGGCAAGCCGCTTGGCAAGCCGCTCGTTGAGCTGGGCAATGCACATGCGAGCGAGCTGAACGTCTCGGCCTGGACAAGCCGTCTGCGCTTGACATCGACCAGGAGCCCATTAGCGCACAGGAAGTCCGCACCAAGCAGTGCCATGGGCACGTCGGCGGTGACGAACGTCCATCGGAAAACCTGCCCTCCAAACCGCAGAGAGAGGCAGCGTTTTCCGTACGTACGGATGGGCGTCCCGTTCGCGGCAAGCAGCGCGGGGCCCCCACCCGCGGCGTGCTTGTCTGACGTGCCGGCGGGAATGACACTCACCTGTGCTCCCGTGTCGCACAGGTAACGGCGCCCGGAGAAGGTGTCCGTTATGAACAGCAGGCTGCTCGAACGGCCGGCGCTCATCGCCACAATTGAGCGCCGGCCCGGGCGTTTCCCGACCCGTTGAAGGAGCACGGCGGATGACACCGCCGAGCTTCGTGGCCGAACTTGGCGTGGAACCAGCACCAGGAGGTGGAGCTGGAGGAGCGCGGCTGGCTCCGCCAGGCCGGTGGAGTCGACGGGTTTCCCCGCGGTGGCGGTTTTCGCCGCGGCGTTGGGCGGGGCGTGGCGGCGTTCACGAGGTGCGTATCAGCATGCTGCTGAAACTCAGCGTGCTGTAGAAGATGATGCTGTGGAACAGCAGCGTCGAAGGCCGTGACGGCCACGCCAACGCTCGCCCGCGTGTCCGAAGCGGCGAAGTACTTGTCCGCCTCGGCCGCCAATGCTCGGGGTTCCGTTAGCCCGGTCCCGGCCAACGCGAGGCGAACCTGCGCTGGAAGTTGGCGACGGAAAAGCGCCCGGAATAGCGAACCGGGGGCTTCATCGCCCAACAGTGACAGCATATGGTCCATTCGGACCGACGGGCACGTCTCACCGAGCTCGGGGAGATCCAGGAGGCGGTCGGCCCGTGCGTCGTCCGTGAGGCTGAACGTGGCTAGGAGTAGCCGCTTGAGTGCCTCGTACTTGTGGCCGTCCGGTGGGTGGCGAAGGACGGACACAACTCGAGCGGCCATGCCGGGCCCGAGGGAGGCGACGACATGGCAGTAGCGCAGGTCGTCGTTGGTGAGGCGCCGAAGCTGAAATTGGGCTTCGGCTTGAACGAACCAGACCTCGGCCTGGGCCTCCCAAAATTCGGGAAGTTTAATCGCCATTGACTTGTCGTTGGCCATTGCAATGGCGTCGTGTTCGGAAGGATCGCTACGGCAGATCCAACGTCGAGGGTCACCAGTAAAGCGCGGCGTTACGCGCGCTGCTTGTGAGCAAGGAGGAAGCGGACAAGCGGTAACATATAAACGTCTTTATTGTAAGACTACACTGTAACACTGTCCCGCTCCGGGCTGGGCGCCCGGTGTATATCATGAGGCCACGCCTACCCCTCGGACGTGGCCACCGCCCACTTGGTGCGTGGAATGATGTCACCACGCCAGTGGGCTTTTGTGTCCGCCACAATAACACATTAAATCCTATTGCGAGTAAAGTTGGAATAAGTGATGTTGCATTGATGGGTTGACTGACTGCCTGGAACCAACTGAGTTTGTAGATCGACTGATTTACCATCTCTTTTTTTTTTTTTTTTTTTTGAATACAACATCGAGGCTCGTGAAAGAGCAAACATTAATCACACAAAAAGTCAAACCGACACACAAAACACAAAATAAGGGGAGCGGTAGACAAGATGGGGAGAGAGGGGGAAGGACACAAACACAACAGTGGAAAGCAGGGACATTGACAGATCTGTGGGAGGGAGAGAGCTTGGGGGGAGGTGCGAGAGGTATAAAACATATTGACACTGCAAGGACTTCCAGGAAAGAAGTTGGAATTTCAAAATAAGTGTATCTGGGGTGAAAATTAGAAGGGGTAGAAAAGATCAAGGTTTTGGATGGGGGAAGATTTGTGGGAGGGAGTTTGTTCCAGAGGTGGGAGAAAAGAGGAATGAAGGAGAGAAGGTGAGCAGAGAGACGAGATTTTGGCAGTTCAACCATAAGAGGGTTGCTGGCAGATCTTGTGCGACCTGTAGGAATATTTGGGGGACAGAGGACAGAGAGAGCTGGGGGAGCAAGGCCGAAGAGGTGTCGGTAGAAGACAGAAAGGCCACCAACCTGCCTGCGGTGAGTGAGTGAAATGCCCTCGGAGTTAGCTTCATCGCAGGAGATTCCAATGATTCTGAAAGCTTTGGTATCAACAGCGTGAAGCCGAGCTAGGTGTGAGGCAGGAGCACCGGCCCAGACGGGGGAACAGTATTCCATTGAGCTGCGGATGAAAGCCTTGTATGTGGTGAGGAGCTCAGGTGTGCCAAGGAAGGACTTCGCATGACGGAGGATGCCCAGACGGCGACTGGGTTTGGAGGACAGCTTGGAAATGTGGTTTTCCCAAGAAATATCATGGCAGATAGTGAGACCCAAATGCTTGAGCGACAGAACTTTTTGGAGAGGATTGTTGAGAAAGTGGATGGGAGGGTTTTCCAGTCGGTCTTTTCGGAGAGACATAGTAAGAGTGTGAGATTTGTCAGTATTGAAAGACATGTTCCACTTGTTTGACCAGTCTATGATTTTGTCCAGGTCTGCAGAGAGTGAGGAGGCTGCAGACTGCCGATCTGAGGGATGAGGAATGGAGCGGCAGAGAGTGGAGTCATCAGCAAAGAGATAGAGAGGATTTTCCAGAGAGTCGGAGAGATCATTGATGAAGACCAGAAATAGCACAGGGCCCAGAACACTACCTTGGGGAACTCCAGCCAGAACAGGAAGGGGAGATGAGAGAAATCTATTCAGGGCCACACGTTGACTACGACCAGAGAGGAAGTCCGCAAGCCATGCGAGGAGATTTCCATGGATACCATAGGAGGAGAGTTTGGTGAGCAGAGCTGGGTGCCAGACCGTATCGAAGGCACGTGCTATGTCAAGGGAGATAGCTCTGATTTCCTGTTTGGCATTGAGGACCTCCATCCATTGTTGAGACAGCAGAAGCAACATGTCCAGAGTAGAATGACATGGTCTGAATCCAAATTGATGATCGGAGATCAAGCCATTGGAGAAGAGGAAGGATTTGATATCCGAAGCAATGATGGAATCCATGACTTTGCTGATAATTGGGGGCAGGCTGATTGGTCTCTAGTTGCAAGGATCTGTTTTTGCACCTTTTTGTGTGAGGCGGTAATATTTGCTGATTTCCAAGATGCTGGCAGATGACATTGAGCAAAAGAGAGGGTGAAAAGAACAGAGAGAGGGAGAGATAGAGCAGCAGAGCAGGATTTTAGGACCCGTGGGCTGATGCCGTCTGGTCCAGTTGCAGAATCAGAGTCGAGGTTTGACAAAAACTTCTCCACCTTGTCAGGAGAGAAGGACACAGAGTCCAGGAGCAGTTTGGTTCGACTGGGTAAGGTGGGAACAGAGAGGGATGGGTTGGGACACAACATTTTGAGGCAAACACAGAGTTGAGGCATTCGGCTTTGTCATGTGCGCTGTCAACTGTGTAGCCATTTGAGGTAAGGGAGGGGATGGAGGGGGAACAAACACCAGAAACGGAATTGACCAGACGCCACCAGGATTTGGAGGAAGGAGACAGGTTTGAGAGTTCATTCTTGAGTGTGGAGAGATAGTGCTTCCTGGCACACCTGAGGGTAGACACGCACTTGTTCCGAGCTTGGTGGAAGGAACTGAGATTGCCTTCAGTTGGATTTGCCTTCCAAGAGGCAAAGGCAAGTTGTTTCAGGGCAACTGCCTCACCACAAGATTCCGTGTACCATGGACGGGAGGAAGGGTACGACAACTGAAGACGAGATGAGATAAATCTGTGCATGAGAGAGCAGTTTGCTTTGGAAGAATTCCCAGGAAGAATTGATGTCAGAGGCAGTAGAGATGGGAGACCAGTCCAGATGATTGATGGCTGCTTGCAGACCATGCCAGTCAGCCTGAGTGAAATGCCTGACTCGTCAGCGCTGAGGAGGCTCTCTGAGAATGACCAGAGAGATGTCCACTTTAACAAGCACATGATCAGAAGAACCGATTGGAGCAGTAGAAGAGCAGCAGACATCTATTGATGTGGATCCATGATCGAGGTTGTGGATCCGCCGTTTGGAGAGGTCCTGGGCTGAAAGGATTGAAACCTCGACGAGAAACGGTGCCCAGCTGATGATCCGTGCATTCGGGAAACTCGTCAATTGCTTACAGGTTAAGGCTCTTGCTTTAGGTAGAGAAACTATGTTTGAGGTTTACAATTTAAATAAAGTTGAATATTGGATGTTGTGAAATTAACATCATTTACAACAATCCTTTAAATTATTTATATTTAAGTTTAGGAACAACCGATACTGTACAATTAATTAAGTGTGTGTGTGTGTGTGTGTGTGTGTGTGTGTGTGTGTGTGTGTGTGTGTGTGTGTGTGTGTGTGTGTGTGTGTGTGTGTGTGTGTGTGTGTGTGTGTGTGTGTGTGTGTGTGTGAAAGAGAGAGAGAGAATTGTGAGGAACAGAAATAAAAAAACGAGATGTGTGTGATCATTGACATTTCTTTTGGTGAGGCTTCTTCCGCTGATTTGTCATTATCTTTTGGTGGAAAATCCACTATAGTTTCTTATATATTTATATGTTTCTTCTATGTTGATATGATTTTAATGTGTTTGTTAAACTACATTTATATGATATTTTAATGTTTGTTCAACTACATTTCAAAATATGAAAGCGATGAAATTATACAAAATGGAAGGTAAAGCAGGGCAGCCCCCTGCTGAACTGGCCTCCCTGGGGACTAACCATCCTCAGAGGATTTGTGTTCCTCGACAAGGTAATGCTGTAGTTAACTCGGATATCCAGCTGTAGGAGGTGGCCATTCTGGGTTAGCCAATGGGGAACACTTGTCCGAAGTCAAAGTGCGTAAATGTGGGATTTGCAATTGCAAACCTTGTCTTATATTTACCACAAACAATATAATTAATTGTACAGTAACGGCTAGATGTTACAAGTTAAAAGAAACAAAATAATTAATTACATGTAAAACCTCAAATATAGTTTACCTATTGACCTGTAGCAAATCCTGTACGTTTATGTCTTTCAATCCTGACAAATCTCACACTCTTACTTTGTCTCTTCGAAAAGACCGACTGGAAAACCCTCCCATCTACTTTCTCAACAATCCTCTCCAAGTAGTTCTGTCGCTCAAGCTTCTGGGTCTCATTATCTGCAATGATCTTTCCTGGGAAAACCACATTTCCAAGCTGGCCTTCAAAGCCAGTCTCCGACTAGGCATCCTCCGTCGTGCGAAGTCCTTCCTTGGCACACCTGAGCTCCTCACCACATACAAGGATTTCATCCGCAGCTCAATGGAATACTGCTCTCCCCTCTGGGCCGGTGCTCCTGCCTCACACCTAGCTCGGCTTCATGCTGTTGAAACCAAAGCTTTCAGAATCATTGGAATCTCCTGCGATGAAGCTATCTCTGAGGGCCTTTCTCTCACTCACCGCAGGCAGGTTGGTGGTCTTTCTGTCTTCTACCGACTCATCCCCGGCCTTGCTCCCCCAGCTCTCTCTGTGCTCTGTCCCCCAAATATTCCTACAGGTCGCACAAGATCTGCCAGCAACCCTCTTATGGTTAAACTGCCAAAATCAAGACTCTCTGCTCACCTTCACTGTTTCATTCCCCTTTTCTCCCGCCTCTGGAACAAACTCCCCCACTCCCTTCAATCCCACTCCTCCCTCCATGTCTTTAAAACAGCTGTTCACCACCATCTCTTATCTTCCCCCATCCAAAACCTTGATCTTTTCGACCCCTGCTAATTCACCCCAGATACACTTTTTTTGAAATTCAAACTTCTTTCCTGGAAGTCCTCGCAGTGTTGATGTGTTTTATACCTCTTCCACCTCCCCCCAAGCCCTCCCCCTCCCACATTTCTCAAGATGTCCTTGCTCTCAAATGTTGTGTTTGTGTCCTTCCCCCTCTCTCCCCATCTTGTGTTCTGCTCCCCTTATTTTGTGTTTTATGTGTCGGTTGCCTTTTTGTGTGATTAATGTTCGCTCTTTCATGAGCCTCGATCTTGTATACCAAAAAAAGCAAAAAAAAAGCAGTGCGATGATGCAATATGTTGCTGAAACAATGCAGAGATGTAATGTAAGAATGAATGCACACAGGCGCGGCATGAAAAACCCAGATAAAACTGCTGGTTGTCCACTACGTACCCATCATTTTACTTCTGGATATTGTGAAAATGCGAGCTTCAGTGTTCAGGTTATAGAAAAGATAAGCGGAAATGGCCGTAAAAAGAATGGGATGGAAGATAAGACAATCACACAATTGCGTAAGCGTAGAGAACTTTTCTGGTTTAAAGAATTAAGAACTGCTTACCCTTATGAATTAAATGAAAGAATTAATGACACATATACACAGCAAAATGGACAAAACATCATCACGTCTGTTTTTAACACCTTACCACGAGACTCTCAGAGACAGAGAGTACATAACTATGGACGTAAATGTCCAATTATAGACACACCACAACAAATTGTAAATGAATGGTTAGATCTTAACAAATCCAATATCTGCACATTACTTAACAGCAGCAGAATTAAGATCAATACCTTAATAAAAAAAACAACTGAAAGAAGTTTGGCAAATCGTGAACAGATTAATGGAAGAGGACGATCAAGGGGAACTCCCAATCCAACACATGGAAGTAATTCTGGACATGATTGATCATAAAATGTACAAAGAGAAACCGAAAAAAGTGAATCGGAGAAAAGACAATGATATCATCAAAATTATACTTCATAACAAAGGGGTGGAAATTATAAATATCGAGAAAATACTTCAACATAAGAAAGTGTGGAGTAAACTTCCAGAAACAATACAACAGAGAGAGCGACCAAGAGTTGTGTGCACTTTGGGAAATGCAATTCGGGGAAAGATCTTCAACTACAAGGACACTGTACAATCTATAGACATGGAGGAATCTATATTATAATAGGCGAAGGTGATTCTGTCTGTCTGTCTGTCTGTCTGGGGGTGTGGCTTACTCCGTTTAGACAGTAACTCCACCCATTCTGGGAGAGGCTTCATGTAAACAAATATCCACCATTTTATTAACTCGAATGGCTTTGAGGCCTGTTTAGTTAGGCCCGTGCTGTCTTTCTCTCTCACACAGGTTTATTTCAAATCAAATTCGATATATCATTTCATTTTTAACAGTCGCTAACATAGTTTTAGACTCGGTTGAAAAAAAAACGGGAAGAGAATCCCATGAAAGTTTCCGTTTATAGAACGAAATGAATTCTCAAAGGCCTTTAAAATATAAAAGCCCATTCATTGAGTCACCCTCACGATTTTATCTCGAATTCACCATCTGATTTCATTTTTATCGATGGTTTTAGACTCGGTGTCAGAAAGAATTGAGAACATTCACGCACGCACGGGAAAATGCAGAGATATATTTTTTAAAATCGCCCCACGATGATACACGAAAATACACCACCTAAAATAACAGTCAGGGAAAATGCCGACATATATTAAAAATTCGCTTTTTCTTTTCCGTTAACATATATTACTTTTACTTTTGATGACATTCGTCACAAAATGACATATATTTCTTGGTTCTTAATTCATTCAACATGATTATCCGGAAATTAAATATGTTTCAGGAAATTACCGAGAGATATTTCTTGGTTTTTTTATTTATTAGTTATGTGCGCATACCCTTTAAATAGGTTTGTTTGAAATCCTTAATTTTCACAATGTAATTTACTTGCCATTTGATGATTACGAGACACTTCCTCTTGAGGATCGTGACAATTCATGCGTTGCGTGGAAACTTCCATTTCCAAAATGAATGAGACCGGAGAGGAGCGAGGAGCAAGGAGCGAGGCGTTGGAGAGTGAGGAGCGAGGAGTTGGAGAGTGAGGAGCGAGGGGTTGGAGAGTGAGGAGTGAGGGGTTGGAGAGCGAGGAGATAGGGGTTGGAGAGCGAGGAGCTAGGGGTTGGAGAGCGAGGAGCGAGGGGTTGGAGAGCGAGGGGCGGGGGGTTGGAGAGTGAAGAGCGAGGGGTTGCAGAGCGAGGAGCAAGGGGTTGGAGAGCGAGGCGCGAGGGGTTGGAGAGCAAGGAGCGAGGGGTTGGAGGAGCGAGGGGTTGGAGAGCGAGGAGCTAGGGGTTGGAGAGCGAGGAGATAGGGGGTGGAGAGCGAGGAGCTAGGGGTTGAAGAGCGAGGAGCTTGGAGTTGGGGAGTGAGGAGCAAGGGGTTGGAGAGCGAGGCACGAGGGGTTGGAGATCGAGGAGCTAGGGGTTGGAGAGCGAAGAGCTAGGGGTTGAAGAGTGAGGAGCTAGGGGTTGGGGAGCGAGGAGCTAGGGGTTGGAGAGTGAGGGGCTAGGGGTTGGAGAGGAGTGATAAATTGGAGAGGAGTGAGGGGTTGGAGAGCGAGGAGCGTGGGGTTGGAGATCGAGGAGCGAGGAGTTGGAGAGTGAGGAGCGAGGAGTTGGAGAGGAGCGAGAAATTGGAGAGGAGCGAGGGATTGGAGAGTGAGGAGTGAGGGGTTGGAGAGTGAGGGGCGAGGAGTTGGAGAGTGAGGAGTGAGGGGTTGGAGAGTGAGGGGCGAGGGGTTGGAGAGCGAGGAGCGAGGGGTTGGACAGAGAGTAGCTAGGGGTTGGAGAGCGAGGAGCTAGGAGTTGGGGAGCGAGGCACGAGGGGTTGGAGAGTGAGGAGCAAGGAGCTAGGGGTTGGAGAGCGAGCGGTTGGAGAGCGAGGGGTTGGAGAGCTAGGGGTTGGAGAGTGAGGAGCAAGGGGTTGGGGAGTGAGGAGCTAGGGGTTGGGGAGTGAGGAGCTAGGGTTTGGGGAGTGAGGAGATAGGGGTTGGAGAGTGAGGGGCTAGGGGTTGGAGAGGAGTGAGAAATTGAAGAGGAGTGAGGGGTTGGAGAGGGAGGAGTTGGAGAGTGAGGAGCTAGGGGATGGAGAGTGAGGAGCTAGGGGTTGGAGAGTGAGGAGCTAGGGGTTGGAGAATGAGGAGAAATTGGAGAGGAGCGAGGGGTTGGAGAGCGAGGAGTGAGGGGTTGGAGAGTGAGGAGTGAGGAGTTGTAGAGTGAGGAGCGGGGAGTTGGAGAGTGAGGGGCGAGGCATTGGAGAGTGAGGAGCGAGGGGTTGGAGAGTGAGGAGCGAGGAGTTGGAGAGCGAGGAGCGAGGGGTTGGAGAGCAAGGAGCTATGGGTTGGAGAGCGAGGAGCTAGGGGTTGGAGAGTGAGGAGCGAGGGGTTGGAGAGTGAGGAGCGGGGGGTTGGAGAGTGAAGAGCGAGGGGTTGCAGAGCGAGGAGCGAGGGGTTGGAGAGCGAGGAGCGAGGGGTTGGAGAGCAAGGAGCGAGGTTTGAGAGTGAGGAGCGAGGGGTTGGAGAGCGAGGAGCTAGGGGTTGGAGAGCGAGGAGATAGGGGGTGGAGAGTGAGGAGCTAGGGGTTGGAGAGTGAGGGGCTAGGGGTTGGAGAGGAGTGAGAAATTGGAGAGGAGTGAGGAGTTGGAGAGGAGCAAGAAATTGGAGAGGAGCGAGGGGTTGGAGAGCGAGGCACGAGGGGTTGGAGATCGAGGAGCTAGGGGTTGGAGAGCGAGGAGCTAGGGGTTGAAGAGTGAGGAGCTAGGGGTTGGGGAGTGAGGAGCTAGGGGTTGGGGAGTGAGGAGCTAGGGGTTGGAGAGTGAGGGGCTAGGGGTTGGAGAGGAGTGAGAAATTGGAGAGGAGTGAGGAGTTGGAGAGGAGCAAGAAATTCGAGAGGAGCGAGGGGTTGGAGAGCGAGGAGCACGGGGTTGGAGAGCGAGAAGCGAGGAGTTGGAGAGTGAGGAGCGAGGAGTTGGAGAGGAGCGAGAAATTGGAGAGGAGCGAGGGATTGGAGAGCGAGGAGCGAGGGGTTGGAGAGTGAGGGGCGAGGAGTTGGAGAGTGAGGAGTGAGGGGTTGGAGAGCGAGGAGTTGGAGAGTGAGGAGCGAGGGGTTGGAGAGCGAGGAGCTAGGGGTTGGAGAGCGAGGGGCTAGGTGTTGGACAGCGAGGAGCTAGGGGTTGGAGAGTGAGGGTTTGGAGAGCGAGGGGATGGAGAGCGAGCAGCTAGGGGTTGGAGAGTGAGGATTGAGGGGTTGGGGAGTGAGGGGCGAGGGGTTGGACAGCGAGGAGCTAGGGGTTGGAGAGCGAGGAGCTAGGAGTTGGGGAGCGAGGCGCGAGGGTTGGAGAGTGAGGAGCAAGGAGCTAGGGGTTGGAGAGTGAGGTGCGAGGAGTTGGAGAGTGAGGAGTGAGGGGTTGGAGAGCGAGGAGTTGGAGAGTGAGGAGCGAGGGGTTGGAGAGCGAGGAGCTAGGGGTTGGGGAGTGAGGGGCGAGGGGTTGGGCAGCGAGGAGCTAGGGGTTGGAGAGCGAGGAGCTAGGAGTTGGGGAGCGAGGCGCGAGGAGTTGGAGAGTGAGGAGCAAGGAGCTTGGGGTTGGAGAGCTAGGGGTTGGAGAGCGAGGAGTTGGAGAGCTAGGGGTTGGAGAGCGAGGAGCATGGGGTTGGGGAGTGAGGAGCTAGGGGTTGGGGAGTGAGGAGCTAGGGTTGGAGAGTGAGGGGCTAGGGGTTGGAGAGGAATGAGAAATTGAAGAGGAGTGAGGGGTTGGAGAGTGAGGAGCGAGGGGTTGGAGAGCGAGGAGTTGGAGAGTGAGGCTGTAGGGAATGGCGAGTGAGGAGCTAAGGGTTGGAGAGTGAGGAGCTATGGGTTGGAGAGTGAGGAGTTAGGGGTTGGAGAGTGAGGAGCTAGGGGTTGGAGAGTGAGGAGAAATTGGAGAGGAGCGAGGAGTTGGAGAGCGAGGAGTGAGGAGTTGGAGAGCGAGGAGTGAGGAGTTGGACAGCGAGGAGCTAGGGGTTTGAGAGCGAGGAGCTAGGGGTTTGAGAGCGAGGAGTGAGGGGTTGGAGAGCGAGGAGCGAGGGGTTGGAGAGCGAGGGGTTGGAGAGCGAGGGGTTGGAGAGTGAGGAGCGAGGGGTTGGAGAGCGAGGAGCTAGGGGTTGGAGAGCGAAGAGCTAGGGGGTTGGAGAGCAAAGAGCTAGGGGTTGGAGAGCGAGGAGCTAGGGGTTGGGGAGTGAGGAGCTAGGGGTTGGGGAGTGAGGATATAGGGGTTGGAGAGTGAGGAGCTAGGGGTTGGAGAGGAGCGAGAAATTGGAGAGGAGTGAGGGGTTGGAGAGTGAGGAGCGAGGGGTTGGAGAGTGAGGAGCTAGGGGTTGGAGAGCGAAGAGCGAGGGGTTGGAGAGCGAGCGGTTGGAGAGCGAGGGGTTGGAGAGCGAGGAGCTAGGTGTTGGAGAGCACGGAGCGAGGGGTTGGAGAGTGGGGAGGAAGGAGTTGGAGAGCACGGAGCGAGGGGTTGGAGAGTGGGGAGCAAGGAGTTGGAGAGTGAGGGCCGATTGGAGCGGAGAGTGAGGAGCAATTGGAGAGGAGAGTGAGGAGCGATTGGAGAGGAGAGTGAGGAGCGATTGGAGGGGAGTGTGAGGAATTGGAGAGGAGTGTGAGGGATTGGAGAGGAGTGTAAGGAAGTATTGCAGAGGAGTGTGAGGAGGTATTGGAGTGGAGTGTGAGGAGGAGTGGGATTGGAGAGGCGTGAGGATGGAGAGAGGAGAGTGTCAGGTGGAGAGGAGTGAGAGGTCACATATTAAGTGAAATAAATAAATTGTGTTCATTACACCATTTCTGGATCTCATGAATTGCCAGTAACCATTTTGTAAAATTTAATGTGCAGCATCTAAATCAAGGTGTCCAAATGTCACCCACGTCCATGCCCGAGGGATTCCCACGGGTGACCCCACTAGTGATTAAATAACACCCATCATTGTAATTGTGAACATTCCGCATTCAAAGATCCACATCATACACACGTCATCACAGGTGATCTCAGAATCACCTGGATGTGAAAGATAAAAGATTACGTGCATTACTTACAAAAGGACCAAATCATAGAGAAAATAAAAGAATAAACTGGACTGAAGCAATGGAACTTACAATGATGGGACTGGGCGAATGGATGAAAGAACAAATTGATAAACAAAAAGTACCAAACACACAAATGGCTTTATGGTTGGAGGAGGTAGAGAAACATGTGAAAAGGAGAGTTGTTGATTTGAAAAGAAAGTTCGAATTAATAATCCAAAGTCAATTTTAAACAATCCAGAGACACGTGATTGCTTAAGGCAGCTTCAAACACATTATGTTATTGTTCCAATTGATAAAGCAAATAATAATATTGCATTTGTATGTAAAACATTCTACATTCAAACATTTTTGGAAGAATTGGGCTTAGACACGGAAATTTCAAAGACCTACAAAATAAGTAACGATAACGAAACAGACTTGATACAACACCAGACAAATCACTCAACGGTGAGAAGAATGTTAGTTCCGGATAAACACCATAAATTACCATCATTTACTGGATCCCAAAAATGCACAAACACCCTTTAACACCTTTTTATAAGTGAAATTCAAATTTCTGCAATAGGTTTTACACAAACTTCTTACATTGCAGAACTTTCCTCTTTTAGATTTGCTTCATAAGTAACACAATGATGATGTACATTGTGCAGGTGGATGAGAGTTGGATGCTAACTTGCCTGCAGAGTTTACCAACCCCTGCTCTCAATAAAGTTCACAATGCTTTTGGAATTGCACTTAAAAGCAGAATGCTCGATAATAAACTATGGAGTTTTATCACATTGTTGTGAAAGTGATATTTTTCTCTGCAGATAGTTCTATTTTGATACTCCTTTGGTGGACACCGGGAGGATTGCCGCAAACCAGAGAGAGACGTGATTGCCAAAGATATGGCTACAACAATTGTATCGTTTCCACTTACCACAGTGACATGGATGCTGCAGACTTCTTTATCCTTCACCATTCACAGCTCAGTGGGTACCCAAAATCCATGAGGTAAGGCATGCGAAATTGTTGATCGTTTGTTAGCCCCCATTAGACTTAGTCCAAAATGGGGGCTTTGGGATTGGGTCTCGTCCGTTCATCCGTGCGTGCGTCTTCAACCATATCTCGGAAATGCATGGACCGATTTTGTTCATAATTGTCAAAAACACAATATTCGATGGTAAACACACAATATGCGATGGTAAAACACAATATGCGATGGTAAAACACAATATGCGATGGCAAACACACAATATGCGATGGTAAAACACAATATGCGATGGTAAAATAAAATATGCGATGGTAAAACACAATATGCGATGGTAAACACACAATATGCGATGGTAAAACACAATATGCGATGGTAAAACACAATATGCGATGGTAAAACACAATATGCGATGGTAAAACACAATATGCGATGGTAAAACACAATATGCGATGGTAAAACACAATATGCGATGGTAAACACAATATGCAATGGTAAAACACAATATGCGATGGTAAACACACAATATGCGATGGTAAAACACAATATGCGATGGTAAAATACAATATGCGATGGTAAAACACAATATGCGATGGTAAAATACAATATGCGATGGTAAAACACAATATGCGATGGTAAAACACAATATGCGATGGTAAAATACAATATGCGATGGTAAAACACAATATGCGATGGTAAAATACAATATGCGATGGTAAAACACAATATGCGATGGTAAAACACAATATGCGATGGTAAAATACAATATGCGATGGTAAAACACAATATGCGATGGTAAAACACAATATGCGATGGTAAAACACAATATGCGATGGTAAAACACAATATGCGATGGTAAACACACAATATGCGATGGTAAAACACAATATGCGATGGTAAAATACAATATGCGATGGTAAAACACAATATGCGATGGTAAAATACAATATGCGATGGTAAAACACAATATGCGATGGTAAAACACAATATGCGATGGTAAAATACAATATGCGATGGTAAAACACAATATGTGATGGTAAAATACAATATGCGATGGTAAAACACAATATGCGATGGTAAAACACAATATGCGATGGTAAAATACAATATGCGATGGTAAAACACAATATGCGATGGTAAAACACAATATGCGATGGTAAAACACAATATGCGATGGTAAAATACAATATGCGATGGTAAAACACAATATGCGATGGTAAAATACAATATGCGACGGTAAAACACAATATGCGATGGTAAAACACAATATGCGATGGTAAAACACAATATGCGATGGTAAAACACAATATGCGATGGTAAAACACAATATGCGATGGTAAAACACAATATGCGATGGTAAAACACAATATGCGATGGTAAAACACAATATGCGATGGTAAAACACAATATGCGATGGTAAAACACAATATGCGATTGTAAAACACAATATGCGATGGTAAAACACAATATGCGATGGTAAAACACAATATGCGATGGTTAAACACAATATGCGATGGTAAAACACAATATGCGATGGTAAAACACAATATGCGATGGTAAAACACAATATGCGATGGTAAAACACAATATGCGATGGTAAAACACAATATGCGATGGTAAAACACAATATGCGATGGTAAAACACAATATGCGATGGTAAAACACAATATGCGATGGTAAAATACAATATGCGATGGTAAAACACAATATGCGATGGTAAAATACAATATGCGATGGTAAAACACAATATGCGATGGTAAACACAATATGCGATGGTAAAACACAATATGCGATGGTAAAACACAATATGCGATGGTAAAATACAATATGCGATGGTAAAACACAATATGCGATGGTAAAACACAATATGCGATGGTAAAACACAATATGCGATGGTAAAATACAATATGCGATGGTAAAACACAATATGCGATGGTAAAACACAATATGCGATGGTAAAACACAATATGCGATGGTAAAACACAATATGCGATGGTAAAACACAATATGCGATGGTAAAACACAATATGCGATGGTAAAACACAATATGCGATGGTAAAACACAATATGCGATGGTAAAACACAATATGCGATGGTAAAACACAATATGCGATGGTATACATATGCACATCATTTTGTTATGTGCTGTGATCAAAGATGGCCTACTGGCAGCCATTTTAGTTGTATAAAAACCCCGATGTTGAATACGTCTTCATCAATTTCTCGGAATTGCATTTACCGATCTTGTTCAAACTTGGCACAAAGATAACGAATGATGGCTTACAGATGCACATCATTTTCTTTCGAGATCGGATCCAAAATGGCCGACTGGTGGCCATTTTATTACGTAAATGTGTCCCCAACAATTTATTGGACATGCATGGACCGATTTCGTTAAAACATGGCACAAAGACAATACAAGAGAGTATTGGGAGGGAGAGGTGTACAATAATTGATTGATTAATTGTGAAATTAAAATAAATATATAATAATCGTAAAATAATTGATTTCTGAATCAAATGGCTAATAGCATACCTCAACCACCAGTGTTTCATTTGAATCTAACTTTTTTAAAACGAATTAAATAATTAATTAATAACAAATTAAATAATTACTCGATTAATTGACTAATCAATAAATTATTAAGTGATTAAGCCATAAATCCTAAATATCCTTTATAGCCACATCACCTGGTCACTATCGTGTGCAAATATCAGCTTCCTAGCTCAAAAGGTGCCCGAGATATTGCCCAGATGAGAAAGAAAATAAATAAGTGATTAATACGGAAAATAAATAAATAATAATCGTAAAGTCATTAAATTATGAATCAATTGGCTAATAGAATACCTAAACCACCACCGTTTCATCCCAATTTGTAACTTTAACTGAGTACTCCCTTTCAGTGCACGAATCTCCCTTTCACCCCTTCGGTGTCTGGCGATGACGTCATGCAGCACCATGGGATGGAATAGGAAAGGAGCTGTGTCCAATTGTACCCAGACTCTGGACAAATCATTGATGGATGTCATGGGTCAGTATAGCATGTCATATATGAAGATTGAATTGAACTAAAATCACCAATGGGGTGGAAACAACTCGGAGGAAAAGTTATCACATGCGTAGGCGTTCATCAACAATCAGCAATCACTGGAAAACATGACTGCAAATATATGCCATTGCAATCTCAACACAATCAGGTTGAGATGCAATCGTGCAGACATGCAGGAGGTCGCCAAGCGTGACGCAGGCAGGTCGGGTGCAGGGGATAGTTGAGGGCCGGCCAGCGATAGCACCGAAGAACAGATGAATGGCTGAGTGGACAGTGGACACCGATGGATGGTGGAAGGTAGTGATCCATACCAGGCTGTACAGCTGTGGCAACCTCCAAAGGGACCTCCAGGACCCAGAGCGGCACAGGCAGCGGGAGCGGTATACGTAGTGGCACAAGGGGTGGTGGTGTCCACCAATACCAGGTATACTCCAGGTTGCAATCAGACTAAAAAGGATAGGGTTGGAAAATCATGCCGGTTGTGGTAGGATGGACGTGAGCCTGGAACCCACAACATTCGTCCTTGCGAACCCCATGGGCGGTTAAATGCAGCTGACCATCCATGATCCGACGGACGTAGTACCATAGGTGGTCCAGTGATGACACAATATGTCAGTGTCGTGCCGAGGACACACCACGTTCCACAGTGAGGCACACGAGGCCACCACCAGGAGGCAAATCCACACAAAAATGATTCAGGGCATCGAGCAGTGTTGCCCTACACCCGTCGTTGACAAAACAGGCAGTAGTGAAGGAAGCGACAGTACCCCAAAGAACAAAGATCACCCTGCGGTTGTATTTAAGCATGTCAGCAGCAAAGGAAACTGCTACCGTGTCTGGGGAGCTCACAGTTGTCTGCTCAATGACCGGGTATGGAAAGTGTCCACCGAGCTTTATGGGGAGGTCTGTGGTGCTGGACATTCTGCTCTGATCAGTCACAGAGTGGGCAAAGCAAGGCTCTGGCTAAATTCGTAGAGTTGGCTCTCCATAGTAAATCTGCTCAAAGTCAGAGGATATCATAAGTTGCTTATAGCTTGATGCAGGCTGTTATCATTTGTAATCAACAATGGGATTGCAGCTGGTACGTGTCCATCCACACGTCTAGCAGTCAGCTTGGGTTAGGGTTAGGCCTCAAAGGCCTCGAAGGGCGACTTGTTGGTTTCTTTCCCCAGGTGAAGCCGTCGCTAAGAGAATATAAAAAGTTTAGGTGGAGGGAAAGACTAATCAGGACATTTTGTCACCAGTTCTCAAAAGACTGACAAATTGGAATCTCCCGCGATAAAGCTGATTGTGAGGGCCTTTCACACACTTGCCACAGGCAGGTAGATGTTCTTTCTGTCTTCTACCGACTCCTCTCCGGCCTTTCTCCCCCAGCTCTATCTGTGCTCTGTCCCCCAAATATTCCTGCAGGTCACGTAAGATCTGCCAGCAACCTTCTTATGGTAAAAATGGCCAAAATCAGGACTCTCTGCTCACCTTCTATCTTTCATTCCTCTTTACTCCCACCTCTGGAACAAACTCCCCCACTCCCTTCAATCCCACTCCTCCCTCCAGGTCTTTAAAACAGCTGTTCACCACCATCTCTTATCTTCCCCCATACAAAACCTTGATCTTTTCTACCCCCGTTAATTCACGCTAGATCCACTTTTTGAATTACCGACTTCTTTCCTGGAAGTCCCAGCAGATGAATTTTTGACCCCAATACATTCTGTCGTTACTTGTCCAATCTCAACCAAACTTGCCACGATGACCAAGTGTTACATAATGAAGGTTGTAGCGCATTCATTTGCCCCCCCCCCTCCCCAAGGGGGTTTTCTCCCCGAGCGGGTTTTCCCCGCCATTGCCGTCAATGGGTTGCGTGTTGAGGTATATAGCCATATTAAGTTAGCTTTATCGTGGCGTTTTTCCAAGGCCGCTTCGAACAACAAAACTAACGATAATAGCGTTATATTAATGTTATTACAAAACAATATTAATACCAATAATATCCCACCTCCCCAAGGGGTTTTTCCGGAAAGTCAACGTATATTAATGGCTTATCATGGCGTTTTCGTGGAAGCAACGGCCTCTACCAGAAGTAATGAACGTCAATGAACAGTAATGAATATTATGAACCACAAACACGTATGATTAGCTTTTTTAACAGGCGCTAATGCTGTTTATAACACGAAATGAAGAAATTTGGAGGAATCCCAACATGCGTGAGATAAGTTTTACTTTCAGAACTGAGCGAAGATCTACTGTATTCTCGGTACCCCATAAGTGTTGGGTTAATAACATGACCCTTCGTGGTGCGACGTGGCGTTTTTTGTAGTGAAATTTTGAAACTCGCTCCTTCTGTTTAACACAAAACTGAAAGGGACGAAGCCCGGGTTGTGCTCATTTACCAAGCAGCTAGCTAGCGCTTGCAAAGCCAGCCGTTCATGAAGGGTTTTGAATGGAGTGCTTGCTCGAATGCTTAAACCACTTGGCGATCTCTCGAAAAGAAAGTTGGTAAATGAATACACACCCAATGTTTGTGAGACCAGACAATAGATCGAATGTAATCTATATACCCCAAAGAGGAATGACCCTTTCTGCCCCTCCCGTAGTTAGCGGATGTATGAGTAAATCAAAGCAATCTGGTGATGTGTCTGTGCCTGTCCCACTGCTCTTCTCCACATTAAATTTCATCAACGATTCATCATCAACGCTCCATCCTCCCCCAAATCTCCTCGATTCTTCAACCTCACATCTCCTCCCCCATAGTGAAATTAAGCCCATAACCTGATATATTGACTTAATATGGTGATGACAAAGCACAGACATGTTGGATTAAATAACCTCTTTCTGTGTCCAATTTCCTTGCACATCCTCGTAAGTTGCTGAATTAAAATGAGTTTGTTTTGTGACATGGGAACTTGTACATAACCTATTGTACGTAGGTACCAGTTGCCAACAAGAAGGAGGCAAGATCAACGATGGATTTGGTTTTGCATGGAGGCTCCACCAAATTCTTTCACAAATCACTTTGACGGAATTTTCAATTTGACTTTAAACTACCGAAGAGATTCTGACATCTTCTTCCCTTACGGCTGGCTTGAGAAGATTGAAGAAAAGGTTGGTACAGTGGTGGAATTGTCAGAAAAAGCAGTAATATCATATACTGTATAGTATCGGGTTACAACACACCTATCAGCTGGCAATCTAGCCTCTAGTCCAATGTCGAACCAGCTATGCACTGTCACCCTGATGTTTCGCAGGCAGGGCGATTCATCAATGAGGGCACCATGCATCAGAGGAACGTTAAACTCGGCGTCCTGTCTGCGATCATTAATTGGTGGACGTTAAAGATCCCACTGTGTGCTTCGCAAAGTTTATTTTTGTTATTGCCTTGACAAAGTACAAATACCTGCCCAAATCACCCTTAGTCATTCGTCAGGTTCTTGAAAGCCGAGGCCAAAAACGTTCCCTGGTCGACCTCACAATAAGGTGGAAATAATTGGGGCAGTTGAAGTAGTTGAGACCTCAGTGATTTTTAGCTCACCTGGAACACAGTTCCATGGAGCTTATGGGATGGCGCATCGTCAATCTGTCAGTCTGTAAACACTTGCAACTTCTCCGAAACTGCTAATGGGATTGTGACAAAACTTGGCACAAATGATACTTGGCATGTTGCAACTCAAGTTTGTTCAAGGCATAAAAAAAAGAATCAGGGTTCAAGGGGTCTAACGGGTGTCAAAGTAGTTCCAGGTTTTATCCCCCAAAATAGGAATTTGCTTTCTGCTCTGAAACTACACACACTATTTCGATGCAAGTTGATCGCAACCTTCATCACCCGTGATGTACCAACGTTTGTTCATGGCATAAAAAAAAATCAGGGTCTTAGGAGGTCTACGGAGAGTTTGACCCCCTAAAATAGGTATCGTTTTGTTTGTTTAAAGTCTTATGATTTCGTTCGTACAATTCTACATGTCATCTGTCTTCCAGCAACTACTGCGATTGGTTTAAAATGCCGTCATACTGTTTAAAGAACTCTTCGTCAGTGTAGTATGCTGCTTTATTCTTCCGGCTATCTAGCCTCTAGTCTAGGGGATATTTACTTACTCTACTGTAAATACCCCTAAATACCCCCTACTTACTCTACTGTGCTTACTCTACTGCCCTAGTGAGGGCCTAGGGGTATTTAATAAAAAAAACTTGAATACAACATCGAGGCTCGTGTAAGAGCTAGCAAACATTAGCACATAAAACACAAAAAACATAAATGGACACGTGAAACAATAAAGGGAGGGGGAGACAAGATGGGGAGGGAGAAGGAAGCACACAAGCATAACAGTCGAGAACAAGGACATTGGGAGATCTGTGGAAGGGAGATGGCTGGTGGGTGGGGGGAAGGGGAAAGGAGATATGCACGGGGAAGCAACAGGGAGGGGGAGAAATGCAAGTGCGAAAAATGCAGTACACGGTATAAAACAAATTGACACCACTAGGAATTTCAGGAATTAATTCGGAGATTGAAAGAGGTGGATTTGGGGTGTATTAACGGTGGTAGAAAATAGAAAGGGAGAAAAAAAGGTTTTGGATGGGGGAAGATATGAGTTGGTGGTGAACAGCTGTTCTCAAGACCTGGAGAGAGTAGTGGGATTGAAGAGAGTGTGGGAGTTTGTTCCAGAGGTGGGGAAAAAAGAGTAATAAAAGAGTGAAGGTGAGCAGAGAGTCTTGATTTTGGCAGTTTTACAAGAAGAGGGTTGCTGGCAGTTCTTGTGCATCCTGCAGGAATATTTGGGGGACACAGCACAGAAAGAGCTGGAGGAGCTAGGCCAGAGAGGAGTCGGTAGAAGACAGAAAGACCACCAAACCTGTCTGTGGTGAATGAGTGAAAGGCGCTTAGAATCAGCTTCATCGCAGAAGAGACCAATGATCCTGAAAGTTTTTTTTTTTTACAGCGTGAAGCCCAGCTAAGTGTGATCCAGGAGCACCAGCCCAGAGGGGAGAGGAGTATTCTATTAAGCTGCAGATGAAAGCTTTGTATGTGATGAAGAGCTCAGAGGTGCCAAGAACGCGCTAGCAGACATTTCTCTCTCTTCTTCTTGGCTTTTTGCTGTCACGGGCATTTTGCTCTCTTCTCCTTGGCTCCTCGCCCTGACCGATATCCCTCTTGCGCTTTTTCTCACATGGACTTCGTACGAACGGTGGCATTTTTCTCTCGGGCTCAAGGGAGCGATCATGAACGGCTATGTATGGAGATCTTGCTGGTGGTTGTGAGGAGGAAGAGCCGCAGCTTTCCAAGAAAGAGCGACGGGTGGACGAGCGCTGTTGGCTCGGTCGGAGTGAGGGCGACACACTGCGAGGCCTCGTTCCCGCCACTGAACGTGTGGTTCCCACCAACGAACATGCTGTTCCCGCCAACAAACGTGCAGTTCCCGCCAACGAACGTGCGGTTCCTGCCAACTAACGTGCGGTTCCTGCCAACTAATGTGCAGTTCCTGCCAACTAACGTGCAGTTCCTGCCAACTAACGTGCGGTTCCCGCCAACAAACATGCGGTTCCCGCCAACGAACGTGCGGTTCCCGCCAACTAACGTGCGGTTCCCGCCAACGAACGTGCGGTTCTCGCCAACGAACGTGCGGTTCCCGCCAACTAACGTGCGGTTCCCGCCAACGAACGTGCTGTTCCCGCCAACGAACGTGCAGTTCCCACCAACGAACGTGCGGTTCCAGCCAACGAACCCCGGACGATTTCCACGAATACTGACGAGACCCCACCAGCGATCAGAGTTAAGTGCACACAGTAGCATATTTATTTTCAGTTATCTTTCCCTTTCGTCTGTCTTTGGGTCTGTTTGTGGGGACATCCCAGTTAGGAATTTAGTTTATCACGCATTTTCTCTGTACCGGCATTTATTGAAATAAATCTGTTATTTTTGTACATTTTAAATCCTTTTGCGTTTGAGTTATTATTTTCAGGTGTGGAGACGTTGAGTGGAAGCCGATCAGGAAAGGTGCCGGTTTCTCCCCCTCCCTCTTGCTTCCCCGTGCATATTCTCCGTCATTTGAACTGAAAGCCTCATAGTAACAGCTCGTTTGGTCATCGGTGCTACCCTAAGGTGTTCACCAAGGGTAGTCACACGACAATACTTTGATAAGAAAGACAAGATTTATTGTGTGGTGAATGCGTTTTTACCCCATGTCACCTCAACTTTTGTTGATGTTTTTGACAAAAAATATAATTGATTATGTCCTTGCAAAGAATGTCACGCACAGAAATCGTTTTGGTTTTTTTCTCTTCAAATAATATTGCTTATCATATCAGGAAAATTTACAATCACTGCCACAAAGCAAATGACAAATTGAGAGTGGAATCGTGTCAACTTTGCCGTCTTTTTCTTGTTCTAGGACAAAAATACTTCTGCTATAAAAGCGAATATGAACGCAACCACACCCCAAGTGCATCGTCCTACCATGAAACCTCCAAAGGAGCTTGCTGTGTGGGTGGTATCACACTGGAATGAACACCTCGCTCGAGTGAAATATGTCCACAGACTACAGCCACACCTCTCTATTAAAATCTTTGGAAGCCACGGGGAACGACTTTGCAGAGATTGGACATGCATGAAAGCCACACTTTCAAAATACAAGTTCTACCTTTCATTTGAAAACTCAAAATTTCGCGACTACATCACTGAGAAATTATGGCATAATGCATTTCGGGTAGGGCTCGTGCCGGTTGTGCTTGGCACAACCAGAAAGAATTATGAGGATTTCATTCCTGCGGACTCTTTCATTCATGTTGATGATTTCTCATCACCAGCAGAACTTGCTGCATACCTTCACTACCTGGACCATAATGATACAGCTTATCAAGCTTACTTTAACTGGCACACAAAATATATTCTACATGACAAGTACCCACTCCAACTCTCACTATATGAACGACTATGTCACATCTGCAAACATGTGCCTCACTTTCCAGCATATAAAACATACAAGAGCATCAAACAATGGTATTGGAACTAACAAGTTTTTTTTCCTCTCCTTCTTTAATCAAATAAATCAGGTATGTGCATTCCAACTCAAACTTCCTTCTACTTTTGCGATAATAACTTGTCAATTTCTAACATCAGTAAAAGAACTGGCAACACTTTTGAGGGCATCTGCACATCATCCAAATGGAAATTATTGGTAGAAATTGATCATTGGTAACACCCAGCACCCTGTGACCTCCACCACACTCACATTCCCATTGGTCCTCCTCAAAAAGCCAGCAACATTATCATTGTGGACCACGGCACAGGAAATAAAACTATAAATTGGCGATGAATAAAAATATTTCAAGGAATCGATAGCTTGAAGGAGTATAATTGATCAGGATTCTGAAAATGTGGTGTAATGTCATACATAATTCACATCCATGATTCACATACATAAACATGTGATTCACATACATAAACATTGTCTTAATATAAATACTGTTCTTACCTTAATGACTAAAGTAGGTACAATCGCTCTTCCCTTCCATGAGCGTAAACGTCCACAATGTCCTCTGGAATCAGCTTCACATCGCCTTCTATGTGAAGAAGAATCAGTGACGAAAATCTTTCTCCCTCCATGGTTCGGCACAAACAGTTTCTAATCCGTCCATTGCAGAAAAGCTTCGTTCCGAAGTTGCTTCATTTGTGAAAATCCTTCATTTGTGAAAAATCACAAATTTCAAAGTTAGTATTCTGATTTTGGAAAAGGATTGAACCAATCCCATCACTCCCTGCAAATACCGCGATATCTTCCGTGGCTGGGGGAAGAAATCCACGCACTTGGGTTCCATTTCGCTTTGTTACCCACGTTTAAATATAGGATTTAAAAAAATCTTAATTGTAAACTACTGAAAAAAATTAGGGGGGGAATTGACCCCCTTTCCCCCACAAACTCTGCCGGTGGTCTGATGTCATTACGGCAGTACGGCGGCTGACTCTCCACACCGCCATTTTGATACCAATTTGTTCAAGCCGTACATGTCGTCGAACCTGTCGTATATCACAATCGCCATGCTCTACCTTCACATTTTTCATTCAGTGTGAAACACAAACAAACGGATTGTTAAATTGACCATTAAATATCGAAAGCATAGGCGGTATGTACCCAACCCTTGTGGGATATAATCTAGATTACAGTAGATATTCCCTCAGTTCTGTAAGTACAACTTACCTCACGGATGTCGGGATTCCTCCAAATTTAGATAATTTGCATTGCTTATAGACTTTGCATTTTGGGTCATCTGGGACTTTTGGGTTCTCAGGGACTTTTGGGTCCTCGGGCCTTTTTGGTCTTCTGTGTCTTTTGGGTCTTCGGGGACTTTTGGGGCTTCAGGGACTTTTGGGGACTTTTGGGTCATCTGAGTCTTTTGGATACATATAGATACTTTGCATTGTTTACATAGTTGCTAAAATACTTCAAGCATTTAGCTGTCTTCATATACATGCACTAAATGGAATTCACAGCTCTCTTGCACGACACTCTGCATCCTCTACAGTCACCCACTCCTGGCACCACACGTATTGCTCCCAAATTTATCCCCTCCTTTAGGGCTTAGGCCATGCAAGCACGTCTGCTTCCGTCCAGTAAGCAAGAGGCAGTTGACCCTCGTACTTTCTCTATCTTGTGTTCCTTTCTCCCTCCACGTGTGGTCTGATGGTTACCTTGTATTGTGTATAGCTGGTAGATAGGGCAAAGGATTAAGTCTGCATCTCGTCCATTTCCTTTGATTTGTAAATATCGCTGCATTCTTCATTGCTTGAGATCACTTGAACATTTTGAATCTGCATTCGCCAATTGTTCCCTTTATGTGCACCTTTCTTCCCCCTTACCCCACTAAATATTAAAGTCCTTGAGTCTCCCTCCCCCTTTCGTTTTGCATAATTATCCCTGTTTTTATAAATAAATCCCTTGCTGACCTTCCTTTCCAATCTGTTTGTGTCTGTCATTTCCTCCATTGATGCAGCGCTATTCCCACATTAAGTTAGACGAGGAGCTTATCATTCCCCAATTCATTGGCTCATTATGGTCCGGCATGCACTGGCAGTAAAGCTCGGCCACCCTAATTCAAATCTAATTAAGATAACATTGGTGCACACCTGACCCCATTTCTCCCCAATTGGAAAGTCACGTGGTACAGGTAAACGGTGGTTAGACAGAGAATCCTGAGACCGCGTGGTGGATAGCAACCTGCCGTGGTACAAAGTTATTTGTGCTTGCTGGCCTCAGGCCCCGCCCTGTGGTATGCACCAAGTTGACTGTGTAGCCTTTACAATTAAGATTTTTTTTAAATCCCATATTTAAACGTGGGTAACATCAGGTTTAAAAAAAAAAATCCCCGCCAATAAATTCGAACTTTTTTTTTTTTTCCAAATTTTTTTTTTCCCACTTAAAAGAATCTCTGAAAGTTTGACCATCTTTGATATGTTCAGCCATCTCTGAGAAAATGGTGACAGCCAAATAGCTCTTTTGTAGTATAGATTGCACCATTTCTAGAAACGTGAGCCCATTGGTCCATTGTACCAAATTTTCATTGGTCTTCGAGCAAGTTTCATCAAGAAAACAAGTTTCATAAGTCTTACCATCTAGTAAACCTTGTAGCATACCTGCCTGCTGGACCCGGTGGTTATTTTGGGTCCTTGGGGTCTTTTTGGTCATTGGAGACTTCTGGGTCTCCTGGGTGTTTTGGGTCCTGAGGGACTTTTGTGTCTTTTGGATCCTTGGGGACTTTTGGGTCATCTGGGACTTTTGGGTCTTTTGGATCCTTGGGGACTTTTGGGTCATCTGGGACTTTTGGGTCCTCAGGGACTTTTGGGACCTCGGGCCTTTTTGTTCTTCTGTGTCTTTTGGGTCTTCGGGGACTTTTGGGTCTTTGGGGACTTTTGGGTCATCTGAGTCTTTTGGGACTTTTGGGTGCTCAAGGACTTTGTATCTTTGGGTCCTTGGGGACTTTTAGGTCTGCTGGGTCTTTTGGGTCCTCGAGAACTTTTGAAGTAATTGGGTCCTTTCAGTTATCTGGGTATTTTGGGTCTTCTGGGTCTTTGGGTTCTTGGGGACTTTTGGACTAAGATATGTTAATGATTATGTAATTGGCGCCTTCATCATAACGTCATAATTTGACAAGTATAATGCTTCATCTGATCAGTATTACTTTTTTTCCTCTGCAACTGTTGGTCTGATGGGCACGAAATTTCACCATAGGAGTGCCTCCTCCTGCAGAATTTTTTTATTCAGAATTATGACGTCATAGGTCACGTGGTACGGACACCATCTTGGAAAAACGTTAAACCTCGAAATCTCCCAAACCACTCAATGGAAAAAAATTGATACATGGCTCATTGTCAAGTACTCACCATGTGGAATAATGTTTGTTGATGGTGATGTCATCGGTGCCTTAATTATAACGTCTTAATTCGACAAGTACAACACTTGATCTGATCAGTATGAATAAAACAAAAATTCCTCTGCAACTGTTAGTCCGATGGACACCAAATTTTCAGAATATGTGCGGCTCCTCCTGAAGAATTTTTTTGTGATAATTATAACGTCATAGGTCATGTGGTATAAGCGCCATCTTGGAAAAAAATCGAAAAAAGTTGCACCTCTATATCTCCGAAACCGCTCCATGGAAAAATTGAAGCATGGCTCATTGTCAAGCACTCCACTTGGGGAATAAGATATGTTAATAATGACCATCAGTGCCTTTGTTATGACGTCATAATTCGACAAGTATAACACATCCGATCATTATGAATTTTTTTTCTCAGCAACTGTTGGTCTGATGGGCACAAAATTTTCAGCATAGGACGCCTCCTCCTGTAGAATATTTTAATGATAATCATGACGTCATAGGTCATGTGATACAGGCGCCATCTTGGGAAAACCGAAAAATGTTGCACCTCTATATCTCCAAAACCGCTGCATGGAAAAAATTGAAACATGGCTCATTGTAAAGAACTCCATATGGGGAATAGGTGATGTTAACGATGACGTCATTGGTGCCATAATTATGACGTCATAATTTGACAGGGACAACGCTTAGTCTGATCAGTTTGAAATGTATTGAGCGTGAACTATGCAACAATTATATTGGAGAATATATATATATTTATGATGTCATCGCTCACGTGGTCTGACAACCATATTGGATCAAAGAAAAAAAATGTTCAAAAACAGAAGAGTAAGCTCGCAACAAGTTGACTGCACAGGGTAAGTATCTATATTATAATAGGCTACGGTGATTCTGTCTGTCTGTCTGTCTGGGGGCGTGGCTTACTCTGTTTACAGAGTAGCTCCACCCATTCTTGGAGAGGCTTCATGTAAACAAATATCCACCATTTTATTAACTCGAATAGCTTTGAGGCCTGTTTAGTTAGGCCCGTGCTGTCTTTCTCTCTCACACAGGTTTATTTCACCTCTAATTCGATATATCATTTCATTTTTAACAGTCGCTAACATAGTGTTAGACTCGGTTGAAAAAAAACGGGAAGAGAATCCCCTGAAAGTTTCCGTTTATAGAACGAAATGAATTCTCAAAGGCCTGTAACAAAAGCCCATTCATTGAGTCACCCTCACGATTTTATCTCGAATTCACCATCTGATTTAATTTTTATCGATGGTTTTAGACTCAGTGTCAGAAATAATTGAGAACATTCACGCACACACGGGAAATTGCCGAGATATATTTTTTAAAATTGCGCTGCGATGATACACGAAAATACACCGCCTAAAATAACAGTCGGGAAAAATGCCGACATATATTTAAAAATTCGCTTTTTCTTTTCCGTTAAGATATATTCCATTTACTTTTGATGACAGTCGTCAGAAAACGACATATTTCTTCATTCTTATTTCATTCAACATTATTATCCGGAAGTAAAATATGTTTCAGGAAATTACCGAGAGATATTTCTTCGTTTTTTTTTTATTAGTTATGTGCGCATACACTTTAAATAGGTTTTTTTTAAATCTTTAATTTTCACAATGTAATTTACTTGCCATTTGTCATTTGATGATGATGAGACACTTCCTCTTGATGATCGTGACAATTCATGCGTTGCGTGGAAACTTCTATTTCCAAAATGAATGAGACGATCGATGAAGAACGCAGACTTGAACAGGATGCAGCAAGAAAACGAATGAGACGGGTGAACGAGTCCGTCGCCGAACGTCAATGCAAACTTGAACATGATGCAGCAAGAAAAAGAACGAGACGGGAGAAAAACGAGAGAAACGAGACGGGGAAAAGCCGATTGGAGAGGAGAGTGAGGAGAGATTTGAGAGGCGAGTGAGGAGCGATTGGAGAGGCGAGTGAGGAGCGATTGGAGAGGCGATTGAGGTGCGATTGGAGAGGCGAGTGAGGAGCGATTGGAGAGGCGAGAGGTGTGATTGGAAAGGTGAGTGAGGCGCGATTGGAGAGGAGTGTGAGGAGGTATTGGAGAGGAGTGTGAGGAGGTATTGGAAAGGAGTGTGAAGAGGTATTGTGGGATGTGGGATGTGAAATCCCCGTTCACATTTAACCAATACATCTCAAAACACAATAATCATCACTCAATCCATTATCTCCACCCTCATGACCACATAAAAACACATAACCACAACACAAAAACAAACGCCACCCACAAAGACTCTGTGGCACACATTCCATCACCCTCACCGACCATGTCATCACTCTCACCCGCCCCATACTCCAAATTACATGTCCCCAATTTAATAGCAAGTCCTGAAGCCTGGGACAGTATGCATTAAGGCCTTACCTCCACCTTGATGAGCAGGTAATTGCCGGTTAGTCAGGTCCAAAGTGCCATCCACCCTCACAATCCCAAAATGCATCCCATTGGTCCAATCAAATTTCACCAAATTTCACTTTTCTCCCACTATACTGGCAAGTATGTGGATCCGCCTCCAATGGTGAACTGTTCTAAACAACTACATGTGGCTACGACAGCTCCGCACCTCTACCGTGCAAGGGTCATCGATACAAGCTGAGCAGTCGAAGCGCCAACATGGCCCATGAGTGTCCATAAGGGTGTGACCCACCATCCATCCTTCGGCCCCTCTGCGAGGAACATGGCTGCATCAGCCCCAGCTGGCCAATGTGGTGAGCACCTGCTGCCAAAACACAACCACACTCACAACCTCGGCCCTGGGGGAGACGGTCGCAATGCGTGGCATTCCCCTCACTTCACCTACGCCACCCATGTCCCCTAGTCCACACAACTGCAGCCCCCAGTGCCCACCCACACTTGACCATGCCAATGTCCAGTCAACAGCCATGCTCCACAAGGAGACTCCTCCAGAAGACATGGTCCACACACCTCAGACACCCATAGCACCACGTTGACGCAAACTACACAACTCCATCCCCATGACCCGCATCCCAAATATTGGCACAGTCGCCCCCACAGCCAGTTGAAGGCTGTGGCTTGCTAACCTATCAATTTTATCACAGCCTCCAACACTCGGTCTAACACACCTGGATCAATAATGGTGGCACTGCTGTTAATACCCACAAGGGCATTTCAAAATTCACCCTTAAATTTGCATCTAACCCTCAGATGACATGCCAAATATTTGTCACATTTTACTAATCTCACCAAAGAAGGGTGCTTTGCCATACACATGCCAGCCGAGCAAGGCCCATAAGCTCGGCACGTTACACATTCCCGATTCATCAATCCCATGGACTCTCTTCCCAACCCGAGTGTCCACAAATCATAACGAGACATCTGTGGAAGATCATTCTCACCATCATGTTCCACAGATGCCCTAATGGTTGTCCGGCAGGCTATGTCCATCCCTGTCCATTCGGTTCGACCCGCGTCCATAGACCAGCACAGCATGGCAGGTCACCACATGCTGGCTGTCCCAGAGTCTCAGGGAGAGGGTGCCAGGCAGCATGCCCGGGCGATCACCATATCAAGCCCAAGTTGGCCGTCCGCGATGCCACCACCAAAGCGTGACCCGCAACACCTCCCCCTAGTGGTCCTCATATATGCCATCCCAGGCACCTGAGGAATCACCTCGGACCCCCTGGAGGTCTTAACCCCCACCAGGGTCCGGGGTGACCCTGCCGGCCCGAGCCACACACTCGAGCGGTGCCCCAATGGACAAGGGACTCTACCAGACCCCCCGTGGGGCCCAGGTCGTACCATGACACCCATGGCTGGACCCCACTTCCAAATCCTGCCAGCCCAGCCCCCCAGCTGTCTGGCATACCCAAATTTCGATAGGGGCAACTTTTGCCCGAGGCCATCCCCAATGACCTCTCCTGATCCACATTCCACAGCCCGGGGACCAACTCCCTCCATGGCTGCTCCAAATCCAATTCCCATTTTAATTTAATTTTAAATTTCCTTTTAGAAATTTTGATTTCCCGTCCCAAACCGCAGCTGCAGGTAACAACCCCTCCCTCAGGTTGGTCTGCTCCTCCCTGCAGCTGCTCCACATTCCCTACCGGGACCAAATTCTCTGAGGCCCTATCTCCCGACTCTCCAAGGTCCAAATCCAGCTGGGAGCCAAAACACTCCCCAGCTGGGTATGTAATTTCGGAACCTCCTGTACCCAATTGGTGTGCATGGTGAGGGTCCCCTCGGTCACCTCAACCACCTCCTCGGACCGATTCACTTTCTCCCCCAAACCCCTTTGGGACTGTGCAACCTCTACCTCCATGGGACTGTCCCAGGTCCCCAGCCACTGGGTCACATCATTTACATCCCCATCACCAATCTGGTGTGGCCCCGACAGGCCTTCCCCAATAAATACCCAGTCCGGCTCCATTACTCAGACCCCCCCTATTGTTACCCCCTCTTGCACTGCACAACTGCCCTTGTGCTGCATCATTCCAAATTCACCCCCCTGTTGAGGTGTTGCGGCATCCACCCGGCCCCGATAACCCTCCAGGCCTCCATGTATCAAACATTTCCCATTTACCTTCAATTGTTCATTCATCTCCCTTATTTCATTCCCCTGTTCACTCATTCGTTCGTTCATTCCACATGGGGTTTTCGTTTCTTTAATCTGGGCATCCAATCTTTCACTGCCAGCACCACTTTTCTCTTTCATTTCATCGTTTCTTTACTCATTCCCCTCATAATATCACTCATGCCCCTTATTATATTATATTAACATGGCCTGAAAAGACATAGTAATCAATGTTTCCCCAAAAATAAAGCAACAAAAATTTTACACCACCCCCAGAGCTTTCCAAAGTTAATTCGCTCTGGACCAAGCGTCAACAACGACATTATCACTGCCCCTCTGATTTTTACTTCGTTTTTTTTTTTGGGGGGGGGGATACTGAATCGAGGCTCGTGAAAGAGCTGACATTTACTTCACAAACAAATCAACCAGACAAACAAAATATATAAAAAGAGGGAGCAGAAGACAAGATGGGGAGAAATGGGGAAGCACACAAACACTTGAGAGCACACAACATTTGAGAGCAGGGAGATGTGTGGGAGGGAAAGGGCTTGGGGGGAGGAGGCGTGGGAAGAGGGGGGGGGTGGGAGAAGTATAAAACACAAGGACACCAAGGACTTCCAGGACAGAAGTTGGTATTTCAAAAAAGTGGAATTGGGGTGAAATTAGCGGGGGTAGAAAAGATCAAGGTTTTGGATGGGGGAAGACAAGAGATGGTGGTGAACAGCTGTTTAAAGACCTGGAGGGTGGAGTGGGATTGAAGAGAGTGAGGGAGTTTGTTCCAGAGGCGGGAGAAAAGAGGAATGAAGGAGTGAAGGTGAGCAGAGAGTCTTGATTTTGGCAGTTTAACCATAAGAGGGTTGCAGGCAGATCTTGTGCGACCTGTAGGAATATTTGCGGGACAGAGACCAGAGAGGGCTGGGGGGGCAAGGCCAGAGAGGAGTCGGTAGAAGACGGAAAGACCACCAACTTGCCTGCAGTGAGTGAGTGAGAGGCCCTTGGAGTTAGCTTCATCGCGGGAGATTCCAATGATTCTGAATGCTTTGGTTTCAACAGCGTGAAGACGAGCTAAGTGTGAGGCAGGAGCACCAGCCCAGAGGGGAGAGCAGTATTCCATTGAGCTGCGGATGAAAGCCTTGTATGTGGTGAGGAGCTCAGGTGTGCCAAGGAAGGACTTCGCACGACAGAGGATGCCCAGTCGGCGACTGGCTTTGGAGGCCAGATTTGAAATGTGGTTTTCCCAGGAAAGATCATGGCAGATAGTGAGACCCAAAAGCTTGAGTGACAGAACTTATTGGAGAGGATTATTCAGAAAGTAGATGGGAGGGTTGTCCAGTCGGTCTTTTCGGAGAGACATCGTAAGAGTGTGAGATTTGTCAGGATTGAAAGACATGTTCCACTTGTTTGCCCAGTCTGTGATTTTGTCCAGGTCTGCAGAGAGTGAGGAGGCTGCAGACTGCCGATCTGAAGGATCTGAAGGATGAAGAATGGAGCGACAGAGAGTAGAGTCATCAGCAAAGAGATAGAGAGGATTTTCAAGAGAGTCAGATAGATCATTGATGAAGACCAGAAAAAGCACAGGGCCCAGAACACTGCCTTGGGGAACTCCAGCCTGAACAGGAAGAGGAGATGAGAGAAACCCATTCAGGGCCACAAGTTGACTACGACTAGAGAGGAAGTCCGCCAGCCATGCGTGGAGATTTCCATGGATACCAAAAGAGGAGAGTTTGATGAGCAGAGCGGGGTGCCAGACCGTATCGAAGGCACGTGATATGTCAAGGGAGACAGCTCTAATTTCCTGTTTGGCATTGAGGACCTCCATCCATTGTTGAGAAAGCAGAATCAGCATGTCCAGAGTAGAGTGACCAGGTCTGAAACCAAATTGATGATCAGAGATCAAGCCATTGGAGAAGAGGAAAGATTTCATATCCGAAGCAATGATGGATTCCATGACTTTGCTGATAATTGGGAGAAGGCTGATTGGTCTGTAGTTGCTGGGAACTGTTTTTGCACCTTTTTTGTGCAAAGCGGTGATGTTGGCAGATTTCCAAGCAGATGGCAGATGACCTTGAGCAAAAGAGAGGGAGAAGAGAACAGAGAGAGGGAGTGAAAGAGCGGAAGAACAGGATTTTAGGACCCGTGGGCTGATGCCATCAGGTCCAGTTGCAGAATCAGAGTCGAGGGTTGACAGAAACTTTTCCACCTTGTCAGGAGGAAAGGACACAGAGTCCAGGAGCAGCTGGGTATGACTGGGTATGGTGGGTACAGAGAGGGATGGGTTTGGGACACAAGCTTTAGAGGCAAACACAGAGTTGAGGCATTCAGCTTTTTCACGTGCGGAGTCAGCCGTGTGGCCGTTTGAGGTGAGGGAGGGGATGGAGGGGGAACAAACACCAGAAACAGATTTGACCAGATGCCACCAGGATTTGGAAGTGGGAGACAGATAAGAGAGTTCTGTCCTGAGAACGGAGAGATATTGTTTCCTGGCTCTCCTGAGGGTGGACACACACTTGTTTCGGGCTTTGTGAAAGGAAATGAGATTTCCTTCCGTTGGATTTGCATTCCAAGAGACGAAAGCATGTTGTTTCTGGGCAAGAGCCTCACCACAAGATTCCGTGTACCATGGACGGGAGGAAAGGTATGACAACTGAAGACGAGATGGGATAAATCTGTGCATGAGAGAGAGCAATTTACTTTGGAAGAATTCCCAGGATGAGTTGATGTCAGAGGCAGTAGAGATGGGAGACCAGTCCAGATGATTGATGGCTGCTTGAAGACCGTGCCAGTTTGCCGGAGTGAAATGCCAGACTCGTCGACGCTGAGGAGGCTCTCTGAGAATGGTCAGAGAGATGTCCACTTTAACAAGCACATGATCAGAAGAGCCGATTGGAGCAGAAGAAGAGCAGCAGATATTTTCAGGGAAGTTAGTCATAACCAAGTACAGAAGAGAAGATGCTCCGTTGACTGAGATCCGGATCGGGAAATTGACAGATTGTGTCAATCCCAGTGAGTCACAGAAGTCCTTTGCTGAAGAGCCATGGCTGGTGAGAGAGGTACCCACACCAAGCCAACTGGCATGGTGACAATTGAAATCACCACATATGAGGAAGAGAGAGTTAGGATGGGTAGATAGAAGTTGGTCCATATTATCAGACAGCGAGATGTAGACGGAGTCATCACTGTTTGGTGGACGGTACAACACACATATGAACAAAAGGTGGGAGCGAAGGGGAAGCCGTAGCCAAAGGTATTCCTGGGGGTGAGGTGGAGAGAGGGCAGTGCAGGGCGAGTGAGGAAGAGAGTTTTTTATAAAGATAGCAACCCCCCTCCAGGACGAGGCTCAGGTCTATCATACCGGAGGAGGGAGTAACCTGGGAGAGATTTTTTTTTTTTTTTGTATACAACATCGAGGCTCGTGAAAGAGCGAACATTAGTCACACAGAAAGACAAAATAACATCGGGAGCGGTAGACAAGATGGGGAGAGAGGGGGAAGGACACAAACACAACATTTGAGAGCAGGGACCGAGAGACATGGAGACATCGAGAGATCTGTGGGAGGGAGAGGGCTTTGGCGGGGAGGCATGGGAAGGGGGAGGTGGGAGAGGTATAAAACATATGGACACTGTCAGGACTTCCAGGAAAGAAGTTGGAATTTCAAACAAGGTGGATCTGGGGTGAATTAGTGGGGGTAGAAAAGATCAAGGTTTTGGAATGGGGAAGATAAGAGATGGTGGTGAACAGCTGTTTTAAAGACTTGGAGGGAGGAGTGGGATTGAAGGAAGTGTGGGAGTTTGTTCCAGAGGCGGGAGAAAAGAGGAATGAAAGAGTGAAGGTGAGCAGAGAGCCGAGATTTCGGCAGTTTAACCATCAGAGGGTTGCTGGCAGATCTTGTGCGACCTGTATGAATATTTGGGGGACAGAGCACAGAGAGAGCTGGGGGAGCAAGGCCGGAGAGGAGTCGGTAGAAGACAGAAAGACCACCTACCTGCCTGCAGTGAGTGAGTGAAAGGCCCTCAGAGATAGCTTCATCGCGGGAGATTCCAATGATTCTGAAAGCTTTGGTTTCAACAGCGTGAAGCCGAGCTAGGTGTGAGGCAGGAGCACCAGCCCATAGGGGAGAACAGTATTCCATTGAGCTGCGGATGAAAGCCTTGTATGTGGTGAGGAGCTCAGGTGTGCCTAGGAAGGACTTCGCACGACGGAGGATGCCCAGTCGCCGACTGGCTTTGGAGGCCAGCTTGGAAATGTGGTTTTCCCAAGAAAGATCATGGCAGATAGTGAGACCCAAAAGCTTGAGCGACAGAACTTCTTAGAGAGGATTGTTGAGAAAGTAGATGGGAGGGTTGTCCAGTGGATCTTTTCGCAGAGACATAGTAAGAGTGTGAGATTTGTCAGGATTGAAAGACATGTTCCACTTGTTTGACCAGTCTGTGATTTTGTCCAGGTCTTCAGAGAAATACCAAGGAATCAAGAGACAAGGAATCAGAGACATCATGAAGGAGGAAAGTTTCTGTTAAGCAGATCACGTCTGGTTTGTCAGAAGCAACCTGTATGGAGAGATCAGTCAAGTTTGAGCGAAGGCCCCGGATGTTTGAGGTCCATACTGTTAAAGAAGAGGAAGGGGGAGCATCGGATACAGAACAGGGGGGGGGGGGGAGCGGTAGGGTAAGATGTGGAAGAGGAGGAAGAGGTCGGGAGAGCTGTTGAAGGTGTGTCAGAGATTTCAGAATAGCTTGGAGAAAGGGAAAAATGGGGCGGACAAAAGGTTTGATGGTGATTAGGTGAGGCGCAGTGAGGTGTTATTTGAGGAGGGGGAAGAGTGAGGCAGAAGGTTGAGGGAGATGAAGGTGAAAGTTGGAAGGGGGAAGAAGCGGGGAGGACGCTTTGAGGAGGAGGGGTGAGAGGGGAGTCTAGGAGGGGAGGAGTGAGGGAGAGTCTCGGAGCGGAGGGGTGTGGGGGGAGTTTAGGAGGGAAGTGGCAAGGGGGGAGATCTGAAAGGGATGGGTGATGGGGAAGATTTGGAGGGGAGGGGCAAGGGGGAAGATTTGAAAGAGATGGGTGATGGAGATGATTTGGAGGGGAGGGGCAAGGGGGTAGATTTAGAGGGGAGGGGTGATGGGGAAGTTTTGGAGGGGAGGGGTGATGGGGAAGTTTTGGAGGGAAGGGGTGATGGGGAAAATTTGGAGGGGAGGGGCAAGGGGGAAGATTTGAAAGGGATGTGTGATGGGGAAGATTTGGAGGGGAGGGGCAAGGGGGAATATTTGAAATAGATGGGTGATGGGGAAGATTTGGAGGGGAGGGGCAAGGGGGTGGATTTGGAGGGGAGGCGTGATGGGGATGTTTTGAAGGGGAGGGGTGATGGGGAAGTTTTTGAGGGAGGGGTGATGGGGAAGTTTTGGAGGGAAGGGGTGATGGGGAAGATTTGGAGGGGAGGGGTGAGATTGGATTTTGAAAAATGTACGATTAATGGGAAACGGACATTTATTGCAAAATGAGTTTCTTGAGACCTTCGAGTCAAAAATACGTTTGAGGACGCTGAAGGATGGGTGGAGTTCTGGAGAGTTTAGGGAATGTATGAAAGAGGCACTGTAGCTGTAAGAGATGGAATTTTTTTTTGGAATGAATAGATTTGGTGAGCAAGTCGAAAGCATCCTTTTATAGAAGAAGAAGAAAAACGTGTTATAGTATATGACAGAATACAGTTCTTCAGGGGACAGTTGAAACATTTTTTAACGATGTGAACATGTGATCACGAACAACGTGGTCGAAGAACGAACGAACAAATAAGAATGAACAAACGGATAAGAACAGAAGGGAATTTTTTTTTTTTTTTTTTTTTTTTTTTAGTTGAGATGAAAACAGAGACAGAGACCGAACGTGAATGTGAAAAATAGAGACCGAAAGTAATTGCGAGCGCAATCGAAGAACGGCTGAGACAGAAACAAAGCCTCAAGCCAAGGTCAGACACGGTAGCCTACTAGTACTACACTAGGCCTCAGAATACACGACACGAACTAACCGACGATTTTGTACACAGGTATGAAAAAACCAACACCAAGAATACTATTAAAGACACACCAATAGTTCCACACAGCGAAAGAAAGATACAGTTTCGAGAAAAACACAATTGTGAAAAGTTACTTAACTTCGAAAGCGTGCGCGCATGGACAGCTTTGAAGAGACGTGACCTACAATCTTGCGCATGCGCAGAACTAGTTTCTCTTGAATGAAGGTTAAGGGGTTGTGATCAAAAACGCAAAGGCCAGCAAATCTATAGCACTTTCCCCGGGAGGCTGAGCTGAAAGCCAAGTTCCATGGTGGTTGGGTGGTGAGGCCTTGAAGTATTCACTACATGGACGCCTTTAGGAACGTGGAGTTCACGGTTAGTCCATGCAGGGAAGTTCACTACCTGGACGCCTTTAGGAACGTGGCGTTCACAGTTAGTCCGTGTGGGAATCTTGGCTCGGCGGCTATGCAGCATTCAGTGCTTCAACTTTTCCGGACTCCTAATAATTATGGTGGGACCACTGGACACAGTAGTCACCTGACTGGCAGTCTCCTTCTCGGCCACTGCTCTGATAATCCTTCCTTCGGGAGCGGTCATAACTCTGGAAGCCTCCATAATAATATCGCTTGCGGCCACCACCACTACTACTCCGTGGTCCTCCTCTGTAGCCCCCTCGACCCCTAGGAAATGCCTTGCCTACTGTGATGGTCCGACCGTCCAACTCCTTGCTATTCAGATCCTTTTCTGCCTCTCTGGCGTCCTTTGAGTTTTCAAACGTGACAAAGCCAAACCCTCTTGACTTTCGTGTCTCCCTGTCTTTTATCAGTGGCACTTCCAAAAGCGGTCCATAGTTGCTGAAGGCAGACTCCAAAACACCTTCCTTTGTTTTGAAGTTCAGTCCACCTACAAATAACTTGCTAAAATTGTCGCCATCCCACCTGGTGTGGCGTTATTTTCCCTACTGGGCTTTTTAACAACCATCGGGTTACCATAAACTTGACCACCGGCCAAATCATTCCCGATAACAACCGATACTCCCTATACAGGAAGCGTGGCTTGTAAACCGACGGTGACCGGTCCTGACACCAAATCGGACTCCAAATGGATGACATGCAGTGGAGCACTAACACAGCCACCAATCTCCTGTAAACGAACACTATCCCCAGTTGCCGTCTCCTCGGACCATGGCAAGATGCCTTCAAGCATTAAAGACTGATGTGCTCCTGTGTCCCTCAATATCCTAACCGGTCTCCGGTTAGTCGAGGCTCCATCCAGTGACACAAACCCCTCGGAAATAAATGGTTGGTAACCCTTTTGAGGGCGATTTCTCACAATGGCCATCGCATTTGGAGTCATACTAGTCGAACTCCGCTCCTGATTTTCCTTTCCCAGAGCATAACAGTTGGACATTCAGTGTCCGGGTTTATGGCAAAAAGTGCAAGTAGGCCCGGAGGAGAACCTCGTGGTCTGCCAAGGCATGGGGGCGGCGGTCTGCCTCGAGTCCCCCGGACGATAGGTCTGTCTTGGAACCGCAGTCTTCTGATTTCTAGAAGTCGTGGTGTCAAAGTGGACCTCATTTTCATCCTGAGGCTGCCCCCATGGATTTTCATTCTCCGCCCCTGATGTACCATAGCTCCCCTGGCTAGGTCTTTGGCGAGAAGTTCGGTTTGTGGAACCCCATCCTGTGTGTTAAGGCATAGTCATCTGCCATGGTGGCTGCCTCATACAGCTTTGGTGCTTTCCTTTCCTCCAGATGAACTTTAATGTCCTCGTGGACACACTGTTGGAATTCCTCCACCAGGATCAATTGTCGCAATAGTTCGAAGTCTTTCCCAACTCCTTTTGAATCACACCACCTATCAAACATGGTTTCCTTCACTCTGGCAAATTCCACATGGGTCTCACTCTCCCTCCTCCTGGCATTCCGGAATTTTGCCGGTAAGCTTCCGGGACCAATTCATAAGCTTTGAGAATGTGTTTCTTCAATACCTCGTAATCTGCACATTGGTCAATCGGTAAAGCCGAATAAATCTCTTGAGCTTTACCCACCAGAACACTTTGTACTAGTATGGACCAGTACTCCTCAGGCCAGTTTAACTGTCGAGCCACTTTCTCAAAGTGTGGAAAAAACTTGGCTACCTCCTTTTCATTGAAGGGTGGGACCAGCCTCAAATGTCTGCCACATCCCAAGTGTTCTGACTAGGTGTCGAACCAGTCAGCAGGGATGGTACCTCTCCCCGTTCTCTCATTAACTCCAGCTCCTTGACTTTAATTTCCTGCTGACGCACCAATTCACGGTCCTTTAAATCTCTTTCGGCTCTTCTATCCTCTGCTTCGAGTTCTCTTGCAGCTCTCCTTTCCTCTGCTTTTTTGTCTTCTAACCTTTCCTGGAGTTCTCTTTCCTGTACTTTTAACCTTTCCTGGAGTTCTCTTTCCACTCTCCTTTCCTCTGTTTTTTTCTCTTCTAACCTTTTCTGGAGTGCTCGTTCCTGTGCTTTTTCCCTTTCCTGGCTCTGTAATTGCATCTCCAGTTTCCGGAGCTCCACATTTTCTTGCTCTTCTGGTAACCAATCTCAGGCTACCTTTTCCCATGCTTCTAATCCCACCATAGATTGTATCACCACTGTCTGCAACTCTGCCTTCTTCATATTAGTTTGGACCTCCAAGCTAAAATGTTTAGCCAATTTCCAGAGGTCCGATTTTACTAACGCTCTGAACTGTGCTTCACTAGGGATCACTGTAAACTTCTCTGCATCAAACTCCATAGTGACTACTGGTAACACCTGTTAACCTTCACACAAGAATTTTTTTTTTTAACAAGCAAAAATGTTTTTTTGTTGTTGTTGTTGTTGTTTGTTTTTGGGAAAAATTTGGGAATATTGGGAAAAATTCCAAATTTGGGAATTCTGTGAATGTTAGGGAATTCTTTCCCGGACTAAATTTAGGAATTTTTATATCCTGGACGCAGACCCAATTGCAAGCCCACGAATATCAATTGGACGAGCCCCCAATTTCTGTTACGGGGTCCCCCCCCCCTTACCTCTGGTCTCGGTGGACCTCCGAACCCGGAGAGGGTCCCCGGCAGAAAGATGTGTTATCCTTGGTTGAAATCCAGCAAATAATGAAACCCTCAATGGAACCAGCAAATGAAACAGTCAAATCAATAATGCAACCACACCAGGTTATAAACAAACAATAATATTGTTACGGACACGGCTTAAGATGTTGCTTGACCGAGCGGAATGGCCGCCGTGTTCGCACAGTTTACCCGATTACCCCCAACTCACCCGATTCCACTCGAACGTTGGCCAATTCGCGCTACGCTAAATCAATGATGGAAAGGACACAACGACTGGGATAAATGAAACGACGCAAGGGGTACAGTTCTCAAGACCTCCGGAGGAGGATATAATTAGTGGTGGAGAAAAGGGGTAGATTACAAGGTAATGAGGTAAAGACACAGAAGAGATGGGCACTTAGTTACAGTCTTATCTTATCCCTGACAGACCACAGACAAACGGAACAAGACTGACTTACACAGGGATTGATGGCAGGGAAGGACAGGCAGTCGATAGCACAAGGTGCACCTTGGCTCAGGGACAGGATACAGCACGGTCCAGTCCAGAGATGCGGGGGGGTGTCATAGCGCTCAGAGGTGGCGTCCTTCTCTCTCCAAGCTCAGGGCGCATCTGACGTCACCTCCCTCTTCCTGCGCATGCTCAGCGGGGAGTCACACGCCCTCGGCTCGTTGGCTCTGCCCCAGATGGGACCGATCCGCTGCTTCTATTGGGTGCGGGGGTTACCGGGCTCCGCCCTTGACGAGGAGCTGACAGCGAGCCCCTACTTGGTAACCCCGTCGAGCACATGCTCGATGGCGGCTCGTTGGAAAGGCCTGGTGCACTCCCAACACCCCCCACCAACCAAGCCGGAGTGAGGACGCGCACTCCCCGCGCCGCCGCCGTTGTTGTTGTTGTTGTTGTTGTTGCTGAACCGTGAGGAAGAGCTGCGGGGAGGTATTGGGAGGTCCTAAACTTCCTAACGGTGCCATACAATCACATTCTGGTGCAACGAAGAGTCAGAATTAATGGAAACGAGTCCTTAAGTGACATAGACTAAGAATAACTAGCAAGATGTCCTATAGTTGTCTACGTGAGATGCGGTGGACCTGGATGCGACATTTAATGGGGGAAATAGGGGGAGGTTGGGTCTACAGAGTGTTGTTTACAGAAAATGGGACTAGGGAATGGGGGATTGGGGATAGTTGGGAAGTATTGAGGAAATAGGGGAATATTTACAAGCGGATATGGATGGATGTAAATCCCATATCCGCAACAATATATTATAAATCATACACAAAGAGCCATACAACAATGGGGCAATCACCCCTACTTTCAAATCTTACGATGATATCCTTGTCAAGCCCCTTAACCCCACACTCACGGCACCTCCCCCAATGTCTCTGCACCCCTCCAATGCGAAGTCCCAATGTCTCTGTGCGCTCCCGCGATCGGGGAGTCAAGGCCCGATGGTCAATTGAGGCGTAGGCGAGCGAGACGACCCCGAGGTCACGTGCTCAGCACCCAGCAACACAGCGGTGGAAAGGAACCTCACAAAGACGTGCTCCGACGTACACGTTGCGGTTCAATCCGCGAGCCTCTGTATAATTCTCACGTGCCCCTTTCTGGCACAGCCGTCCCCGGCCAACCACCGGGGAATAATGCCCAGCCGACACGACAAAAACCTGTTCCCTGCAGGTTGCTCGCGTGGTGAAGATGGCGGACGGCGTTCACTCCAACTCGGGCTTTGAGGCCCGGATCCTCCGGAACCTCAATGAGAATACCCGACAACACAGGCTCCACGCACTCCGGCGATATTTCTTATCGCCTGAACTTCCCTTCAAGGACGCAAAGTTCACTCGCACTGTACGTCGAACGCTCGGGCCGGAGCTTCAACTACAACGTCTGTTTCATGATCTCCTCGCCTCTCCCTTCTCCTTTGCTCCACCTCTTCCGGTCACGATCCGGATTTCCGGCCACTTTTTACCAGGAGCGCTTTTAAATCTTTTAACTATAATAAACCTTCCCCTTCAACCACAATCACCAGAATACTTAGAATCAACAACAATAATCATAACAACAACCCTTAGGGCCGAATCCGTAACACAATCTCCATCCACACCACCTGCACAAGAATCAATCTTCCCCAAAAAGCAGGAGCATGCTGTCTGGGTGACATCACACTGGACTGAAAAGCTCGCTCGTGTGATATATTTCCGTTGTCTCCAACCGCACATATCTGTTAAGGTTTTTGGACGCTACGACCAACCACTTTGCTTAGGATGGCCTTGCATGAAGGCCAGTCTTTCTTTCTACAAGTTCTACCTTGCTTTTGAGAACTCAAAGCAAAGAGACTACATCACTGAGAAGTTCTGGCACAATTCATTTCTGGCGGGGCTCGTTCCAGTTGTGTTTGGCACAACCAAACAGAAGTTTTGGTTTTGGAGGTCACGTCTTTTCGATGCTGCTCCATGCGCTCACGCTTTCGAAGCTAAGTGATATTTCTCAATTGTGTTTTTGTCGAGACTGTATCTATCTTTCGGTGTATGTACCTACAGCGTATCTTTTGGAAAATTTTCGGTGCTAATTTTTCGTACATGTATACACAATCGTCGGTTAATGGTATCGAGTATTCTGCGGCCTAGTACTCGCAGGCTTAGACTACCATACCGTCTCCGACCTTGTGGTTTGTTTTTCTCTCAGCGATTCGTCGAATGCGCTGAAATTATTTTCGTTCTCTGTTTCGTACCAGTCGTTCACCCCGTACCTCCTTGTTTAATATCTGTACTCACAAAAAAAAAAAAAAAAAACCCCAAAAAAAATATTTCCTTCCCAGGTCTTATTCGTTTATTTATTGTTCTTTTTGTTCGTTCGTTCTTCGTTCGCGATCACGCGGTTAGAAATGTACAATCTCTCCCCTGAACAACTATTTTCTCTCATATATTATAACACCCTTTTCTTCTTTTCCTACAAAAGGATGCTTTCGTCTTGCTCACCAAATCTATTCATTCCAAAAAATATATATAATACCATCTCTTACAGTTCCTCCTTTCTACATTCCCTAAACTATCCAGAACTCCATCCCTCCTCCAGTGTCCTCAAACGTATTTTTGACTCGAAGGTCTCAAACTCATTTTGCAAAAAATGTTCGTTTCCCATGAATCGTACACTTTTCAAAATGCAATCTCACCCCTCCCCTCAAAATCCTCCCCATCACCCATCCCTTTCAAATCTCCCCCCTTGCCCCTTCCCTCCCCTCCCTCCTAAACTCGTCCCACACCCCTCCCCTCTGAGACTCTTCCTCGCTCCTCCCCTCCTAGACTCCCCTCTCACCCCTCCTCCTCAAAGCATCCTCCCTGCTTCTTCCTCCTTCCAACTTTCACCTTCATCTCCCCAAACCTTCTGCCTTGCTCTTCCCCCTCCTCAAATAACACCTCACTGTGCCTCACCCAATCTCCATCAAACCTTTTGTCTGCCCCATTCTTCCCTTTCTCCAAGCTATTCTGAAATCTCTGACACACCTTCAACAGCTCTCCCTACCTCTTCCTCCTCTTCCACATCTTACCCTACCCCTCCCCCCCCCCCTGTTCTGGACCCGATGCTCCCCCTTCCTCTTCATTAACGGTATGGACCTCAAACATCCGGGGCCTTCGCTCAAACTTGACTGACCTCTCCATACAGGTTGCTTCTGACAAACCAGATGTGATCTGCTTAACAGAAACTTTCCTCCTTCATGATGTCTCTGATGCCTTGGTATCTCTCCCAGGTTACTCCCTCCTCCGGTATGATAGACCTGAGCCTCGTCCTGGAGGTGGGGTTGCTATCTTTATTAAAAACTCTCTTCCTCACTCGCCCTCCACTGCCCTCTCTCCACCTCACCCCCAGGAATACCTTTGGCTACGGCTTCCCCTTCGCTCCCACCTTTTGTTCATATGTGTGTTGTACCGTCCACCAATCAGCGATGACTCCATCTACATCTCACTGTCTGGTAATATGGACCAACTTCTATCTACCCATCCCAACTCTCTCTTCCTCATATGTGGTGATTTCAATTGTCACCATGCCAGTTGGCTGGGTGTGGGTACCTCTCTCACCAGCCATGGCTCTTCAGCAAAGGACTTCTGCGACTCACTGGGACTGACACAATCTGTCAATTTCCCGACCCGGATCTCAGTCAACGGAGCATCTTCTCTTCTGGATTTGGTTATGACAAACTTCCCTGAAAATGTCTGCTGCTCTTCTTCTGCTCCAATCGGCTCATCTGATCATGTGCTTGTCAAAGTGGACATCTCTCTGACCATTCTCAGAGAGCCTCCTCAGCGTCGACGAGTCTGGCATTTCACTCAGGCCAACTGGCACGGTCTTCAAGCAGCCATCAATCATCTGGACTGGTCTCCCATCTCTACCGCCTCTGACATCAACTCATCCAGGGAATTCTTTCAAAGTAAATTGCTCTCTCTCATGCACAGATTTATACCATCTCGTCTTCAGTTGTCATACCCTTCCTCCCGTCCATGGTACATGGAATCTTGTGGTGAGGCTGTTGCCCTGAAACAACTTGCTTTCGTCTCCTGGAAAGCAAATCCAACGGAAGGAAATCTCATTTCTTTCACAAAGCCCGAAACAAGTGTGTGTCCACCCTCAGGAGAGCCAAGAAACAATATCTCACCATTCTCAAGACCGAACTCTCTTATCTGTCTCCCTCTTCCAAATCCTGGTGGCGTCTGGTCAAATCTGTTTCTGGTGTTTGTTCCCCCTCCATCCCCTCGCTCACCTCAAACGGCTTAACGGCTGACTCCGCACGTGAAAAAGCTGAATGCCTCAACTCTGTGTTTGCCTCTAAATCTTGTGTCCCAAACCCATCCCTCTCTGTACCCACCGTACCCAGTCGTACCCAGCTGCTCCTGGACTCTGTGTCCTTTCCTCCTGACAAGGTGGAAAAGTTTCTGTCAACCCTCGACTCTGATTCTGCAACTGGTCCTGACGGCATCAGCCCACGGGTCCTAAAATCATGTTCTTCTGCTCTTTCACTCCCTCTTTCTGTTCTCTTCACCCTCTCTTTTGCTCAAGGTCATCTGCCATCTGCTTGGAAATCAGCCAACATCACCGCTTTGCACAAAAAAGGTGCAAAAACAGATCCCAGCAACTACAGACCAATCAGCCTTCTCCCAATTATCAGCAAAGTCATGGAATCCATCATTGCTTCAGATATTAAATCTTTCCTCTTCTCCAATGGCTTGATCTCTGATCATCAATTTGGTTTCAGACCTGGTCACTCTACTCTGGACATGCTGCTTCTGCTTTCTCAACAATGGATGGAGGTCCTCAACGCCAAACAGGAAATTAGAGCTGTCTCCCTTGACATTTCACGTGCCTTCGATACGGTCTGGCACCCTGCTCTGCTCTCCAAACTCTCCTCCTTTGGTATCCATGGAAATCTCCACGCATGGCTGGCGGACTTCCTCTCTGGTCGTAGTCAACGTGTGGCCCTGAATGGGTTTCTCTCATCTCCTCTTCCTGTTCATGCTGGAGTTCCCCAAGGTAGTGTTCTGGGCCCTGTGCTTTTTCTGGTCTTCATCAATGATCTCTCTGACTCTCTTGAAAATCCTCTCTATCTCTTTGCTGACGACTCTACTCTCTGTCGCTCCATTCCTCATCCCTCAGATCGGCAGTATGCAGCCTCCTCACTCTCTGCAGACCTGGACAAAATCACAGACTTGTCAAACAAGTGGAACATGTCTTTCAATCCTGACAAATCTCACACTCTTACAATGTCTCTCCGAAAGGACCGACTGGACAACCCTCCCATCTACTTTCTCAACAATCCTCTCCAAGAAGTTCTGTCGCTCAAGCTTTTGGGTCTCACTATCTGCCATGATCTTTTTTGGGAAAACCACATTTCCAAGCTGGCCTCCAAAGCCAGTCGCCGACTGGGCATCCTCCGTCGTGCGAAGTCCTTCCTTGGCACACCTGAGCTCCTCACCACATACAAGGCTTTCATCCGCAGCTCAATGGAATACTGTTCCCCCCTCTGGGCTGGTGCTCCTGCCTCACACCTTGCTCGGCTTCACGCTGTTGAGGCCAAAGCTTTCAGAATCATTGGAATCTCCTGCGATGTCGTCAACGCCGAGGGCCTTTCACTCACTCACCGCAGGCAGGTTGGTGGTCTTTCTGTCTTCTACCGACTCCTCTCCGGCCTTGCTCCCCCAGCTCTCTTTGTGCTCTGTCCCCCCAATATTCCTTCAGGTCGCACAAGATCTGCCTGCAACCCTCTTATGGTTAAACTGCCAAAGTCTAGGCTCTCTGCTCACCTTCACTCTTTCATTCCCCTTTTCTCCCGCCTCTGGAACAAACTCCCCCACTCCCTTCAATCCCACTCCTCCCTCCAGGTCTTTAAAACAGCTGTTCACCACCATCTCTTATCGTCCCCCATCGAAAACCTTGATCTTTTCTACCCCCGGTAATTCACCCCAGAGTCCTTGCAGTGTTCATATGTTTTAATCCTCTCCCACCTCCCCCCAAGTCCTCCCGATGTCCCTGCTCTCAAATGTTGTGTTTGTGTCCTTCCCCCTCTTCCCCCTCTCTTTTGTGTCCTTCCCCCTCTCTCCCCATCTTGTCTGCCGCTCCCCTTGTTTTTTGTGTTTTGTGTGTCGGTTTGTCTTTTTGTGTGATTAATGTTAGCTCTTTCACGAGCCTCGATCTTGTATACAAAAAAAAAAAAAAAAAAAAAAAAAAAAACCAAGAAAAATTACAAGGATTTTGTGCCTGGGGACTCTCATTCATGTTGATGATTTTAAATCACCTGCAGAACTAGCAGCACACCTTCACTACCTGGATCAAAATGATACAGCTTATCAAGCTTACTTTGACTGGCATGCCAAATTTAGACTGCACACCAACAAAACATTTATCTCACGATTATGTGACATTTGTCACAACCTGTCAAATTGACCAGGTTATAAGGTATATCAAAACCTTACACCATGGTATTGGAGCTTAAGTCTTTCGTCAAATTTTCCAAATTCTAGATATAAAAAGAAACAGCCACTACAGCCCCAGCAGCTTTATTGAAAGATATGCTGGTAACAAAGAATGCACGGGAGAATATAAAATCCTAAATTGAAGATCCTCGTGTACTCAGCGTACACGTGTGCGTGTACTCAGCTTCAAGCAGCTCTTGAACCCCGTCAGAGATCGTCACTGCCCCCGCGTTCTTGCAAGGAAAAACGCGCTTTTCCACGCAGCTCGTGAGAGACAACTAAGCCTAGAGGTGCACAGTCTGCTCCTCTAGCCGCCATGCCCATTCACTCACCGTCTGCTCCACACAGCACCCAGACGACGAACAGCCAGCACTGACTATCCAAGGAGAGGACAACGCGGTCGCTCAAACCGATGAAAGCCAGGGACCAAGAGGACCAAGTGCATGACCGCGTCCTTTCGTGATGAAATCCAGATGCCGTGAGAGATAGAAATACGACTGCTCATAATCACTGTCCCAACACTAGAGATATAAAATGTGACCGTTCTCAATGAAATCCCGAAACAGAGAGAGAGGTAATGAACCCGACTATTCTTCACCGAACCCTAAATCCGACTGCTTCCTTCCCACGCTTCCTCGCCCCAAGCAACTCTCCCTCCCATAGATCTCCCGATGTCCGTGCTCTCAAATGTTGTGCTTGTGTGCTTCCCCCTCTCTCCCCATCTTGTCTCCTGCTCCCTTTATTATGTCTTATGTGTCCGTTTGTTTTTTGTCATTAATGTTAGCTCTTACACGAGCCTCAATGTTGTATACAAAAAAAAAGAAAAGCTAAGAGCAAAAATGTCGGGAACACAGTCTTTTTGTTTCCAAGGCTCTTACGTCACCCGACGATGTCCGCGCACATCCCAATCAACGGCCGCCACCACATCACTCTATGTCTAACCAATCATCAATCATCATCAATGGTACCGTAACCAATGTTTCTTCGGGGCGTGGCCTCATCACCACTTGTCGGCCTTTGTGATCACCAGATCGGTGGTATCAGCGGTAGTTGAATAATGTACTGGTTCCGGTTGCTTTATTTAGTGTTGTTGATGCGCTTGCTTGTCTTGACTCGGTGTGTGTGCTGCATTGTCATCAGGAACAGAGGGGAAATAACAGAGGCTATTACATACAGGGGATTTACCATTAATCCCGAATTAATTAACATATCCCCACCCATCGTCATGGGGACAATTATACACTTTTACACGACATCCGGTCTAACGCGTTCCCTACTTTTGTACATGGGAGTTCTTCTTCTTCATTGCGACATTCGGAGCACACTACCTATACAATTCTACCTGCACTGAGGTATTACATTGCCTACTCCCCACAAATGTAACAATGTAAACCAAAAAGGATTACCTTCCCCCTCCCCATCCTCTGCCCTCCCCCTACCCTCCCCCTCTCTCTCTCTCTCTGCCCCCCTCCCTCTCTTCATATTCGCCGGGCACCTTTGCTAGTCCTTGCTATAATTGAAGGTGTGCATGTGTGTGTGCGTGTGTGTGTGTGTGTGTGTGTGTCTGTGTGTGTGTGTGTGTGTGTGTGTGTGTGTGTGTCTGTGTGTGTGTGTGTGTGTGTGTGTGTGTGTGTGTGTGTGTCAAAGGTCAAAGTCTATAATAGGTCTATAACTTGAGAACGGCTGAAGATATCCAATTCAAGACTTGGTACAGGTATGTATAATGATGTGAAGCTTAACTCATTTGAATTTGGGGTCAAAGGTCAAAGTCTGTCATCTACTATATAAGAGAGATGTTTGTCTGTGTGTGTGTGCATGTAGGAGTGTCACCATTTTTCTCAGAGATGGCTGAACGGATCTTCGTCAAACTTTCAGAAGTTTATCAGTGAGTGCCTCGGAGTGTTTTAGGCAAAAAAAAACATCTTTATTTGGAGTTTAAAAAATAATAATCGCTCGACAGTGCCTAAGCCTTTTTAAATTAACTAGGGCATGCCCGTACTATATCTATATCTAAAATTATATCCCCCCTTCTATTTACATGAAATGGTTTGGTTCATGAAATGTTTTGGTCCATTCGCAACGCCAAAGCGAACGGCGAACGCTTTACATGAAATGGTTTGGTCCATGAAATGTTTTGGTCCATTCGCAACGCCAAAGCGAACGGCGAACGGCTTGCGAGTACAGTGACAATCCCCCCCCCCCCCCCCCACTCTATTTACATGAAACATGACATGAAATTTGTCCGTTTAATTAGTTTTAAAACATAGTTTAACGCCAACATATGGCATGCACGTACCCGTACTATCCGTAATGGCGCACGCTCTCACAGGAGCTCCGGAAGGTCGTATATCGCAGTTACGATGAATCGCAAATTAGTTTTTATTAGTTTTATTATTAGTTTTAAAACATAGTTTAATGCCAACATAGCGCCAACATAGTTTGCAAACGTGAAATAAATGAATACGCTCTCAAATGTGCCATCCGAGGCAGAGTGTGTTCGCCACGTTGGGCACACGCGATAGCTCGCTGCTCTCTGATTGGTTGAATCGTTTTTTGGACATAGCTCGGTAAGTAATTGTCCGATTAATATGAAACCTTGAAAAGGCACATCCTCGGGTCCCCAGCAATATACCTGGCAAGTTTAAAGTATATCAGACCCGTGGTTGCCGAGAAACAGCGGTCACAGACAAACAAACAAACACACAGAGATTACTGGAATTATAGATAGACTAGGGCATTGCCCGTACTATATCTATATCTAAAATTATATCCCCCCCCTCTATTTACATGAAATGGTTTGGTCCAAAGCGAACGGCTTGCGAGTACGGTGACAATCCCCCCCCTCTATTTACATGCAATGGTTT